>NC_050576.1:40735657-41105992 GCF_011100635.1 Trichosurus vulpecula | reverse complement strand
TTTTGGTCTCTCCAGATCTTTACATGTTTTATATAATTCTTTATAGTGACCTGATTTTCTGGCGTTTACTCATCTCTCCACCCTTTGTTCCTGAATTGGGGCTTTGTGCCAGGATGAGGCAGTTGGCCCTATTTGATCTTGGCTTGGGTGCCTGGGTTCTTGTGCTGACTGCCGCCTTCTAGAATTAGCTTCTCTCCTATCCCTCAGATATTTCTGGTTCAGAGCACTGTGTCTTCAGGACTCTCTATGGAGTGTCAATACAGAATGCTAGGAACTTCAGAGTCCCTGGGAGTCTGCATGGTGCAGTTCTGAGGGATGCCATGCTAGCTTGGTTCCTTTCACTCTAAGTTGCTCCCAAGATTCCTGCTGCTGGTTTTCTGAGCATTCTGAGTTTTCTTGCTCTTGCTTCCTTCCAGGGTATAAGAATCTCTTGCCCATCTGTGGTCACACTGGTCCTCTACAATCTACTTTGTTTGTGTTCACAAAGGAGTTACTGGTAACTCCCTTTCCTATTATTTTTGTGCTTATTTTGCAGGTCTGGGGTAGAATGAATCATTTACTGTGGTATCTCATTGAGTTTCTTTATCATTATTTTGTCTGGTGAGAGTTTTAGGTTTTTGCCAGAGTGGGAATTTGGAAGCCAGACTTTCTGCCTCAGTTCAGGTAAACATCTTGGCAGGAAGTTACCCAAGTTATTTTGTATTTATCTTGTAATTACTTTCTTCGAACACATGGTTCCCCTTCCCTCTCCTCCCCCCACCCCAAATGTAAATCCCTTGTGATTAGAAACAGTCTAGTTTTTATTCTTGTATTCACAATACCAAGTACAATGCCTGGCATATAGTAGGCACTTAATAAATGCTTGGTTAAACAAATTACATTAATTTAGTTCCAGGCTTGAGAGACTACAGGGACAAGAGATGGAATCCCAGTCATGCAAAGGAATTAACAAGTGGGAAAAGTCGACTAGAAAAATAATACATGAAAGAAAAATAACACAAAATAATACTGGGAAGGTAAGTGGGAGCCAGATTTGTGGAAGGCTTTAAAGCTAAAGTTGAGGATCTCCATTTTCCCCTAATGGTCATAGGAAGGATTTGAAGATTTTGAGTAAAAGTATAACATGGTTAGATATGAGTTTCCAAAATGTGGCAGCTTTGTGGAAAATGGATTATATTGTACTAGAACTGGGTCTCAAATCCATGTCTTGCCTCACTTTCTTCATCTATAAAACATGGGGGTTGAACTCTATGATCTCTGAATTTCCTTCCAACTCTAGATCTGAAATCAAGATCCTAATTCAATGCCCACTACCTTTTTTGTAACAATTCTACAAGCATTTATTTAGTGCTTATTATGTGCCAGGTGCTGTGCTGAGCACTAAGAATGCAAAGACAGTAACAGATATGATCCTTGGCCTCAAGGTTTTATACTCCATTCTACCCAGATGCCTCTAGAAAATTACTAAGATGCTTGTGGTAGGCTGTGCCTTTCTCTCATTAGAAGCTTTCTGCTTCTTAATTGATTCAGATTTGTCTTGAGTTCTCTTGGCACTTGTCACCACCAAACACTTACTGGTTGACCACTAGGTTCAAATTTCTGTATCAGCCCATACTGAGCTCTGGCCTCACAAAGAGCCAAATGGCTTAAAATACTTTTAACATATACAATGCTCTCTATTAGGTGGTATGTTATGGACAAAATGGCGGTTGGGAAGACCTTCTCAAGTAGCCTGGTAAATTTGATAGCAAATATTATCTAAAGCCAAGCCAGCAGTGGCCCACAGGAGCCCACTGACCAACTCCCCCCACCCCAGGCAAGTGACTCTGTAGCTGAGCAATTCCTCCCTGTGATTTATGAAAGACTTTGTAAGGCACCACATGTATAAAGTCTCCAATATCAAAAGAAAAGCAGAAATCAATCTATTGAAACAGATATTATGTCCTTAAAAAGAGTATTTGATTTGAGCGTTTTAAAAACTTTGTGCTACTGCTGGCTTAATTCTTATAAATGTTCCTTCTCAGAGATCAGCTCAATAGCCACATCAGAGAGAAAGTGGAGCAAGAATGAGCTTCTCATTCAGGCACTCTGCACTCCAGCTTGATTGGAATGGATACTGTATATAATATGTCCCTACAGATGTTTCCTCCAGTGGGGCACATTGAATTTCATTTAAATGCCAAGGCACAAAATCTAAAACAATGTGACTTTAACAAAAAATCTGATGAGGAATTTGATGAGAAAATGGCAAGAATTCCTGTGGCATTTGGGTAACAATTTCAAGCCTTCGTTTTAATAGAATAAACAGGATCATATTTCATTCAAATCTGGCAATGAGATGAGCTTTGGGTATTACATTGATATAAACCAATAAAGAATTTGCAAATTTGAAGCACTAATTAACACACACAATATTAAATGAAAAAAGTTTGCTCCAGGGGCAAATATATTTTGAAGACTTTAAACTTTTATTAAAAGACATTTTTGAATCTCTTCTTTTCCAGTTTACTCTTTTGCTACTTTTTAGGAAAAAATGGGAGGATTTTTTAAACCAATACCTTTAATTCAGGAATCTAGCAAAATATGATGGTTTCCTTTTCTGCCATTTTGAATGAGGCGATATAAAAGTCCCCCAACCACCTTGAGAGGTTATGGAAGATAGAGTGACAAAGATGAATCCAAATATCACAGAATTATCAAGGCAGGCTTTATCCGTGATCATCTGACAATATCTATAGTCACACAAACTGATATCATTTCTAGGTTGACCTCAGTGGATAGACACTGTTGCAAATAGCAGAGCTTGTCCCAAGGTATGGTAAATTGGGAAATCCATGCTCTTCTCACAACCTGCCCCCACCCCAGGATTGCTGGCAATTGGGTGGTGACTTAGTAAGCTTCTGTGTGGCAAGAGCTTGCTCCACAGGATGAGGCCTAAAAAATTAACATATAGAGAGCCAGTAAGCTTCCATACCAGTTCAAAGACAAAAAGGTAGGAACTCCCTCTTTCCTCTTTCACACTCATCCTTCATGCTACCCCTTTTTGACTTCTTTTCCCCCTCTCCTTTTCCCAAACAAGGCTCTTGACCTTGCTTTGAATCTGATTTTACTTACTGTCCCCCCCAGTCATGGCTTTTGGGAATGAACTATGGCTCTTGAACCCAATATCCATATGGCTCTGAGATAACATTTTGGAAATATCATGATCATTATCTTCACCATCACCATCATCATCATTATTCTAATAGCTAACACTTACATAGCACTTACCACGTGTCAGGCACTGTGCTAAGCACTTACATTTATTATTTTATTTGATTCTCACAACAATGCTGGAAGATAGGTGCTATCCCCATTTTACAAATGTGGAGACTGAGGCAAACTGAGGCTAAATGACCTACCCAAAGTCATGCACTAATTTAATCAACTTTAATGCCAGCTTCTCCTCTTTTAGAATCAGGTTCATTCTATTTTTGCAGGGCTAGTGCATGAATTCTCAAAAGCTTTGGCTTACCAGTCACATGTGTGACCCACTAAGAGGATTTCCTTTATCTAATTGCAATGCTACGCATAGGTGCTTTCTTGATACTACAATATCTAAGACTTATGTATCTGAAGACTCATACTTCAGAAAATGGGAATGTCAGCTAGAACGTTAAGGAATTAAATCTACGAGGCCGACCTTCACAGAAGATATTACAGCCCGGGTGACTTTTTTTTTAAACAAGTGACTGTTTCATCCAAAGCATATACTCATCACGAGTCAGCTGACGATAAAGTCACCTGGACCAATGGTCCAGCTATCCAGGCTCTACTTACAAGTGGTCATGGAGATGTAGTTCTGAATACAGACCACAGGCTCCTCCTGGGGTTTAGGAACCATGTGTTTACATGATGCCAGAATAGCTGGCTGAAAAGAGAAAAGAATCTCTTCAAATAAAACCACACAATAATTCGTTTATTTTATTTTTCTTTCTTTTTTTTTAGTGAATCAACCTGACCAATGACTGTACTTCACAGTCTGTCCATTCTGTGTCATACAAGCACAGCTATTAACAATGGAAGGGACATTACTTTAAATGCCCTTTACATAACAAAACATTGTGTGTATATTTGTGCTATTGAAAAGGTTTCCATGTGGGCAGTCATTTTAAAATCTAAGTAAAGCAAGAGAATCATCTTACATTCACCCACAATAAAGTGCTTTATTATTCAACAGAACGGAGTATGGAGAGACACAATCTAAGCCCCACAGATCTGTTTTTTTCTTTGTCAGAATGTAATCTTTCCAAAGTTGGGCCATACCAGTCTCCTTCATACTAATCTACTCTTTCAATATTCCCTTTTTTTCAGATGGTTCTCCTAGAGATAGTGCTGGGGATAAATATATATATTTTTTTCAGAAGGAGGAAGTAAGAGTTTACAAATATAAATGATCCTCGGCTTGTAGATGAAGGGCCTGATCATCCCTTCAGATACTGAGCATGCATCAAAGCTGAGGCAAAGGGTTCCTAGTGTTCTGTTTAATTCCAGCAAATGAAAACTTGAAGAAAATGGCATACTGCCTTTAAAAAGTCATTAACTGTAAAAATAAGTTCACTATAGATTTCTAGGTCATTTGTACTCAAAATTCTCTCTCTCTCTCTCTCTTTCTCTCTCTCTCTCCCTCTCTCTCTCTCTCTCTCCCTCTCTCTCTCTCCTCTCCTCTCCTCTCCCTCCTCCCCTTCCCCCTCCTCCTCCTCCTCCTCCTCCTCCTCCTCCTTCTCCCTCTCCTCCTCCTCCTCCTTCTCCTCCGCCTCCCACATGTAAACATAAATAAAAATATGCCAAAATAGGAAAACCAAACTTCTTACACAGGGAAGCCACATTTTAATGGCTTATCCTTTCCACTTCAGAAACAAAAAGCAATATAGGATTGAGATTTAAAAAAAAATTTAAGAAGGTTTGTTTATTTTCCAATGTAAAAACACTGGGGGAAAAATGAGTTGGATAGCATGCAGTTCAGATGCTAAGACTGCAATGAGCTTGCCTCCTGGGCCAACACATCTGACATACAAACACGTTTCTGTTCATTTTAATGTATAATGTGCATGTTTATGTCCTAAGAATATGTAGTATATGGCCCCCATTTGTAGAGGCTTCAAAAGCATTTTGTTTTTGTGCAAGGAAAAAGGGAGAACACAAGAAACGATGATTTCTTTTGTCTTAACCTGCAGACTCCTTCGGGCCTTTGAATTTGGGGGTCCCTGATTCATTCAACACTGTTCACAGATCAATGTTAAAAGATGGATATGAGCATGATTCCTTTATGTCTTGGAACCTGGGGACCCCAACTGAAGCTCTCCTTTAACTTCCCACCAGGTTGCCCTTGAGGACAGCTAACCACGGAGTAGAAGCAGAAGAGGAGAAAGTACTGAGCTAGCAGTCTTTCTCTGTACCATTCCCAAAGGAAGCTGGAAGTGTGTTTAGCCACCTATGGGAAGCCAGAACTTTTTTGAACTTCTCAAGATGTCAGGTGGAAACAGAACAAGTATTGCCATAGCAGATTGATCTCCCTACTGGTTACCATGTGTAAAAACTGTTCAGAGCCTTCGAGGTTTGTCATTGGCCCCCTTTGCATGTGAAAAGTGAGAATCTGGAAACAGAATAAAATGGCTGCCAGGTTGGATATGGAGCTCACAAGCCCTGGGTTCAAATTCTAGCTATGCCACTTCTTACCTGTGTGACTTTGAGGAAATAACCTCACCTATCTGGGCTTCAACTCATTATTTTAAGTAGAAGACCATAAGAGTTCTTTCCACTTCAAAATCTATGACCCTAGAAGGTCCTAGAAGGCAGAACCACACAGTAGCCCCAGCCTAACCATTTTGTTCTCACCTTTGCCCGAGTGTTCATTTTCAGGTCAAAATCTGAAGAATTTTTGCAGTGCAGAAGATATGGTGCCTCAGACCCAAATACAGTTAGCCCTTCCACATGGCCAGGATTGGGGGCATAGTGCCTCCACAATCTGGAAAATCAGCATAAAAATTTTGCCCCACCTCCTTCATACCAGACAGGAAGTCTGAATTTTTTTCTTTTCTTTTATGGGGTGATTACAGAACCTTTTTGTAAAATTTGGGTTATGCATTTAGTCATAGGCTCTGTGTCATCTGTTGACCTTCTCATGTCATCTGTGGTTTCCATAAAACTTCCCAAAAATTCCTATTTGATTGCTTATGTATCATGTAGTACCCATGATATATCGAAACTGCCATGGGGAAAGTTGTGATGTAGAAGGGATAACTTAGTTCCCATGGGATTGTCCTTGATAGTCCCCCTTTTTGGAGGAATATAAGACCCCCCATTGGGGAAATTACATGGAATTTTTAGCATAATACCATACCCACCATGAGGCAATGGAAACCCAATGGGAAATAGGTCCAGCAGAAAACAGTGCCCAGGAAGGATTATGTTATGTTGGTGGTTCCTTTCATGAATCATTTGGACTGAATGCCGCGCCCTCCGCTCACATACTGAGGTCCATCTAATTATGTCAGACTGATAACTCCATTCATATATGGGTTGGACTAGATGGCCCCTGAGTTCCCTTCCAACACTTAAATTTTCTGATTCTGCAATAACTGATATTTACTAGGAGGCAGTATAATGTAGTAGAAAGAACGATAGACCCGGAGTCAGGAGAGAACTGGTTTCAAATCCTACTTATTCTCTGACTATCGAGAATTCACTTGAGACTGCTTTATTACCTCTAAATTGTGGTTATAAATATCTGCAGTTACTTGCCTTGTACAGTTCTTGTGAGGAACAAATATACTTTGCAAATCTTAAAAATAAAGTCAGTAAGTCATCAACAAGCATCTGTTAAACACTATGTGCCAGGCTGAAACAGTAGAGCAATAAACACAACATCAACAATAATCATGAATATGCCTATTTAGTTTTGTATCGCAAAGTATGAGAGACTCTCCATAAAGAAGGTAAAAGAAGTATGACATTTATTCAGACACCAGAAAACCATATCCCACAAGCCACCTACCCACTCAGTCCACTTCATCATAACAGCAAGGAACCCAAAATATTCAATACACAATATAACAACCTGAAGCCTCACCATCCGAAAACCTCTCTGACCCCCTGCTGGGGTCTTCCCCAAAACAAATTCACAGTACAGCTAAGTCAGCCTGTTCAGTTCTAACAATCACTGAGGGCAGCCATTAGCAGCCATAATATCTCTCCCTCAGGATTTCCTGTGACATAACTTCCTTTTCCTGTCAGGAAGCTCCTCCTACCACATGTGACTTAGGCTTCCTGTGATGTAAGCAGGTCACATGGGAAAGATCTTCAAATCTAAATTGCTACTACACAGGCACTGTTCTAAACTCCGGGAACACAAAGAAGGGCCAAAATGGGCCAAGCCCTCAAGGCATCCACATTCTAATAGGGAAAACAACATGCAAATAACTGTGTGTCAACAAGCTATATGAGGGAGATAATCTCAGAGGGAAAACACCAGTGTTACAGGGGATTGGGAAAGGCTTCTTGCAGAAGTCGAGATTTAGCTGAGTCTTGAAAGAGGCCAGGGAAATCAGGAGGCTGAGAGGTTGAGGGAGAGAAATTTGAGGCAGTGAAGATTCAGAGTTAGGAGACTGAGTGTCCCATGTGAGGAACATTGAGAAGGCTTGTATTATTGGCTCATAGCATGTGGAGGAAGTGAGGTGTAGGAGCTAGGTTAGGAGGGTACTTAAAAAGCAAAGTAGAGGATTTTCTGTTTGATCTTAGAGGTAACAGGGAGCCACTGGAATTTATTGAATAGGGAGTGACATGATCAAACCTGTGATTTAAGGTCACTTTAATAATGGAGTGGAGGATAGACTGGAATGTCTATGACACTATGTGTCAGCTATTATTAATTAAAGTAGAATTAATTTTCTCTTTTTCGGTAATCTGCTAGATTTATTCCATAATCTGTTAGGTTTATACCATGGTGAGGTCTTTGGTCCTGTGACCTGAGAAAGTCATTTGACAGTTAGGATTTTGTTGTTATTCAGTTGTTTCAGTCACATTCTACTCTTTGTGACCCCATTTGGGGTTTTCTTGGCAGAGACACTGGAGTGGTTTGCCATTTCCTTCTCTGGCTCATTTTATAGATGAGGAAACTGAGGCAAACAAGGTGAAGTGACTTTCCCAGAGCTAGTAAGTGCCTGAAGTTGGATTTGAATTAATGAAGTCTTCCTAACTTCAGGCCTGGTGTTCTATCCACCATGGCACCTAGCTGCCCCTAGCTGGGATAGAGTATATTCTTTTTATTCTCTGAAATGTCATTGGAAGAGCTATAAAATTTGGTCCTTAAACAATACTGAACTCTGATATTAGAAGGTATCAACAAGTTAATTAGTGAATCTGTTAATGATGATGTAAAGAGAGTTGACACATTTTTATACATATTGACAGGTCTCAAGGCAGAGACAAGGGGTGAGGTCTTCTTGGTAAAACACTTCTGTCACAGATCAAGAGAGATGAGATCCTCATCCTTGTAAAAAAAAAACTTTATAGCCTCAGTTTAAAAAAAAGTGGGGGAGGAAGGAACAGTAACCACCTTTTACCACATTCTAAGGCCCTTCCACCATTTTCAAGAAGCTAATAGGAGTTATTCTTTGGTCCTTCCCTTATTTGGGGAGCTCTGATTTCTGGTTTTACAGACACAGTATGATATGGTGGAAAACATGCCAGACATGAACACCAGAGAGCCAGGTTCAAATCCCAGTTCTGATGCTAATAAACTGTAACTCTGAACAAATCAATTCCTCTCTCAAGGCTTCCATTCATTCCCTCACACATAAAATGGTGCTAATGATACTCCTGTTACCTATCTCTAAAGGTAGATGTGAAGAAGATGTTTGGTAATCTTCTAAGTGTCATAGAAAGGTGAAGTGTTTTGGCACCTGGTAATGTTACATGTCAGAAATTGTTAGAAGGAGTTCCATTCTTTAGACTTGAAAGAGTCTTAGCTGATTTGTTGAGTCAGAAAAACAGTTTTAAAGCCGTAGCTTCACCAGATCCACAGCCACAACTTCCCAACATATCAGTATCCTTCCTAAACGGTGGTATCAAGAAATGAACACAGTACTCTAGATATTAGAGTGCAGCAGGACTATAAGCCTTTCAGTTTTGGACATTGCCACTCAAACAGCCTCTTATTTCATTATACTTTTTGCTCATGTTGAACTTAAAATGACTGAAAATTCCCTATCATCTTAGATGATGTCTAGCAGTTTGTACATACTTCCCCAGCTTGTACTTGTGAAATTAATTTTAATCCAAATTTAAGACTTCACCTTTATCTCTATAAAAATTTCATTTTCTTAGGTTCAAGCATCATTCTAGTCTGTCAAGATATTTTAGAATTCTGAATCTATCATCCATTGGGTTGATTAGCCCTAACAGCTTTTTGCCATCTTCCAGTCAGATAAACATGTCATTTATGCCTTTACATAAGGCATTGAGAAAATACTAAATATGATAGGACAAAACCTAGATCCCTGAGATACTTCTCTGGAGACTTCCTTCAAAACTGGAACCATGAATGATTACTTATTGGGTTCAGTCATTATCTCACCTAATTTTATGATGATGGTGATGTAAATGGCAGCAATGTAGATAGTTAATCCATCTGAGTTGCCCTCAGCAAGAGATGAAGCGATTTTCCCCAGGTGACACAGCCAGCCCACGTTTTTTGTAAGCTCAGCCTGAGTGGATTTGTCAAATACTTTTCCAAAGTCAAGGTAAAATATACCAACAACATTACAATGATCTATGAGGTTAATAGAATTATCAAAAAAGGAAATGAGATTAGTCTGGCATGACCTGTTATTGACGCAGCCATGCTGCCTCTTTGTGTTCACTGTTTCCTTTTCTCAATGTCCACTAACCATCCCTTTACAATACTTTCTAGAATTCTGCCAGGAATGTAAGTCAAGCTCACTGACCTATGGTTTGCAAACTCCATCTGCTTCCTTTCAAAAAATAATAAGGGCCCCATTTGCCTTTTTGTCCAATCTTGAGCTACATTCTTCCATTTCGAATTGAATTGAATTAAACAGAAAGTAGATGCCGCATCGAAAATTGTTAAACTGACAAACGTCAAAGTGGATTTCTCCCAAATGGCATTTCACGCCTTTGAAACATTTACAGAATTACTTGAATCTGAGCAAAACTAGCACTTGATGTATTAGCTTCAGATATACAAATGACTTCAGAAAAATCCTCAAAGGTGATTTTATCAGAAAAGAGTATATCTAAGTATCATCTATCTATAAAGGAGACACACATACATAGCATCGTCCTATTTCCTCAAAGGTTTCCATTATCAAGTACCTTTCTACATGTACATCAGAAGAGTTACCGATAAACAATCATAAATAATATTAGGGAAAAAGAGCTCTCCAGAAAGACTGTATGATGAATTCAAAGTTTCTATCCCACCTCTGCCTTTGAACCTTTGTCTTGCTGATCTTTCAAAAAAAGTAATTTGGAAGTTCTTGTTTGAAATAGGAAAGACAAACAAATAAAAAAAGCATTTAAGACATCCTGATTTGAAATGGATAGGAGATGAATGTATCACCAAAGAGTCGGTGCAAAATGGAAAATGTTCAAAACGAAAACCTCCAAGCAAAACAAAAGTATTTGAAAAAGAATTTATTTCCACTTTTGAAAAGCAGCAGGTGGGTTATGGAATTCTGCTAGCTCAAGTAATTTCAGCCACTGTTCAGAAAAGAAATTGCTTAAATCTTTACCACTCCAGTGTTTACTGTCATTCCATGGATGAAATGGAAGAGTCCTGATCTCTTTGCAAAACTTCTTCCAAACTCTCCAGCTTGTCTTCATTCCCTGCAACCCTTCTTTCCCCACCCTACCCCCCAGGACCATTCATTTTTACAAGTCCAAATGCACCCATTATAGCTTTTAAAGAGATTCCATCTATTTAAGACCATACTCAAAACCTGTATCTGAAGCCAGGAAGGCAAGAAATCTAATATGCTGTCAGAAAGAGAGTTTGTGGGAACTGAATGAAAAGGTCAAAAGGAATTTACTGAGTTGCAATCTTCTTTTAAGTGCATTGGTTGATTTCCACAGCAGCATATGTATTCATGAAAAAGGACAAGAGATCTGATCCCCTACTCTATGGGACTAACTCACTCAGGTTACTGGCACCTTTCCTTCATTCATGCATTCACTCATTCATATATTGAGCAAGTATTTATTAAGTGCTTTTTATGTACTAGGCACTGAGACAAAAAAATAAAGACAAAATGGTCTTTCCACAAGAAACATACGTTCCACTGGGGGAAAATGATGACTCTTCAAAGGAAATTTAAATGGTACCTAGTGTTTCAAAGGGTAACAACAGTTGCAGATATTGAAACAAAAAAGTGAACCTAATTAGCAGGTAATGACTCTTGAAGGCAATCCACTATTTTCTAATGTAACTTTAGGCACTGTTACAAAAAGAGTAAAGTAGATTTGATCAGATGATCAAGAGGATATGTTGATAGACTTACAACTGGAAAGGATGTCATAGGCCATAAAGTCAAATCATCTCATTTTACAGCTGAGGAAATTGAGGCTAAAGGGGAAGAGACTTGCCCAAGGTCACACTGGGTAGTAAGAGCTAGGAATCAAATCTAGGTCTTCTCTCCACTGGAACATACTTACTACTTCATATAAGTCTAGAGTTTGCCTTGCAAATGTCAGGTTCTCCGAAATTTCTCCATGCCCAGGCTGCCTCCCATTCCCTGAATGCTTCCTCGATCCCACCTCTTAGATTGCTTGACTTCTTTCAAGGCTCAGCTCATATGTTAGATTCAAAGAGAAAGAAGAATTTCCTCATCTTCCTCCTGGCAAATGCTCCCTCCTTCTCCAAATAATCATATGTAGTCTCACTTATTTATCTAGTGTAACCTCTCACCCTACAGTAAAATCCTGTCCCCCAGGACAGGAACATTTATTTCTTTGTGTTTCTAGCACCTTGCCTAGTAGATTTAGAATGGATGTGATTAGGACTTGAGATTCAGGAGGTCACAGGATCATAAGAGCCTACCTTCAGAGCTACAAGAGGCCTTAAGGAGCCATTTAGTACAACTCCCATATTTTACAATAGAAGAAACTGAGGAAAAGGAAGGTTACTATCTTAATCAAGAATCTGTGACAGAATTTGACCCCATGAACTCAGCTCCAGAGCCCATTCAGCAAACGGGTAGAAATAAATAAAAGTGAGGAAGTGGGAATTGGTTCTTGGTACCTCAATTCATCATCCAAGCCTGTTTTCCATGACCTGATCATCTAATATTGCCTTAAGCCACTCAGAGTTTTTCATTTCTATGCTCTCCCCAACAAAATCAACGTTTCAAGTATCAAGTTGTCTTAGGACCCTCAGGTCAATTAGCCAATCTGAAATCTGATACACTAATTATAGATAATGGGGGGAGAGAGCAATTGAGGAGGAAAAAATGCTTTTAGGGAGCCTAAGATTTGTTGTCTACACCACTCTTAGAGGCTCCAATGAGAAGTTCAGAATAATGGATAATATAATCTTAAGCAACTTGTATCTGAGTGTTTTTAAAGAGCCATACAGATTCACTGTAGTACCTGGAAACGCCCATCCCCACAACTTACACAGGAGGACCTTACACAGTAAATCCACCAGGCAAGTCTATTCTGTGGTCTGCATCTGCTCAAAATCAAAATTCATGAGCCTCTACCAATGCATTTACTTTTAGTTTGTCCACAAAGATAGAGCTAGTTGGAAATAGACATTAATGAACATAGCAAGACAAATACCAATACGATATTTCTCCTATTAACCTGGGGCATACTTTCCCACAAAGATGCTCATCATCGATGAGAAGAGTGAACACACATAAGGAACATACATGGAGAAGTGCACATACAGAGAACACGTATAGCCATGATGCATATGTGGAAGGGCAAAAAACGAAGGAAACACAGATGGTTGGGATACGCTTGTAGAGGGGCACACAGACAAGCAAGAAGTACGACCAAAATATGTGCGTGGAAGAAAATATACATAAGAAACACATAGAGCCTAGATTCACCCATGATAGGGCTAGGGGTTGGGGGACAACTCAAACCTCCATTACTGTAGGTACACAGAAGATTTCTGATGATGTCCTTGTCCTACTCTGAATAGGTTGACACCCTCTTAATTTGTGCTGCTTACAGCCCTTGTAGCAGGCCTATGGTCTGGGCCAAGTGGATAGGTATGGCATGTACTCTCTGCTGGGCATTGCTTCTTGATATTCTTAAATAGTTACTACTTAATGGTACTATATTGGTCCCATGACTACTGTCACTGTCAGCTCTACTAAATATGAAGCTCTTTTCCTTTGAGCTTCTGGCTTCAGCTAGAGTTCTCAGATGAGGCACCACCTTTCTTCAGTGGAAAAATTAATGGGTTCTACTATCATTCTTTTAACTTAAAGAGTAGCTTTCTGAGACAAAGGCTAAATATGACCTAATAATGCACCTTTGGGACTATCGGAGGAAAAGAATCTTCAGCGGTGTTCTCTTATTAGGAGGGATCTATTGGTTTCTCTGAGTCTGGCATAGAATGAGTTTCCTCTTCAGAAGGCGATTTTTCAACCCATATCCCAGATCTTTGTAACCAGAACAACCTTAGATAACTAATTCTTCATCACCAAAGGCAAAACCTGTCAAAGACCTCACTCTTATTTAGGGTTAGAAATTCCTTGTGATAGTGTACCTAACCTAGTGTACCTAACCTAGTCCACTGATCCACCACTCTATTTGTTAGCCAGTACCAAATAGTTTTGATGATTGCTGCTTTATAACATAGTTTTAGATCTGGTGTGCCTAAGCTACCTTCCTTTGCATTTTTTTTCATTTAATTTCCTTGATATTCTTGACTTTGTGCTCTTCCAGATGAATTTTGTTATTATTTTTTCTAGCTCTATAAAATAATTTTTGGTAGGTTGATATAGTATGGCATTGAATAAGTAAATTAATATAGGCAGAATTATCATTTATATTATATTAGCTCAGCCTATCCATGAGCAATTGATATTTTTGTAACTGTTTAGATGTAACTTTATTTCTATAAAAATGTTTTGTAATTTTATTCATATAGGGGGCAGAGCCAAGATGGCTGCGTGAAGACAGCGTCTTACCGGAGCTCTCTCACAAGGTCTGTCAGATTCCCATAAAAAAGTGAATTTGAGCAGATTTGAGAGAGTCAGAAACCGCGAGCAGTCTGCGTGGGGCCAGTTTCCGAGCCGGGAGAGTCTGAAAGGCTGAAGACACGATCCTGTAGGCTCGGAGAGTGCTCGGCTGCGGAGTTGCTCCAGACCAAAGCGGAAACAGCCGGTGGGGAAATCCACGTGGGAGACGGGCTGGGAGAAAGCTGGGCGCCTGAAACCAGCAGAGATCCCCAGGACTCCCAACACAGGACAGCAGTCTGTGGGAGCGACGAGAGGCAGCGCAACGCCACCGGCTATGAAAACACCCACTCCTGACGCTTGCAAAACCCAGGAACTCGGCTTCTTGAACTTCCGGAAGACTCAATGGCCAGGTAAAAGGCTCTAATCCCTCCCCCCCTCACCCAGAGAATTCCTCGGAAAAAAAAAGAGAACTGAAACAGTGGAGAAAGTAGTGGGGCCTCACAGGACAAATACTAGAAGCTCATTCGTCCCAGAGGGGCAGAGTCGGCAGGGGTCAACACCGGGAGCCCAGACATAACCTTGCTCCCCCAGGGGAAGCTCCAGTCATCAGCTCAAACAACAAACAGCTGAGACCACTGCTGAAAAGCAAGTGCTGGAGAACACCCATAGGGAGTGAGACACCAGGGAGCCAGACCCCTCCCCCACACCTCAGGAAACTGAAGGTTATAATTCTGGACTCACAAACCCCAGAATAAGAAAGCTGGGACAGCGAGCCCTGAGGCCCACAGATAGAAATTCGTTGTAAAGCCAGCAAAAGGCAAACCAACATGAAGAAGAACACCAAAAAACCGAGGACAATAGATTCTTTTTATGGAGACAGGCAGGATCAAAATATCAACATAGAAGAGGATAGCAATGACATGGTAGATACATCAGATACCTCAAAAGCTAATATGAACTGGTCTCCAGCCCAAAAAGCACTGCTGGAAGAGCTAAAGGAGGATTTTAAAAACCAAATTAGGGAGCTAAAAGAAAATATGGAAAAAATGGAAAAAAATTCACTGATGAAATCAAGTCCCTAAAGAATAAGATTGGCGAAAAGGATACGGAGATTCAGAATCTAGAGAGAGAAAAGGACACCCTGAGAGGCGAAATCAACCAATTGAAAATGGAGACTCAAAAGCAAAATGTAAACACTAACTCATTCAAAATTAGACTTGAGCAAGTGGAAGCTAATGAATCTATGAGGCATCAAGAAGTAATAAAACAAAATGTAAAGAATGAAAAAATAGAAAAAAATGTGAAATATCTGATTGGCAAAACAACTGACCTGGAAAATAGATCCAGGAGAGACAATTTGAGAGTTATTGGTCTACCGGAAATCCACGATGAAAAAAGGAGCCTTGACAGTATCTTCGAAGAAATTTTATTCATATAATTCCTGGCTTTGTCTTGGCGGGTAAACTCCCAAATATTTTATATTGTCTACAGTTATTTTAAATGGAATTTTTCTTTGTATTGATTACTGCTGGGATTTGTTGGTACACAAGACACAGTAGTCAGTGATTATAGTAATCTACTGTTTGATAACCCCAAAGATTCCAGTTTCTGGGATAAGAATTCACTATTTGACAAAAACTGCTGGGAAAACTGGAAAATAGTGTGGCAGAAATGGGATATAGACCAACATCTCACACCCTGTACCAAGATAAGGTTGAAATGGATACATGATTTAGACATAAGTATGATACCACAAGCAAATTAGGAAAGCAAGAAATAGTTTACTTGTTGGCTCTATGGAGAAGGGAAGAATTTATGACCAAACGAGATAGAGAACATTATGAAATACAAAATGGAAATTTTAATTACATTAAATTAAAAAACAGTGCAACCAAGATTAGAAGGAAAGCAGAATCCTAGGAAACTGTTTTTACAGCCAGTGTTTCTGATAAAGGCCTCATTTCTAAAATATAGAAAGCTGAGTCAAATTTATAAGAATACAAGTCATTCCCCAATTGATAAATGGTCAAAGGATATAAGCAGGCAGTTGTCAGATAAAGAAATTAAAGCTATCTATAATCATATGAAAAAAGTTCTAAATCACTATTGATTAGAAAAATGCAAATTAAAACAACTCTAAAGTACCACCTCACAGCTATCAGATTGGTTAATATGACAAGAAAAGGGAAATGATAAATATTGGAGAAGTAGGAAAATTGGAACACTAACGAATGGTTGGTGGAGTTGTGAACTGATCCAACCATTCTGGAGAGCAATTTGGAGCTATGACCAAAGGACATATACTCTTTGATCCAGCAATACCACTACTAGGTCTATATCCCAAAGAGATCATAAAAATGGGGGAAAGACCCATACGAACAAAAATATGTATAACAGCCTTTTTTGTAGTGGCAAAGAATTGGAAATTGAGTATATGCCCATCCATGGGGGAACGACTGAACAAGTTGTGGTATATGAATGTAATGGAATAGTATTGTGCTATAAGAAATGATGAACAGACAGATTTCAGAAAAATCCAGAAAGAGTTACGTGAACTGACACTGAGTAAAGTGAGCAGAGCCAGGGAAGCATTGTGCACAGCAACAGCATCATTGTTCGATGATTAGCTATGGTGGACTTGGCTCTTCTCAGCAATGTAATTATCTAAGACAGTTCTAGGGGACTTGTGACGGAGGATGCTGACCACATCCAGAGAGGGAACTATGAAGTCTCAGTGCAGATCAAGGCATACTATTTTCATTTTTTTGTTTTTGGTTTTTTTTTCTTTCTCACGGTTTTTTCCTATTATTCTGATTCTTCTTTCACAGCATGACTAATGTGGAGATATGTTTAACACGATTGTACATATATAACCTATAATCAGATTACTTGCTGTCTTGGGGAGGGGGAAGAGGAGGGGGGGGAGAAAAATTTGGAACTCAAAATCTTACAAAAATGAATGTTAAAAACTATCTTTACACATAATTGGAAAAATAAAATACTATTAAGAAAAGAAAGAAATTGCTTGTGATTCCTGCTTAATTTCCAGTTTTTAAACTATACACGGTAGGTATCCATGTAGAACAGGAATTATTAACCTGGGAGCTATAAACTTTTTAAAACTATATTTTGATAACTATTTCAATATAATTAGTTTCATTTGTAATATTATGTATTTTATTTTATGTATGTAAAACACAATTCTGGGAAGGGTATCATAGATTTCATCAGTTTGCCAATGGAGTCCATGACACAAAAGTGATCAAAACCTCCTTATTTAGGGACTCTCTTTCTTAAAAACTATCAAGGGCTCTCAAGTATCCAGTCCTCAGAATGAAAACTCTTTTAATCTCCAATGCAAATGAGGAGGAGAGAAAGGCACAGGAATAAAAAAAAATCCCAAGAGGCACTGTCATTGTATTCCTCCTGCAATAGTCATATCCCCAACCACAGTCCTGCCATTAGCATGGATTTGTGGCTGGTCCACAAGGAGCTGCCTCACAAAAGTAAAACAAAATTGTTCTATTTTGTGGATTAAATCTATTAAACCCTACACCCTAGAAATATAGGAATGTATCATATGTCAATCTCACTAAAATGTAAGCATTACTGTTATATCTAGCTTGGGAGATGAACCATTGCAGGCGGGGAGAAGTATTCACAGCTTGGCTGCATGGGCTTCTGGAAGATGTAGTCTTGTATAGGGAGAAATTTTCTTCCCATTCTGAGAGAGACTGTGATTATTGTGAACTCTTCAGTTGGGTCTGGCTGTAAGAGCTTGAGTGGGAGCATTTCATGCCTTTTCACTGGTTGTCCCCCATGCTTGGGCTCCCTCTTCACTTCTACCCCTTGGCTTCCCTTACTTTCTTTCAAGAATCAGCTCAAATCCTACCTTCTGCAGGAGGCCTTTCCTACCTCCTCCCTTATTCCACCCACCCCCAACTGTTGGTGCATCCATCCCCTCTCAGATTACCTTCCACTATCTATATTTTATACATGGCATAGTTACTTGTATGTTGTCTCTCCAATAGAATAGAACTTCCTTGAGACTAAGGATCATGTTTTTGCTTTTCTTTGTATCTCCAGCATTTAATACATACATTGTCTGACACATAGGAAGTGCATAACACATGATTGTTAATGGGCTGATCTACTTCCACTACGATGAGAGTTTTGGAAATGAGCCTTGGACCAAGAGAAGCAGCTAGTGGTGGCAGCAGAAGGGACAGCAGTATACATTTTGAGTCAGGGTGGTCACTAGGGAGTTGGATCTGCTCTGCGGGAGAAGAGAAAGTGGGATTGGAGCTGGCTGGAAATGCCCACATCTAAAGGTGGGGAAATATTCTTTCCCTCTAGGCATGATCTTCTACCTCAAGTCTGTACTTAGAGAGACACAGACAGCTACCAGATCCCACCAGCTAATGGGGTTCTACCACACCACCATCTTCATTTCACAAATGGGCAAAGTAAAAAGCAAAGGAATATTTTAAAATTGTAAATATCTTCCAGTAATTGGATGCCAGAAGTTCAGCTCAAAAGCCTCACATGAGTCAACTCCACATGTGCTAGCTTCTCCAAGACTTTTTTCTTTTCTCTGGGGGAAAATAGATATACATACATACATTTACATGTATGTATTGTGTGTATATATGTATGTATATACATATTTATATCAAGAGAAAAGGGAACAAGCATTTATTAAGTGCCTGCTATGTGCCAGGCACTGTGCTAAGTGCTCTAGAAACATTATTTCATGTGATTCTCACAACTCCTAGAGATAGGTGATTTATTATCTCCATTTTACAGGTGGGGAAACTGAGGCAGACAGAGGGTTTTTTGTTGTTGTTGTTTGTTTGTTTGTTTTTTGGTTTTTTTTTTAGAAAACGACTTGCCTAGGCTTACACAACTAGTGTCTGAGGCTGGACTTGAACTCAGGTCTTGCTGATTCCAGGTCCAGCACTCTGTTCACAGTACCACTGGAGGGAGAGAGGAAGGAAGAGAACAGGGAATGGGGGAAGGAGAGAGGGAGGGGGAGAGAAAGACAGAGACAGAGAAACAGAGAGACAAATGGAAGGAGAGAGTTACATATCTATGTGCAGATCACAGGATGAAGAGAACATACATCTCCCTATATATAGCAAATACTCTTAGGGCTCACACCTAAACATAGACTTCCACAGAAACTAGGCAGCTAGGTAATACAATGGAGAGAATATGAGATCGGAAGTAAGGAAGGCTTGAGTTCATATCCAGTCTCAGACACTTACTAGTTGTGTGACTCCGAGCAAGTTACCCTTTCTCACTCTGAGTTGTTTTATTTGTAAAATAGAGATGACAGCACCTCCCCCGTAGGGTTATTGTGAGGCTCAAAGGAGTTAGCACATATAAGGCAAAGCATAATATAATGCTAAAGAATATTATTATCATTATTACTACTATAATAGTAAATAGTAGTATATGTCAGGGTGAGGCACCGGAATATACTCATTGTAGGTCCATGGACAAGTCTCTAGTTGCTGTTGTTGGTACTAATCAACTACCTTCCAGGGTTGTTATGATGATCAAATGAAATAACATGTGTAAAGGGAAGATTTATAAAGTGCTGTACATGTTATCACATAATAAAGTTAAGTGTTATAATAGTAAGGGTAGTGGTAGTAGTAGGAAGGAAGGAAGGAAGGAGGGAAGGAAGGAAGGAAGGAAGGAAGGAAGGAAGGAAGGAAGGAAGGAAGGAAGGAAGGAAGGAATAGGAGGAGCAGTAATTATAATAAGTGACTTGCCCACGGTCCCACAACAACTCGATGCCAGAGCTAGTACACCAATCTTGGGCTTCCCATTCCAGTACCCCAGCTCTCTCTGTTCCATCCTACTCCCTCTCTGATTATGAAGCCCAAATGTGTTCAGGAAGGAAATTAAAAGTAACTTAGTTCCAGAAGGAATGAATAACCCCATCATCAAGTAGAATTGAAGGATGTGCCAGACAATACTCACTGAATCAAAATGGAAAACACGTTCGGTCCTTCTTTTACACTTCTGGTCGAGGGCGTCTACACTTGATGAGATGCTTTTCTGACCGCAGCTGAGCTTCCTGTTAGAGTAATTAGTACAGCCCCACAGCGAGGGCAGCCCATTTCCTCCTCCATTCTTTCCACATTCGGTGGGTAGAATTCAGAATGCCAAGTGCTTCTTCCTTTAACATTTTGGTCCGGAGGGCTCTTCAGCATCGACTTGGAGCCACATGGCTGCATTAGAGCTATAGGTTCCCCATTAGGAGGAGCAGATGTTTCAGAGCAGCCTGGCAAGTTTCTTGAGTTGGGAAAAATGAAAAGAAAGATGAATGTCATTTCCAGGTTGCCTAGTTAAAAGCTCTGATTTAAACATAGTAATATTGGGCATGAGCTCTTCATTTCAAACTCATATCACTTGACTGATAGGAGAGACAGTTTTCTTTTAAGTGAGCACAGAAAGGAAATGAAAACATGACTTCTGTGTGAAAGTTCTGTGACATCTAGACATTCATTTTCATGCCTCACTACTGGCAACAGGATCTCCTAAGTTGGCACCTAAGCACAGGAGGAAGATTTGAAGTGGCTTGCTTTTTGTGGTTGGTTTCTTTTTTGGTTTCAGGGCTTTTTTGACACAATAGGCAGGCCTGATTTCATTTCACTAGAGAATTACAGGCTAATTTTACACTGGGAAAGTCTTACCTCACCTTAACCATTTATATTCAGAGTAGAAGACCCCAGGTAAAATCATCTCACCCATCCCATGTGAGGATGGAGCAATCCCCAAATATGTGGCCTTAACATTCACAGTAATGATGATACTTGGGACACTCAGAGTATGAGGTGAATGTGAGGGAAGGAGCATTGTACAGCTCAAGGTGCCCTCCCCAAAATCTGGTCCCCTGTTACTCTTTGTCATTGTTGTCAATGGAATGCAAGTTTCTTTAAGGACAAGGACCCTTATTGTTGTCTTTCTCTCTCCAGCACAGTATCTTACATACAGGGGGTACTTAATAAATGCTCCCTATGATCATTTTTCATCTTTTCATTCTCATGTGTTTTTGATGGAGCTCAAGTAAAAATGGTCTTGGCACCAATAACTTTCCTGCTACTATTCTTCTATACTTAATATTCTACATTAATTAATTATTAATATTCCTCTATATTTAATATTCTGTATATAGGTAGAAAAACACTTTCTATAATTGAATAAGATTATTGGGATGTAAGTTTATCTTCTGTAGGCTCACAGAAAGTAGCTTCAGACAATTCTAGTAGCAGACAAGACTGAAAGATTGATATAGATGTATATAGATACAGATCCTTTCCTCATATGGTTTCGCCACTAGGTGGTGAAGTGGATAGAGCTCTGGAATTGGAATCAGAAAGACCTGAGTTCAAATCTGACCTCAGATACTTACCAGCTTTGTGACACTGGGCAAGTCCCTTAACCATTGTCTGCCTCAGTTTTCCCAACTGTAACATGGAAATATTAACAGCACCTACCTCCCAAGGTTGTTGTGAGGATAAAATGAAATAATGTTTGTGAAGTGCTTTGTAAACTTTAAAGTGATACATAAATGCTAGTTATCATCATCATCATCATCATCATCATCATTATACTGGGTCTCTATATTTTGAAGACTTTTCATTCCATATAACTTGAAGATTAAGGGTATTTGGTATGGTGTTATTATCATTATCATTATTATTATATGAAAGTTCTTCCCTTTAGAAACAGTCCTGGGACAAGTCACTCCCTTTCTATTCTGTTATTTTTAATGTTTTGTAGATAATTATACAGGTTGGTAAAATACCTACTTTTTAAAGGTGTATCAATAAATAAAATTATCATTAGGATATAAGCCTATCCTCAGTAGACTCATTGAAAGCATACTTGGGATAGCTCCAGCAATGGTTTTGATTTCTTCTGTTCTGTAGATTTTTCAAACTTCTCATTCCACATAGTTCAGAGCTTATGTGCATTTGGAGTTAGCGGGATGGTTGTTCTTAGAAGAAAGCTTAATTCTATTTGAGATCATTTGGTAGATCCATGGACTTCTAGTTCCTAGTTCAAAGTCAAACTCATGTGGCCCAAATGAAGACAAAGGAAAAACAAAAACAAAAATTCCCCAACATTTCTAAGAGAGCTGTTCTGGTGCTTCTTGCCCAATATTCTAAAATGAATTGTCAGGTAAAGCAATCAAAATCGCTTCCCTCTAAGCTGTGACTAAGGTGGGAAGCTTCGACCAAGGGCATTGAATTTAAAGTACACTGAGAATACTTTTTTTTGGAGGGGGGAGGTGAGGCAATTGGGGTTTAAGTGATTTGCCCAAGGTCACACAGATAGTGTCAAGTGTATGAGGTCTAATTTGAACTCAGGTCCTCCTGACTCCAGGGCTGGTGCTCTATTCACTTTGCCACCTAGCTGCCTCTGAGAACATTTAAAGTTATTAAATATTATAGAAACAGTAAAGATTAGCACACTACTTGCTTTCCATTTTTTTCACCATGGAAAAAAGTACAGAAAGGATAGATTAATAGTAATAGTAGTGGTTGGCATTTAAAATCAGTCCTCAACCTTCACTGGGTAACGTTCCTAGAAAACAGCATAGAAGCTTGTTTTGGTTTTTTTTAAGCAAATGTTGATACATTGAACCTATGGATAATATGGGGTTAAGTTCCCACAGCCACCAAAACCTGTAATCTTTTGTTAGATTGCTGAAAATACAATTTTCTGCATACAATTCTTTTAAAACAAAGCATTAATTGTGCTAATATGTACTTTTCCTAACATAGTAACAATGAAATAACCCATAAATTACAGCACACAAAGTAAAATTGGAAACATGCAAAACATTTTTCTCACCAGTAATTCACTGGAATTCTATGACCTTTTGTGCTAACATGTCAAAAAAACACATTGATTTCAGACAATGTTCTCTTTTCATAATACGTGTAACATACAGTGCCATAATTACTTTCTTCCTTTTTGCGGATATGATGAATCATCAATTCATGAACATCAAACTCAGGCAGAGAGTGATTGTAGACATTCCCACATGAAGTTTATCTAACACTTTTATTTTCTCACGAAGCCACATCACACTGGCTTTGCATACTTGGGCTTAGAGCCCAAAGGACTTGCACTATGCTTTGGTACATAATTCCAACACAGAATTTGAGTTTTAAAGTCAGCCAGTGAAACTATGCAACAAATGCATGGGGATCTATTTGCCCTACAACAGTGGGGTAAACAAGACCAGTGAAGTGCCTATTAGGATACTGGCTGCTCCACAGACTCATGCACATCACACCTCTCATTTTTTTCTCAACAGCTCATAGCCATGAAAGTGTGTGGTTGCCAATGAATGTGGAAGTGAAAATGAGGTTGCTAATAAAATCACGCAAATGCTTGAAGTCGTGAAAGCTCAACTCTCAATGACTGAGGATTGACTGTATATAGTAATTTGCATAAATTGTCTCATTTGGTCCTCAAAACAACCCTGGCAGATAGATGGTTTTATTATAGCCCTTTTACAGTTGAGGAAACTGAGGCAGACAGAGGTTAAGGGACTTGCCCAGGGTGACATAGCTTCATAACTAGTAATTATTTGAGGCTGGATTTGAATTCAGGTCTTCTTGGCTCTAAGGCCAGCACTCTACTATTCTACCTAGTTGCCCACAAAGCACTAGACAAATTGCTCGTTATGGGAGTTATATACTTACAGAGTCACTGCCAGCAGGGAACATGTAAGGGAAAAGAGGTACATTTTGGCCAGATGGACAACCTCAGGAATGAATGGATTTCCCCCATTAGAAGTCTTCAAGCCACAGGTAGCTAAATGCTTGCTAAGTATGTTCTAGAGGGCATTCTTTCATGTAGAGGTTAGACTAGGTGCTCAGTGAGATCCCTTCAAACTTTAATTTGCATATTCTATGAATTTCCAACTGCAAACAGGCAGAAAAGAAGAAATTTGCGCTATGTCCCTGGGCCTCAATTTCTTCAACTGAAGGTCAGCCAGCCTGTTAACAAGCATTTATTGAGCATTTACTATGGGCCAGACACCGTCATAAGCACTGGGATACTTACAAATAAAGGCAAAACCATGGTGGTGACCCTCAAGGAGTTCATAACTTAATAAAGGAGGCATCAAGCAAATATCATACATAGAAGATCTATACAGTCTTAGCTGGAGACACTTAGCACAGTGTCTGGCACACATTAAGTACCTAATAAGCTAATGTATTTATTGATGAATTGATTAGAAAGTGCTGTCATAAAAAGGAACTATCAGGGAGGGCCAAGAGGGACCACAAAGGGTGTGGAAAAGGTAGGATTTGAGCTAAGTCATGAAGGAAGCCAGGGAACCCAGGGGGTAGAGGTGAGACAGCAAATTCCAGGTTTAGGTGATAGCCAATAAAAAGGGATAGAGTTAGGAGACTGAGTTTCCTATAGAGAAACAGCAGGTAGGTAGGTAAGTGGTGGTTGATGTAATGTTTGTGGAAGGGAAGAAAGTATAAAGAGATTATAAATGTAGGAAAGTTGTAAAGGTCTTTGAAAGCCAAACAGAATTTTATATTTGATCTTAGAGATAACAGGGAGCCACTGAAATTTATTGAGGTAGAAGGCGTGACATGGCCAGGCTTGTGCATTGAGATGATCACTGTAAGATTAAAGAGTTGAACTAGAAAGGTTTGGGGGTTGATTCAGAGCTATTTACTGCAGATCGAAAAGGACTCCATTGGAAATGAATGTTAGCTCACCTCTTCTTTCCTTTTCTGGGAATGTTAATTCTTGATCAGGTTGCTTTCTGAAGTCTCTTCCAAGTCTGAGATTCTAGCAAGGGTCAATGAAGCTCGCTAATGCCAACCCCAACATTCTGTGATTCCATCTCATTTTTCAACCAAAGTAGAACAGCTAAGCATTGATCAGAACTTGGATTTCCAAGAGAGGCATGGGACAGCTAGGTGGCACAGTGAGTAGAGTACCAGCCCTGGGGTCAGGAGGACCTGAGTTCAAATCTGGCCTCAGATACTAGACATACTTATTAGCTGTGTGACCTTGGGTAAGTCACTTAACCCCAATTGCCCTGCCTCCCCCCCCCCTCAAAAAAAAAAGAGAGGCATGTGTACACAAGCAACTGTGACAGTGTCCTGATAGGAGAAAACAAAGAGAGATCAGAGGTAAAGGAGGAATTAATTGATACTTCTAGCTAGAGTGATCAGAGAAGGCTTCAGGAGCCATTGGAGCTAGCTCTTGAAAGATCCATAAGATTTTGATGAGTAAAGATCCGTGGGCAGATATCCCAGGCATAAGGCATATCATGAATAAAGATTCAGAGACACCACTGTCCCAGCTGCTATCCTTAGGAAAATAACTAATTTAGCTTGGGCATAGTCACTCAGTTAGCATTTATGTGCCAGGCACTGTATAAAGCACTGGTAGATACAAAGAAAGGCAAAAATGCATCCCTGTTGTCAAGGAACTCATAGTCTAATGAATGGATTGGGTACATATGGGGGAGTAGTAGGAGATAAGACTCCAGGGAAAGTAAATAGAGGCCTGATTTTGGGCAGCCTTGAATGCCAGACAGGAATTTTGTTAGTTAGTAGGAAATGGGGAGACGTGGTAGGTTTTTTTTAGCAGGTGGGTGATCTAATTAAGAGCTACACTTTCAGAGGGCAACTAGGTGGTAAGGTGAGTAGAGCACCGGCCCTGGAGTCAGGAGGACCTGAGTTCAAATCCGGCCTCAGACACTTGACATACTTACTAGCTGTGTGACCTTGGATGCGTCACTTAACCCTAATTGCCCTGCCTTCGCCCCTGGAAAAAAAAAAACTATACTTTTAGAAGTGGAAGCTATGGCAGTTTGGATTAAATGGAGAGAAAGGAACAATATTTAAAATAGGATAATCAGAGAGTAGTTTATTGCAAAAAGGCAGCTAGGTGGCACAGTGGATAGAGCACCAGAGGAAACTGGGGCAGGGAGAGGTTAAGTGACTTGCCCCAGTTTCCTCATCTGTAAAAATAAGCCGGAGAAGGAAATGGCAAATCACTCCAATATGTTTGCCAAGAAAACCCCAAGTGGAGTCATGGAGAATCAGACACAACTAAAACAACTAAACAACAACAGTGCACTTCAACGGTACAAGAAAAAAGAATGAAGGACTCAAGCAGCTTGGTAGTAGTGGTTTTCTTGGCTTTTCTGTCACTTGATGGTGTGATCTGGCACAAAAGAATAAACCTTGAAAAGAAAATGACACCATTTCTTCTTGGAGTCATTATGATCATTTACAATTGAGCCTGTAAAGGACCTTTTAGGTCTTTGGAGATAATAATCCCTTTAGAAATGTAAGCACAGTGAAAAGCACTGGCTTTGGAATCCGAGAAGTTAATGTGCACTACTCACAGTCAATCCTCAACGTTCCTGTGATGGTATTAGGAACCTCATTTGTGCTTTCCCTTGTGTTGGTGATGGTGCATCTTTGTAGCTCTGCTCAGAGAAGAAAAAAACAAAAAGCATAATAAGCTCAAGTTTCTTGCTCACCCCACTACTGTAAAGAGTTCTCCGTGCATTCATTGCATATTTTCTTTGGTTGCCTTTAAAACTCAAGTTTTGTGTTGCAGTTATAGACCCAAAGCATAGTAGAAGTCTTTGGGCTCTAAGGTGATGTCTCTAAGGTGCTGAACTCATCAGCCTCAGCATCTTCTAACAGCAGTGACTAACATCCCAGTAACCTTTCCCTTGGTCTTTAGAGGGTGACCAAGGTTGAGAGGTTTACAGCAGCATAGTATGTAATACAACTATAACACTCACAAACTGCCACCTGACACAGTGGAAGAAGGTAAGATTCAGGTTTAAAAATGTTTGTTTTAAGAATTTTATTTGGGGCAGCTAGGTGGTGCACTGAGTAGAGCACCAGCCCTGGAGTCAGGAGGACCTGAGTTCAAATCCGACTAAAGATGCTTGACACACTTAATAGCCATGTGACCTTGGGCAAGTCACTTAACCCCAATTGCACTGCCTTCTCCCCTCCGAAAGAAAAAAGAATTTTATTTGCTGTATGGCACTTTGGGCATTATAGATTTCATATGTTAGGAAAAGTGAATATTGTCTACAATGTTTTTAATTGAAGTGTTAGCACAAAAGGTCACCAAATTCTAGGGAATTACTAATGAGAAAAAAAAATGCTTAGCATGTTACTGATTTTATTTTGTGAATTGCATTTCATGAGTTATGTCATGTTATTATTTTAGGAAAAGTGCATGTTACCAGAATTCATGTTTTGCTTCTTAGAATCATATGCAGAAAAGTGTATTTTCAGCAATCTCTAACAAAAATTACAGTTTTTGGTGGTTGTGGGAACCTAACCCCTTATTTTCTGGCCGTTCAATATATCAACGTTTATGTTTTTTACTGCTGCACCCATTTCTAGGAACATTACCCCCCTGAAAGTTAATGATGGACTGTATATAACTTTGAGAAAGTCAATTGATCTCCCTGGCCTTCGGTTTCATCAAATGTAAAGCAAATGGAGTTGGGAGGGATGATTTCTGAGAACTCTGAATTCTAGTTCTAATGCAGCTACTACAATCTATGACCTTCTACGATGTAGAATTAATAAAGATAATAATAGCTAATATGCAGAGCTTGAAGATTTATTAAGAGTTTTACATTTTATATGTATGTATATGTTTATCTATTTATACATATAACATATATATACACGCACACATACATGTTGATCTTCACAATAGCATTGTAAGGCAGGTACTATTACTATTTCTATATTATAATGAGGAAAATGAGGCTTAAGAGGTCAAAGTATTTGGCCAGGGACACAATCTCTGGAGCAGGAATAGAACTCAGTTCTTCCTGTGTCCAAATCCAACACTCAATCCACTATGCCACCCAGCTCCCTAATAATAGTGTTTAATAAATGCATAATAGAGGATTTTTGGTTGAACTATTTATATTGTATTTTATGGCTAGTTAGCAATAATTAAGTACCTACTATGTACCAGGCACTGTACTAAGCACTAGGGATACAAAAAAGGCAAAAAAAAAAAAACCAGGTCTACCCTCAAGGAGCTCACAGTCAAATAAGGGAGACAACATGCAAACAATTATGCATGAACAAGGGTGAATTGGAGATAATCTCAAGGGAAAGGCACTAAGATGAAGGAGAGCTGGGAAAAGCTTCCTACAGAAAGTGGGACCTGAGCTGAGAGTAAGAGGAAGCCAGGAGGCAGAGATGAGGAGGGTGAGAACACTAGGCCTGGAAGACAGCCAATGAAAATAGTTAGAACCAGAACACAGCCTGTCACCAATGAGCAACAGCAAGGAGGCTGGATCTTGGAGTATTCAAAGGAGAATACTAAGAAGCATTTCCACATGCATTCATCTCACATGCTCTTTAGGGTCAAAATATCATTATCCCCATCTTCTATAGGTGGAAACTGAGGCCCTAAGAAATTAAGAACCTTCTAGTTTTTAGTTCTAAAAAGTAAATTGAAACCAGACCCTCTACTTTTGAGAATGGTGCTATCTCCTCCATGTCACACAATGTTTTCCCATATTGTCTTCATATTCATCAGCAACGTATTGAAGAAAAAAGGCTCATGAGAGGAGGGGAAGTGGAGACGGTAGAGTTAACTTTTTTGGAGGGTTTGGCTAAGAAAAGTGGAGATAAGAAAATAGCCAACAGGGATGGTGGGGTCTGGTGATGGCTTTTGTTGTCGCTGTTAAGAGTTTACTGTTTTTATTTTGAACATATACATAAACAAGATGAATAGTTTTCCATGAACAAAATAGAGAAAAGAGGATCATACATAAAACTATGAAACAAAGCTATATATAGCTTGCTTTTCCGTTTAATCATATCACGCATCCAAATTTTTACTTTCAAAGCTGTCCTGCTTGCCTGTGTTTCCTAATTACCTTTCTTCTGTCCTTTTGTGTGTATGTCTATGTTTTTAATTACTCTAATGATCTTCTGTCTCCTCTTATTTTTATTTCAGTAACCCTATTGATAGTCCTTTTACCTTCACTTCACCCTCCCAAATGAAATAAGGAAAATAAAATCCTTGTTTTAATAAACCCACACATATATGTTTTAATAAAATATATGCGTAGTCAAGCAAAACAAATCCCCATGTTGGCAACGTCTGAGAATGTATATTTCATTCTTCACCTTGGGTTCATCACCTCCCTGTTAGGAAGTGGGTAGCCTGTTTCATCACCTGCCCTCTGGAATTGTGGTGGTTCACTTCACTGATTTGTTTTTTATGTCTTCCACAACTCCTTTATAGTGTTGCTATGATCATATAAATTTTTCTCCAGGTTCTGCTCACTTCCCTGTGCATCAGTTCATACATGTCTTCCTAGGTTTCTCTGAAGCCATCCTTTACCAATTCTCATGATGCAACAATATTAGACAGCATTCATATACCGTAATAGTTCAGCTATTTCTAAATTGATGGGAAGCAGCTAGGTGGTGCAGTGGATAGAGTATTAGACTTAAAGACAAGATCTGAGTTCAAATCCAGGCTCAGATACTTGGCTACGTGACCCTGGGTAAGTCACTTAACCTCTGTCTGCCTCAGTTCTCAGTAAAATGGGGATAATAAAAACATCTACCTCCCAGTGTTGTTGTGAGGATCAAATGAGTCAACATATGTGAAGCACTTTACAAATCTTATCACCCTAAATAATGCTAGCTGTTGTTATTATTGTAATTTTTGTTATTATTTCTAGTTCTTTGCTTTAAAAAAAGAGCTACTATGAATATTATTGTACACATTGTCCTTTTTCCTCTTTTTTAAAAATCTCTAGGGTTTAAGCCTAATAATTGTATAGTTGGGTCAAAAGAACCATGATCCAGTGGTATACTTCAAAAGTGCTTTCCAGAATAGTTAGACCCATGGGTTCATTCACCAATGGTACATTAATATGCTTGTCTTCCAACAGCCATTCCAATGATTATCATCTTCCTTTTTTTGTCATTTCAACCAATGGGATGGGTTAGAAGTAGAACCTCAGAGTTGTTTAATTTTGTATTTCTTTATTGTGATATGGATCATTTTCTTTCCATATAGTCATTAATAGCTTGGACCTCTTTCACTGAGACCTGCTTGTTCATAGTCTTTGATCATGTATCTATTGAAAAATGGCTCTCATTCTTCTATGTTTGAATCAGTTTCTTACATATCTTGGATATCAAACCTTTATCAGAGAAACTTGGCACAAAGATTTTTCTCCAGTCAACTGCTTCCCTTCTAATTTTAACTATTTCAATTTTATGTAATCAAAATTAATCATTTTATTCCTTTTTTGGGTCATAAACTCTGCTCCTATTCTTGGATGTGATAGATATTTCTTTTCTTGCTCCTCTCATTTGTTTATAATATGACATTTAGTATCTGAGTCATATCCATTTGGAGTTTATTGTGGTGTATAGCATGAAAAGTTAGTCCAAATCCAATTTCCGTCTGACTTCTTTCCAGTTTCCCCAGTGGTTTCTGTCTAGTAGTGAGTCCTTGACCCAGTAATTGAGGTCTTTGGGTTTATAAAACACCAGGCTACTGAATTTGTTTGCTTCTATACACTATATACCTAATGACTTTTCCATGTTTTATTCAGTACCAAATAATTTGATGATAACTGATTCGTAGTACAGTTATAACTCTAGCATGGCTTAACCCATTCCTTTCCATTTTTTTCATTTTTTTTAGACTCTTGACCTTTTGTTTCCCCAGATGAATTTTATTATTTTTTTCTGGTTCTCTAAATTAATCTTTTCATAGTTTGATCATATGGCACCAAATTGGTAAATTAATTTGAGTAATGTTATTATTCTTATAATATTGGCTTGGCCCAACCATGACCAATAAATATCTCTCTAATTATTCAGATGTCTTAATTTCTGTGAAGAGTCTTTTGTAGTTATAATTGTGTGTGTGTGTGTGTGTGTGTGTGTGTGTGTGTATCTACAGTCTGTCCCTTAATAGGTAGACCCACAAATACTTTATACACCCTAGGGTTATTTTGAATGGAATTTTCTTCTAATCTCTTCTTTCAGGGTTTTGCTGGCAATACACAGAAAGGCTGATTATTTTGTGTGGGTTTATTTTTTATTCTGCTACTTTGTTGAAGTTATTCATGGTTTCAATTACTTTTAGTTGACTCCCTAGGGTTCTCTGAATAGATTATTATACCATCTGTAAAACTGATCATTTGGTTTCTACTGGTGAGAGCTTTTTTAAGGATGGGAGAGATTGAGAAAACCATCTTCCAAGCTATTTGAAAAATATGGGAAGTAAAGATGATGCATTGTTATATGCACAGAAGATATATGAATTCCACAATGTTGGGTCTCCCTCCACCAACATAGATAACAACCTGTCACTGACTTAGTAAATAAGTCCTAGGCCAAGGGTTTTTAATGTTTTGAGAGGTCTTTGATAGTCTCGTGGGGAAGAGGAAGAGAAAAGAAAGGAAATAAGGAAGGAAGCATTTGTATAGTGCCCATGATGTTCTAGATTCTAAGTGTTCTCTATAAACATTAAGATCTAAGTGCTCTCTATAAACATCATCTCATTTGATCCTTCTTGTGGTAGGCCAATTGATTTCCTTCTCAGAATAAATGTTTAAAATATATATGCTATAATACAGAGAATTATGAAGAAAATCAATTCTATTGGAATAATTGACAAAATATTTTTCAAAATAAGTTCATGAATCGCTGATTAAGAAACTCCATCCTAAAGCATTGAAAATCAGTGCCTGCCAAATCATAGCTCCTTCCTCACAGGTTTGTTATAAGGATCAAAAGAGATATTATAAAAAGCACTTAGCACATAGGAGGCATTTTATAAGTGCTTATTCCCTTAACCTTCATAGCCTCATGATAGTTACTTGCTGCTGACTGACTGAAGCCCATAAGGAATTTTACAAGGGATGCTCAAGTAGCCCCAAAGTCAAGATTTAAACTCAGGTCTCCATTCTCCATCTATTACTTTCTCTACTATACTATGTTGCTCTCTATGGACTTTCTCTCTACATTAGAAGTCTTTAACAAGAAATTTCACAATCTAGCTGAAGTGGTATTGGATAAGAAGTCAGAACAATCAAGCCTAATCCCTACTCTGAGAATAAATCTTGGTCTCTATTTCTTGACCTTCTTGGTCAAGGTAGTCTCTGTGCCTCAGTCCTAGGGTTCTGGCAAGTCTGAGATTTCTTCTCTGATTGAATCTACCTCATTTCAGTCTTAATTTCAGTAATTACTGAATGAGTCTTTCACAATGACTTTGGGTAAATCATTTTCTTTCTCGATGGAGTCAGTTCCTTCACCTGTAAACATACTTTCTGGTTCTAACCATGTAATTAAAAGTTCCCTCCTGATCCCATCTCCCAGGTAAGGGAAGGATTGATTGAATGCTTCTTTCAGGTACCTTCTCAAAAGCATACAGTATTTGCTCTAAAGATTACCACTCCAACCTTACACCCTCCGTTCCCCCACGGTAATCAAGGTTTTTGCATGCCAGTTGTGAAGAACCAATTAATTATGTGCTAAGGTAGTTTTTCAATATGAAACTACCCAATACCAAAATATATAACAGGAGGGAGGTGATAGCAATGACCTTGTGGTGTCTGGATGTCTGTCTTACCCACATGCAAACACCTAGGGGAGGTGTTTGCCAGCCCTCCTCCCCTCTCCCAACCCCTTCCATGTCTCTTCTCCTGCGACTACTTTCTAGCATTTGCCCTATTTACAACAAATCGTAGTTACAGGTCTGGGAAAACTAAACAAAGCTCCCACTCCTGATGTCACCTCACGTAAGTAAGGCCATCTCTACTTATTTTTGCTGTAGCACAGAGAAGCTCTCTTTGAAAGTGCAAAGGAACTTCAAAGTTGGAGAATTATTTCCAAGTCTCTCAAAGTAATGCTAGAAATAAGCATAACCCAACTTTTCCTTTTAGTAACCATTCAATCACCGACAATGGGCAAAGTTCTCATTCCCCCTTTTAGCACGACAGGTAGAATTGTTCCTCAGAGCATCTTGAGTCATTAGCTTTGTTTTTTAAAAGGATCATCTCTTAGATTCCATAACACCAGCATTCGGGATCATTTCCCTGCTCCTGTTTCAATTGAGGAATCTGGCTAAAATTGCACCATCTGACCTTTGCATTAATAGTCCTGCCTTTTGCCTGTCATACTAATAGAGTTTAGGGAATAGCGAGGACTCATCTGGAAGCGATAGAATTTCTGCCTTTGTCTTTCTTCCCTGGACACTAATGGATTTTTGTCAGTCCTCTTCACTCAGTGTATGACACATAGAGTCATTCCATTATCCTTGTCCATTAGCGTCATGCATTATGACAAGAACAAAGTGGGTCCTGAAAGAAGCAAGGTTCTACTCCCCAGATTAAATTTCGCCAACTCTTCTGCTTATAAGGTGCTGTTTTCAATTGTCAATAACATTCATCAGAGTGAGCCCGTATCCATTACTAATTAAAACAAGCTGTTTAAACAAATAGGAAAGGTCACCAAGCCTGTAGATCAACAAACACATGTTATTGTTTAGTTTCCTTGTGTATTACCATCCCATGACTTGTTTTTATCTTGCCGTCATCTTTTTTTTTCTAAGTAACAAACGTGGAAAATAAACAGGCAGAAAGCCACCTCACCCAACAGGCGTTATGAAGCCCAACATGCCAACACGCTGGTCGATATTGTTTCCTTCAGGTTGGTAAGGCACATCATTTCACAGCAGATGGAAGTGGGGAAAAAATTTCATTTATTTTTCCTGAGTTTGTGGGAATCAAAGGCATAAACTACAGGGAAAATGCAGTTTTTATTAGGAAAAGTGACACCTGTAGTTTTCTGCCATGTTTTTAAACAACCTTTCATCTATATAGTTTTGCTATTAAGGCTCAAATAAAATGTAATACCTTGTCTGCGATGCCACACAATGACTTGTTTTTAACTTCCCCCCATTTGTATTTCACTTTTCTACCTACATAGTATTTCACCCACTTTTGCAACTTGAAACCAACCCTTTCTTTGATCAGTCTCTACTTTAAGCCTGAGCATTTAAAACAGACATTTCCACCAGAACTGGATCTTCAAATATACGAATGTTTCAGTGGGATGTTATAGACCAAGTAGTGATCACACCAATGAGGAAAAGAGTTAAGACTCAATTTTACCATGAAGTGGTATATTAAATGTTGTAGTCAGCATCCAATCACCTATGGTAATAGAAGTCATGAGATGCATCCATGTTGTATCAGATAAAGGGCCACGAAGAAAAATGTAAGCTCAAATCCTGTCTATGATACATAATGCCAATGAGTCATTTAGTAATAATAATTAATAATAATGATAGCTAACATTGATATGGCACAACACAGCTAGGTAGTACAGTGGATAGATTACCAGGCCTAGAATCAGGAAGACTTCCTCTCTCTGAATTTAAATCCAACCTCAGACAGTTACTAGCTGTATGACCCTGGACAAGTCACGTAACCATATTTGACTCAGTTTTCTCGTTTGTAAAGTGAGCTGGAGAAGGAAATGGCAAACCACTGCAGTATCTTTGCCAAGAAAACCCCGAAAGGGTCATGAAGAGTTGGACACAACTAAAAAAATGACTATACAAAAATATATAGCACAATAATGTTTGCAAAACATTTTATATACATTATCCTATTTGATCCCTACCACAGCCTTGGGAAATAGGTGCTATCATTTGTGCCCCCTAAACCAGAGGGTTAGCTCCTAATTCAATAAAGTCATAGAAACATCAGAAAATCGCAAGGTTGCAAATGCCCCATGCTGGTTAGCTGCATGACATAACAAAGCAACCTTATTCCTTTCTGCCTAGTGATCACACAAACTGTAAGCCTCTGCTTCCAAAAGCAAGGCATCATGGCTGCTCAGTACATGGACGTGCTTCATTAGTTACCATAGAGTGACAACAATACAGCTGTGTGGTAATGGTAGCTTTGCCCTTCAATGCGGAATTGTTGGGGGCTTTTTTTTCTTACGATGTGTGTCTCTCCAACACCCAGCCATCTGAAGACCATGATTGTTTGTCACAATTGGAGAATCTGCAAACTTGTAACAGTCACTTAAACTCCATTCAATTCCTTTCCCGTCTTCCCCGCCAGCAGAATTGGAAAATAGGCACATTTATTCTGTCTGACTGCCCCATGCTGTGCAAAGCAAGCCTTCTCCAAGACAGATGGGATCTACAGGACCCTGAGTTCAAGGTTGAGTCCCAAACATCTTCTGAATGTCTCAGTGACTTCTAATTTAAAAAAAATGGTATTTCAATCAGAAGAGAAACTAAGGCAACATCAGTTTGTTTTATTGACCATTGTGTTCACTCATGGCTTACAGGTTTGAAGTTGTAAATTATGCTGCAATCATAAAGTCATAGATTTAGAACTGGAAGGGAACCCAGAAGCATCTGAATCATCCATTTTGGTTTACAGCTGCAAAAACTGAGGCTGGGAGAGGTCATGCTTTGTCCTAGATCATACATAAGGAAGCAGGGCAGAGCTGGGATTTAAACCAAGGTCCTCTTACTCTATATCGATTGATCACTTGCCTCCTACCCCCAATAGAAGCACAGTACATGGCACAATAAAAAGAATCCTCTCTTTTTGGATCCAAAACCAGCTCTGTAACCTGGAACCAGTGAGACCTTGGGCAAGTCATGTAACTTCACTGGTCTTCAGTTTTCCCATCTATAAAATGATGAAATTGGATTATACGCCTACGGAAGTGCCTTCCAGCTCTAAAGCCATGATCCTTCATCAAAACTTGTTTTTTTATAATTTGGGGGGTTTGGAGGCAGGGGTGTGGGAGAGAACTTTGCTTCATCAGTATCCAATGGCTTTTCAATATATCACTGGGTGCTTTATAAATGCACCCAAAATGTGAATTACATTTCTTTAAAATCAATGCTAGTGCTCATGTATGATACAAAAATGTGCTCGGAGAAGAAAATGTTTTAAATTTTTCCAAAACACAAAATAATGAAAAATTATTTTGAGACCCATAAACATCTATTAAAATGTCTTCTATGTTTGGGCCTGGAACATAGGGCACTAGGGATACAAAAGACAAAGGTGAAATAATCCCTGCCCTCAAGAAGCTTATGCTCTAGCTAGGAAAGGCAATACGTACACACATAGATATTTAAACATTGATACAAGGTGACTGGGGATGATGGGAATGGCAGCCGGAGGGACCAAGAAAGCTTATGTAGAAGGTAATGTTTGAGCTGAGACTTCAAGGAAACTGGTGCTTCTGAGAGCCTGCAAGAAGGAGAGAATACATTCTAAGAATAGGGGAGGCACAGAGGTGGGAGCTAGAGAGTCATTTGGGAAGATTACTATGGGACAGGCACCATGCCAGAAGAGTCACAGCAAGAAGGCCGGCTTAGTTGGCCACAGTGCTTATGAAAGGGATTAGTATGAAGGCTAGAAAAGTAGAGGGTACCAGGTTGCAAAACGCTTTAGTTTCAAATGCTAATGGTTAATCAGTTAATTAATAAGCCTGAAAGCAACATATTACTCAACATCTGATCACTTTGTGGCCCACCCATGCCCTTTTTCCTATGGTCTGTATTTGTCATTTCATTGGGAAATCCCAATCAGGAACTAGAGATCTGCTTGGGACAATGAGGAGTTCAGTGATTTTCCCATGGGCACACAGCTAGTACAGGTCAGGAGCAGCACATGAGCCTAGAGAAAATACTTAACCCCAAGACTAGGCATCAATTCACAATGCCATAAGGAAAGGAAAGAGAATTCCAACCTATCAGTTCATGCTGGTGAGGAAATGGGTTTCAGCTCAACAATCCTTTGAAGAAATCATTAAATGTCTTTTATTGAGGGTCTCATCCCTAATACAACGAGGACAAAAATGACTCCAGTATAATGACGTGGATCTTTGTGTACCAGGAAGTAGCTCCTTTTGCCGAGTAAGCTCTCATCCAGAGTAGTTCATTCTGTCCAATGGAAATAAGGTGGCTCATGAGGTATGTAGGAGAAAGCCAGACATCGAAGTCATTAAGAGAAGTGATAAGACCATAGATTTAGAGCTAGATGGGGAACCTAGAGGCCATCCAGTCCAACCCTTTAACTGGTACTCAGAGATGGAAGGTGACTTCCTGCAGCTGTTGTAAGTGGCCAAGGTAGGGTTCAAACCTAACTCTTCTGATTCTGAGGCTACCTCTCTTTCTACTGCACCAGAATTTCTCAAATCACACTCATACACAATTCAACTAAATTCACCAATTGAGTACATCCTATGTTCAAGGCAGGGTGGTAGGATTTGGAGAAGGAAAGATACAAAGATGAATTATACATACTTACTGTCCTCAGATAACTTGCCATCTTATCTGGGAGGAATATGAGATGCAAATGGATAAATACCACACAAAATTGAGTCTGAACATGCATAAGTCCATTCAATTTCACAAATATTTATTAAGTGCCTACTATGTGCAAGGCAGATAGGCAGCATGGTCATTAGATCAGGAAAACCTGGGTTCAAGTCCCACCTCTTACAGAAAGGATATGTGAACCCTGGGCAAATCCCTTAATCTCTCAGTTCCCCAAGCAATATTCTAAGGAGACAGGTTTCAAAGAAAGTGCCACTCTGACTTGCAAGAGGTAGTATCCTCATTGGGAGTTCCCCATGCCAATGAAATCATAGAAACCAATGAAATCTATTCCATTCATGCCAGTCAACAAGTATTTATGTGCCACTCCCTGGAAATGCAAATAGAATCCAAAGGAGATGACAGTCTACTGAGGAGAGACAACAGCTAAAAGGAAGCTTGTACTTCCATGTGCAAGACACTGTGGTTGTAGAGAATTCTACTAGGGCTCAAAAGGGAGAAGGAGAGAAAAGTCTACCATCATCTCTCAACACCCCTACCCTCATCTTCCTTGACTGATTTCCATACCTTGCCATTTGGATTATAGTTGGAGGCTCATCTCGACCTTACTTCTACCTCAGACTTCTCGTGAAAAACAATGGAATCTGTGCCCAGACCAGGCCAGGTTGCAGAATATGCTAGGAAGAAGGTAATAAATTATAAGGTTTGGTATGGAACAATTCATGTTCTGTCCCCTTATCATCTGTCATCACACACATAGAACATAGGGGAAAAGGGAAGATCAAGGGAAGGGAAAGAAGAGACAGGGAATCAGACAGAGACAAGGAAAAATGAAAAAAAAATGAGAACAAAGACATAAATTAGTTCAGACTGCTGGGATGTCTTGAGGAAAAATCAGATAAGCAGCTTTATCTGGCAGAATATCAGTGTACAACAAGCCTGTGAGGCAAACAGGAGACTTCCATGGAAGGAGAGAAATGTGATAGGAAGACTGGTAGGAACAGAGGCCTAGTGCAACTTGGGGAGGAAAAAGAGAAATAAGAATTAATTTCTCTAGTGAAAAGAAGGGATTTTAATTCCAGGAAGAAAAGGAAATAAACCAGCAAAAGGTATACATTTAATAATATATCTAATACTCAATATTAGATATAACATGTTCCTGGCTTGAATAAGGGGGCAGCTAGGTGGCTCAATGTTTAGAGCACCAGGCCTAGAGTCAGGAAGACCCGAGTTCAAATCCAGCCTCAGACACTCCCTGTGACCTTGGGCAAGTCACTTCACCCTGTTTGCCTCATCTGTAAAATGAGCTGGAGAATGAAATGGCAAACACTTCAGGATCTTTGCCAAGAAAGCTCCAAATGGGGTTACAAAGAGTCAGACACAAGTGAACAACAATAAAGCTTTTAATAAATGCTTGTTGACTGATTGTATGTAACAATCCTACGTATAATTTAGTAAGGTAGAAAAGGAGTAGATCTAAAATTTCATCCGTATAGGGAACTCCCAGTAAGGGAACTCCCTCCACCAATGCATATCCCCACATGCCCCTGAATTCAGAGTCTTCCCCAGGTGCATGGATCACTGAGACATTAAGCAATACGCCCAGGGACAAACAGCAGGGATGTGTCATGAGCAGGGCTTGAATCCAGAGCTTCCTGACTTCCATTCCAGCTCTTGATCTATCACCCTACCCCCTCTCCTGGATAATTCACATATGTAATTGTTATTATATAAATATAAAATATATGCTTTTAACAAGGGGAAAATGGGTGAAAGGAAAGAAAGTGTGATGAGAAGAAAGATTATGTGTCATGAGAAGAGAGTGACGTATGTGAAGCTTAAGTACATCATTCTATTATGGCAGCAAGAGAAATTAACATGAGAAATTAACAAGACCTTATTTTACTGTCATGTAAAAGGGGCATATGACAATAACCAAATTCTGGACACTCACTATAAATGTAGAATTTTATAACAAAATCATGAAAAAAAATGTACACTATTGAAGTCCTCACAGCAGGCACCCTAAAACACTATTGTTCCAGGCGCTCAGGAGCATATAACCTCCTTTTAGGCTACAGGCAAAAGTTACAATTACTCATAATTATAATAGGAACTTAAAATGCTGTTTGAGCTAATGTGCACATGTTTAAGTAAACTAGTATTTATAACAAAACATGGCACCAAAAGTTTGTTTACTCCTATTTTGTTTGCAACAGGCATCCTGTATTAACCTATCCAACTTTATATATAAACTGATTATAATTATTACAATCCATATAATTTAGCAGGTTTTTTTAAAAAAAATTACACCCAAGCAACACCTTTCCATATGGCCAATTAGTGGAGCCATAAAATGCTGCAGATATATGATGCTGCATTCAACATCTGTGGTGGTTATCCTATGGGAATTTTTAATAAAGGACCAAGCAGCATATTGATGTTAATTCTACGTTACCAGGACTTTAAATAAAAAACTAAAATAAATAGCATCCATTAAACTGATCATACCGTTGTAACTCAAATTGTGTTTATTATGCTAATGGAACATGAAATTAAGAAAAAGACCTTTATGCCAGTGGAATTAATTAATGAGCTTTATGAAGGCATTGGGATGTAATTTATTTCTAGATAAGTAAGTCTAATTTGCAGTTCCATGGGTCTCTGCAATGCTGATTGTAATAGTTATTCCTGCAGATGTGCTGCTCACAGCATGTCTTTCCATTAGAAGTGAACACCTCATTATATAAACTGTACCTAATTAAACATAATACAGTGGTGACTTGTTAAACTGGCCTTTTTAAGTCAGCAGCTGCCTAAGCTAATAATACCGTACACAAGATTTATATCATCTTTCCTATAATACTGATATTAAAATATACTGCCCAGGGGATTGATAACTAATTTACCAGTATGGAACAGGTACATTTCTGATTCTGTGATAAGAGATTAAAGACTAGCCGCCCATAAAAATCAAATGAACTCAAGTCCATTTGGAACTCGGAGTACTTCAGAAACTTTATTGGAACTACATCCTTTAAAAAATAAATCACGGGAAATAATCATAAAAGGAAGTGAACACTGGAAGGTAAGAAAAACTCAAAAGATCTAGAAGTCCTTAGGGTGTTTTCCCCCCAAATATATACAAATTTGTTTCGGCCTCAGAAAGCATTCTTTATGTTTGCCATCGAGATTTGCATCTGAATGCAGAATGTGGTGCAAAGCCATTGAGAGCTGGAGTGGGTTTATTACCAGACCCTTTGGAGTACATCTCTTTATTCTGATTCCTTTTAGTCTAAAGAACAGGACACATAGACACAACATAGTCTGTCTAGCCTTCTTCCCTTCCTCCTTTCCTTCCTTCCTTACCTCATCCCTTACATTCTAAATGCTTGCTGAACAGCCTTCCTGAACATTCTTCCACCCTAATTTCTTTCCTGCTTTTGATTCTTCCTCCTTCCTTCCTTCCTTTCTTCTATCTTTGTTCCGTTCCTTCATTTCTTCCTTCCTTCTTTCCTATCATCTTAACTTCCTTCTTTCCTTTCTTCAATCCTTCCCTCCTTTCATCCTAATTTTCTTCCCTAACTTCCTTCTTTCTTTTGATCCTTCCAATGGCAGAATGCCATTACAGCCTCCAGAGGTGGCCTATTTGGTTTTTGGACAGCCCAAATTATGAGGACTTTTTTTTCTCCTAATAGTAAGCCTATCTGCTTTTTTGCAACTTTTCCCATTGCTCTCAGTTCTGCCCCATGGGGCCAATCAGAAGAATAAGTGATCTGTATACAGCCAACTATTGTCTTTACTCTTCATCGGACAATAATAATTTAATTGCGATCTGCCCTAAGGCCTCCGACTTATGTTGGCCTCTGTCAACATCTCATTTGCTGTTTCAACTGCAAAGGGTAATGTTTCAGAGCCTCTAAGCAGACACTCTAGAAGTCATTTCTTACTCTTGGAAGTGTACAATTATCCCAAGCAGTCACAGTTTTTAACATACTAGTAACATGTACAGTTAGGCTTCATATCCAAGAAGTTTTGTATCATTTAAGAAAATCGTTGACATCTATCCAGGATTCTCTAACAGAGGAGATCTGCTAAAACCAAGGGAACAAACATATTATGTTATTGGCAGGGTTCCAACATCCCACTTTTACCTTTGTGAAAATGCATCGTTGGCTAACTGGTCCTCTTAGGCACACAATAGCATACTACTTAGTTCCATGTGATTTTTCCCAGGAACCACAACTTCCAATTCCCCAAGTGCTATATTGTAGGTGACATCACCCACAACTACCACCACACTGTGAGTTAAACTGTTTACAAACAATCCAAACTTTCAGATAATAAGGATAGTAATACATATCAGAGAAAACCTTATGGTCTCATAAAATATCACCCCATGGCCTACAGCTCTATAAAGATGCTTTACAGGCCCCATAGACCAACAAAACATCATCACGGAACAGACCATTCCACTATAAAGCAGGCTGAAAGATGAATGCAAAAGCCAAGAAAAATCATTAGTTCCAGACTCACTCATTGTGTGCAAACGGATGGGAGTTCTTTGGTTCAATATGTATGTCTTTACCCTAATGATTTTATCAGGCTTGAGAAGAATAGCTTTGCTCTAACCAGCCAATGAATATCAACAGCCACTCCAAAAGGGAAAAATGGAGCTGATCTGTCATAGAAAAATTACATTTGCCCACTCCTAATAGTACGCTGAAAAGATGAACAAAGATGATGACTACACAGGAGGGCTGCCTTAGGTGACCAGGAGGTCTTGACTGAACACAACTGACCTTAACAGGAAATGAGTTCTCTGCTTCAAGACAGAGGAGGAATACTTAATATTTCATTTCACACATGTTTATTTTCTCCATTCAAGCTATATCATTGTCTGCCTACTTTAAAATGGATGGCAAGCTTGCAATTTAAAACTATTTTAAATAAATTTTATTGATAGATTTTAGTAATAGTAACAACTAATGTTTATAAAGCACTTTAAGATTTACAAAGTGCTTTAGAAATATTATCTCATTTTGTCCTCACAACAGCCTTAGGAGGTAGGTGCTATTATTATCTCTACTTTAGAAAAAGGAAACTGAGGCAGACAGAGGTTAAGCGATTTGCCCAGGGTTACATTTGATCTCAGCTAAATTTTAACTCAGGCCTTGTTAATCTCAGCTTCAATACCCTAATTACTATACCAACCAGTTGTCTCCAAAACCTGTTGTTTTTGCTTCTACATCTCCCCTTCTCTTTTCCCTAAGAGCCATCAGTTTATTGTTCACAAAGTGAACAACAGTTAATAAGCATTTGTTAAATACTTACTGTATGCCAGACCTTGTACTAAGCACCAAGGATACAAAGAATAACAAAGGGGGTGGGAGGGGTAGGAGAAGATTAGCAAAACTAAATAACACAGGAAGAAATTTTAGCATTATAGACAATGTTCCACACCCATAGTCCCCCACCTCTACAAAGAAAGAAGTAGGTGATTTGTCATCTCTCTTCTCTGGGGTCAAGTTTAGTCATTATAATTTTGTGGCATTCTATTTCTATTTTTTTGGTGCTGTTGTTTCTGTGTGGGATGGATTTTACGAATCCAAGAATTAAAAACAGAGGCATCTCAAGGTGAAAGTAGAAAGGAAAATTTATTACGATCCCGCGGGAAAGGGCCACCCGGATACCGAAAGGACTGGGGGTCCTCTCAGTGTCAGAGCGCACTGGACACAGAAAATTGGGGTGTTTATATAGGTCCCTAACCGCAATGCCCCCTCCCAACCTCCTTTCTCTCAGCTTGCAGACGTAAGCTTTGAGGGTACAATCTGGACGCGATAAATCTATCCCAGGGACAATGGCAAGGAACAAACAGTATGGTTATTTTTGACAAGCAGATGACGAACACGAACTTCCCACCATTCTTATTTCATTCTACCATCAACCTCAAGGTAGTAAATCTGTCTTAATGACAATGACAATGACGATTGAACAAACAGTTCGGTTATCGGTAACAGGCAGGAATTAGTTGTTGGTTACCTCATCTTCACATCTGTGGCTACGACGGATATCCCCAGTACCCTTACACCTTGTCTCCCATCATTCATACCTAACTGGTCTTGCACATCTACATTGCACCTGGCTTTCCGGCTTTTCATCCATTTTTCTGCTGAGCTGAGGGTCCCTTATCCTGTGGTCAATACACAGGGGGTGAGCATCCTGTGTCCTATCCTTACTTTCAGAGGATTTTATAGTTGCTGACTTATTCACCTCAACCCTTCTTTCTTTCAGGCCTCTCGCCATTAGGTAAATACACAGGATGCGAGCATCCTGTGTCCTGTTCTTAACCTCAGGGGCCTTATGGTCACTAGCTAAGCTTGTGGAGGGGAAAACATCTAAGTAGAGAAATGGCTTTACAGAAAGGAAAATATCTAAGTAGAGAAATGGGACTCACTATCCTACTTATTTCTATTTATTTGATTTGTTCCCTTTTATGAGAGGTCTTCACTCGTCCCACACATTTCCATTTTCGTTGTTATAGTCATTGTACATTTAATTTTTCCTGATTCTGCTTACTTCATATCAAAACAGTTCACATCGGTCCTTGCACATTTCTCTGTATTCATCTTATTCATTATTTCTCCCCATTACACCCATGTACCACAGCTTGTTTAACTATCCCCTAAAGGGCATCTACTTTGTTCTCGATTCTTTGCTACTACAAAAAGTGCTACTAAGAATATTTTGGAGTCTATCGGGGTATCTCTTTTGATCATTTGTCTTCCTTGCTAGGCTTGTATTTATTTTCAAAAGGCTTGAACAGTTGGAGATAAATTTTCCAGTCCTTTCTGCACATTTTACAAATGAGGAAACAGAGCCCCAGAGAGAGAAAGTGATTTACCCAAGATCACAGAGAAAGGTAGTAAGATGGCACCATGTGTAGAGCACTAGACTGAGAGTCACGAAGACCCAAGTTCAAATTCAACCTCAGCTGTGTACTATCTATGTGACCCCCAGGCAAATCACTTAACACATCACCATCATGGGATATGCCTCAGTTTCTTCATCTGGAAAATGGGGGGTGATAATAGCACCTATGTACGAGGATAAAGATGAGATAATATTTCTAGTGTTTTACAAACCTTAAAGTGCTACTTTTATTATTATGATATTAATAGTAGTAGTGGTAGTAGTGTAGTAATGGTAGTAGTAGTGGTAGTAGTGTAGTAGTAGTGTAGTAGTAGTAGTAGTAGTAGTAGTAGTAATAGTAGTGTTGGTGGTGGTGGTGGTGGTGGTAGTAGTAGCACTGTGATCAGTCTCTTTCGCCTCACAGAGTCTACAAGAAGCTCAAAAATGCTCACTGGGATAACTCATGTAAGTGTCAAGCTGATTAACAGTCATTCATCTTCTCTCAGTATTGGTTTTGATATGCCAAGGAGACACTAGAATCTAAAACACAGCCCAGATCTCACTCCACAGAATCCACCCCTGCCCCATACACTCCACTCACTTGAGCCTCTAACCCAAGCTTTCACACACAATAGTTCTGTCAGCCTCCACATACAATTCCCCCAATCTAACTTCCAGGGTTCCAGGTTCCTAGACATTTTCATATTCTCTTTCCTTATGGACAAACTCAGCTCTCTTGAATCATCATCAACTGTTATTTCTATCCTTGTTCCTTCTCACCATACCCAGGGATCCATTTCCAACAAATCACAAACCCAAACAACAGCATCACTGCCTTGATGCCTTCTAAACAACTCGAGTATAACTGGCCACTATGAACAATCATGTGCCTCCTAGCGACCTCGGGTATCCAGCTCCTACTCCCACTGTCTTCTTCATGGTCTAACACAAAGAAAGAGATTCGGCCCAGGTTACCGTAATTTTAGTTGTAAATCTGGTTTTTATACTGGCAGAGGAAATGCTTTTTGTATTCAACAAGCATTTGTTAAATATATATTGAATAGAGACCATTGTTCTAGGTAGAGACAAAAATAGAATATTTTAATAAGACCTGATCCCTTTACTCATGGAGATTACAATCTATGTATTTCAATCTAGAATTACTTTTTGTAGATTCTTGTAAAATCAGTTAAGGTGGGACTCTCTTACAGTTTTAAAATGATTAATTAAGTGTCTTTGATTGAGCTTTACTAGGTGCAAAGCCCCAGGCCCAAACCCCTATCTACTAGGTGCTTAAGCCTATGTGGGCGTGAAGTCATCAGGTTCCTAAGGGAAGTTGCTAAGACCAAAGCCAATAGTAGGAGCCTAAGTTCTGGTAGCTCAGATGACTCTTGAAGGTGTGTTAATGTGGAGACTCTGCGCAGGTGTAGTTAAGAGCCTTCCAGCTTATAAACCGGGACATTTGGACTTTGTTAAACCCTGGTAACTATGCATTGAGATTTGAATCAGACAAGTCTGTCTGTTGATGTTTGTAATTTGTTTGTATTTGCTCTGAAGTACAGGGTGCTGGCTTTTTCCCCTGAACTAGGTGAATGATATTTGTATGTTTGATTAAATTGAGATTGTTAACCCCTTAACGTTGCTTTCCTTAGTAAAGCAGATCAAAAGAACCTGTGTTGGCAGCCTTCTGTGTGCTGGTTGTTGTTGGTTTTACACAGCCACAATAGCTGCTAGCAAGATTGTTGCAATAATCCTCTGATTTCATATCAAGTAAGGAGTAAGTATAATTGGATGGGTATTCAGTTGAAGTCAGAAATATAGAAAAACAGGGGGAAATTTAGACTTTTGGCTTTAGACATCATGTGTTTAAAGCCAGTAGAATCCAGTGGTTCAGATTTGAACCAAGAAGCAACAAGGAATAATAGATGGAAAGTGAGCCTTAAAACCAGGGAAACCAGGATTCAAGGTCTGCCTTTGATAACATATTGACTATGTAACCCTGAACAAGTCACTCAGCCTCTCAAGGCTCTGGGGAACTCTCTAAGGAATATTACAAGTTGCAAAGAAGAGACTGCCTTGCATTAACTAGAGGCAGCTAGGTGGTGTAGTCATCTCAGGAACATAAAGCCAGGTAAGCAGAGGGAGCAGTTAGACCAAGAAATTGACCTGTGTCAGTATTAGGGGAGACCCTACACTAAAAGCACTGTGGAAAATACAGGCTTAAAGAGGATAACTAGGGAAACTTATGGCTTCAGCATCCTAGGGCCATACAGTCTCTGGAAATGAAATGGGGTCAGATGTCAGCGTAGGACAGTAGGACAGAGAAGCCAACTTCATCACAAAGGGAAGAGCCAAGTGCAACTCTCTGGATAAAGGATCTCTGCCCAAAGAAGCCTCCAACCCCACTAAAGCCCAGAATGGATTGAGTAAAGATGGGGGACCCTTCAGCCCTATGTAGATCCAATCCAGAGTAAAAGGACTATAGGCCAAAATGTAGCCATGGTTAGCCCATAATCAAAGGTGTAAGAAGGGCATCCTCCATTTCTTGCCCAAGGATGCCACATTCTGAAAGGAAAACTGACTTGAAAACAGAGCACATGGGGAGATACCACCCAGGACAAAGTGGATGAGTGGTAGGCAAAAGAGACCTTTCAGTATCTGAGTCCCAATATCTCCAGGAGGGAACAGGATCATAAGATTCAGAGTTAGAAAAGACCTTAAAGATTATTTTGTCCAACCGTCTCTTTAGATTAGGAAACAAAGTGACCTGTCCACATTTTCATTGGTAGCAAGTAACTGAGTCAGGATATTCATTTAGCATCATTGAGTTTTTTAAAAGTCCAGAGTTAGAGAGCTTGGTACCCAAGGTTAAGAAGGGTCATTCTGCTTCAGGGACATGAGGGCAGAGGCTAGGTCCATGGCCAGAGAACATGTTAGTATGATGTAATGGAAGGATTGCTGGACCTGGAATCAGGAAAACCTGGATTCAAATCCCACCTCAAACATTTACTAGCTATGTGAACCTGGGTAAGCCATTTAGCTTCTGTGTGCCTCAGTTTCTTCACCTAGAATATGAGGTGAGGTGAACTCAATGACCCTTTTCCTTTTTCTCTTTTAGCTCTAAATTTATGCTCCTATGATCTTCTGAATTGAGTGACAGAAGGCACTATAAGTTCTTTTGAGTCCGGAAGCCCTAGAGAAAGGGTTCTTCTTTGGGGAAGGGAGCAATAGGAGAAAAATATTTGTCACAGATCCTAAGCACTCAGACAAACAGCTAAGAACCAAGGGAACAGAGTCTAAAGAGGTGGAACCACACAACAACCTTGACTTTATTAGAAAGAAGCCTAGAATAATAATAGGTCACATTGAGATAATGCCTTAAGGTCTGCAAAATATTCTACATACATTATGTCATTTGATACTCACCTATAAGGTAATCCAGCCCTGTGAGGAAAATGCTAGTATTATTTCCATTTCACAGATGAGGAAATTGAGCCCCAGAACAGTTAAGTTGCTTACCCAGGGTCATCTCTAGCAAGTATCTAAGAGATTCAAGTCTAACTTTAAGTCTAATGCTATGTATATCCACTATACCACACTGTTTTTATGATGCCCAAGTAGTTTAGAGAGTAGACCAACTGACTCCAGAGTTGATCTAGAAGATTTGTCCTTGATGGTGGTGTTAGGGTTAGGATCTTGGAAGAAACTAATTCCTGGGAGTAGTAAGAAGGAATATGGACAGCCTCGAAAAAGGATAGAGCTCAGAAAAAAGATCTTAGATCATTGTAATTTTCAGGTGAGATCAGGATTAAATAAGACCTCCTCTGGCTCTGGTGAAGGATAGAGGATAAGGAGCAGCCAATGGTTATAGCCAAGAGTTCACCAAGGAATTGGTCAAGATTTTGCAAGGCAGGATACCTGAAGAGCCAGGTAAGTCTATAGTTCATGAGGATGCATAAATAAAAGGCTGGTCAATTAGAACAGGATATCAGTTACTAAAGTGTTGAGGATGAAATCCAAAGCAATTAGGAGCCCAAGGAAGGGGGAATGTCCATTGACTCAAAGAGTTCATAGGCATCAAGGCTTTGATAAGATCCAAGTAGGGAAAAATACAGCATGGGATAAGTCTAAGGTCCAAAGAACCCCACCAAGTTCTGAGCTTGAGCAAAGAGGAGCCACACACAACATGTCAGGCTCAGTCATATAAGGTTCTTTGAAACTTAAACATGAAGTAATAACCCTGACCTCCTTGCTCCTTCAAACGTTATTCAGCTATGGACAGCTCCCAGTCACTACCAGCATTTCCTGCATTGGAAACAGGTGTGTCTAAATGGACAAAACCTGTGTAACTTGTCATTTTCCCATTTAATTTCCTGTTCTAATTCCCCTGTCTTTTTTCCCTGTGACAGTAAACCTCAATACAAACTAGGGAAGGATTGTGGATTGTTCTCTGGAAACAGGCCAAGGGAAAAAATGAAAAAAGATTTGCAATTCAAGCTAAGCTGTATGGTGGGCAACAATATCTAGAAAGGAAAGGTGGTGGTAGGAGAACCTAGGAAGAGGTGCTAGTGGATGAAGTCCTGGGGCTTGCTGGTGGAAGACCAGAGGTATGGGGTTGTGGTGGGGAGCAGAAAAGCTGCTGATGTTGCACATGCTCTGCCTCGGAGTGCTTACTAGTTGAAAGGGGAAAAAACCAGATACAACTGTGTGGTATAATGGAGTATTGGACTGGGAGGCAGAATTTCTGGGTTCTAGTCCCTGTTCTGACACAAACTGCTAGTGTGACTTTAGAATAAATCATTAAGCTGCTTAGGTTCCATTAGGTTTTTCTTAAGCTTCAGTTTCTTCTCTAAAACAAAGAGATGAGGACAGCTGATTTCTAAGGTCCTTTCCCATTGAGTGCTGCATTCTATGCAATAACAAAAGTACACCTAAAACAATGAATATGGAAAGACCAAGGGGATCTGAGGAAAAGAAGAAGTCAATGGGGTTGTGATATTTAAAGAATGCTTGCTAAAGGAGGTGAATTTTGAACACAGAGCAAAATGTATTTGTCACTGGAATTCTTTGTTTCTGTTTTACACGGCAAAGCCACAAATAAATGAGTGAAGGGTGAAGTTAATGTAAAATTCATCTCAATTATTAGCTCCTTAAGCACAGAGGCTGGGAATACTTATTTAAACCCCCTACAGAGCCTAGCACGGGGCCTGGCACGCAGTAGGAGATCAATAAGCATTTGCGGATTGATTAACTGATTGACAATGTCACAAACTGCTAAACTTCCCCTGTGGATGGAAACTCTAGCACTTAAAGCCATTGGCCCCAGAATACCTTTCTCATATTGCTCACTATTCCTCAATTACTCTTACATCTGAAGTGGAAAGTCAATTGTCACTTCTACCTAGCCCAACACAGCATTACTGTGGTAGTCACCACCATCATCAATTTATATAGCACCTTCAATGTGCCAGACACTGTGCTGTGCACTTTTCAAATATTGTCTCATTTGATCTTTGTGAACCAGCCGAGAGGTGGTTGCTATTATTATCCCCATGTTACAGTTTTGGAAACTGAAGCAAACAGAGGTTAAGTGGCTTGCCGAGGATCACCTAATAAGTATCTAGGGCTAGATTTGAATTCAAGTCTTCCCAACTCCAGGTCCAGTGACTATACAACATTGCATTAGTTGAGATAAACACCATGTGGGATCTAATCTAAACCAAATCTCTAAGACCTGTAGTATGGTTATATATGATGAATCATGCCCCCCTTCTCTCCTCTGAACCTACAACCACTCTGGTACAGACCCTCATCACCTCACACCTGGACTTTTACAATAGCCTCCCAGTCTGTCTGCCTGCCCTCTCTCCACTCTAATTCAGCTTCCTTTCAGCCAACAAAGTGATTTTTCTAAAGCACAGATTCATCCATGCCACCCCCCCTAGTCAATAAACTCAAGTGGTTCCCTATTGCTTCCAGGATCAAATACAAAATCCTCTGTTTGGCATTTAAAGCCCTACATAGCCTACCCCCTCCTATCTTTTTAGTCTTCTTATACTTTCCTCCTCACCACAAACTCTTTAGTGAAAGGAAACTGACCTCCTTGCCTGTCCACAAACTATATAATTCATCTCCTGACTACGGCCATTTTCTCTGGTCGTCCTCCATGCCTAGAATGCTCTCCCTCCTCATCTTCACTCACTGGCTCCTCTGGCTTCCTTTGCGTCCTAACTAAAATCTCATATTCTACAAGCAGCCTTTTCTAGCCTCTCAATTCAAGAATATTCTTTCTCTTAATTTTTCCTATATTTATCTTGTATGTAGCTTGTTTGTACATATTTGTTTGTTTGTTGTCTCCCCACTAGATTGCAAGCTTGTTGAAGGCAAGAACTGTCTTTTGCCTCTTTTTGTATCCCCAGACTTAGCAGAATGCCTGGCACATAATAGGTGCTTAATAAATGTCTACTGAAGGACTAATGCCTTCTATAATCACTGCCCCTCTGAGCTCTATCCATCTCAAACTCTTGCCAATTTCATACATTTTGGTAAAGCTAACTTTCTTTGGGACACATACCATCCTTGACCATCCTCTCCAGTCCTCATTGGAGCAAGCATCTTCCTTGCTTCCCAATGCCAGTTCCAGACTCTTCTGCTCTTGTGGTCATTCAGCACCTTCTCCATCTTTGAAAGATTCACTCCATTCAGTTCTACCTCCTATACCAGATCCTTGTTGTAATCAACTCACTCTCCCTCCTTTCCTGGAGAGTCCAGAACTTGTCTCATGGTCATGCTCTCCACTCAAACCCCTGCCATTCCTACTTTGGGATTCAATATATTCACTGTTATGTTCTCTTAAACACTCTGACTTTCCAGTTTATCAACCATGTCAATCCTATGATCTACATTTCCACTCTATTCAACCAGCCACAGAAGCATTCACAGCTGGGACTTCGCCAACACCCAATATACTTTCTCCATAATATTAAATTCTGAAATTCTCCTGTCTGATCCTAATCTTCTCTCATTTGCTCTCCTAGTACTCTGCTCCCTGAGTTTGGGACAGCTAGATGGCACAGGGAGTAGGGCACTGGGCCTGGAGTTGGGAAGACCCAAGTTCAAATCCTACCTTAGACTAGCTGTGTAAGCCTGGGCAAGTCAGTTAACTTCTATTTGCTTCAGTTTCCTCAACTTTAAAATGGGGTGATAATAGCACCTCTCTGCCAGTGCTATTGTAAGGCTAGAGCGAGATAGTATTTATGAAATGCTTAGAACAATGCCTGACATATAATAAGTGTGTAACACATGCTTATTTTCTTCCTTCTGTTGTTTGCATTTGGAGATCTACTTCCTCCCTGTTTTACTAGTCCCTGTTCACCATCACCCCTGCTTTTACATCACTTTCTTCCCTTTATGGGTTGACCTTATAATTATCCACTTCAATAATGTCCTCCACCTCTGAATTCCTTACCCCCTTATCCTCCTTCCCACCCAGCCCTCCACCTTAGGTCAGTTCCATCACCTGCCTTTTCTGATCTTACTCTTAGACTGCTAGAGGTAGGCATTCAATAAGTCTGGCTTGGTCAATTAAACAACAAACTACAAATTCTTTTCTCTAATCTCACCTAGGCTTCAGTACTTCCAGGCAATCCAAAGCACTGTAGTGGATATCAGACTTGGAGTCAGGAAGACCTGAGTTTGAATCCTGGAGTCAGGAAGACAATTCAAGTGAATATTCACAAAGTGCTTAGCCAGTGCCTGGCACATAGTAGGTCCTACATAAATGATAACTATTATCATTACTATAGTTGTTACTGTTGTTTTTATAGTAGATAGGCTATTAGACATGGATTCAAGAAAAAGCAAGTTTTTTGAACACTAGTTGTATGACCCTGTGAATTCATTTAAACTCCTTTAGACCTCACCTTCTTCAGTTGTAAGTTAGGGAGTTGGACTCATTAACACCTCTAAGCCCCTTTCCATTCTAAATCTATGATCGTACAACTCTCCATCAAGGTCCCGGGTAGGGCTCTTACAAACCTTCCCCTCTCTTCTCATGTCCTTTGTACCATTCATTGCTTGCCTCTTTCTCAACAGGTGAATTTGCCTGCCATAGTGAGAAAATCAAGGCTAGAGCTGCCAAATTTTTTCTCTTAATTCACCTGAAATGAATATCCCATAGACATCTTAAACTCAGCATGTCCAAATGTGAACCTATTACCTTCCCCCTCACCAAAGCCCAATTTCCCAATTTCTGTCAAAAGCAACAACATCCTTATAGTCATCAAGACTCACAACCAAGACTCCTTCTTTGATTCCTCATTCTTTCACTCACCCCATATCCAACATGTTGCCAAGTCTTACTGATTCTGTTTTCATAACATCTTTTGTATCCATCCCCTTCTCTCTTCTGACACTACCACCACTCTGATGCCCTCATCGCTTCACACCTGGACTATTAAAATAGCCTGCTGCCTCAGTCACTCCTCTCTCCGTTCCATCCTTTACTCAGTTATCAAAATGATCTTCCTAGAACACAGGTCTGACTATGTCACCCCTTCACTCAATAAACTCCAGTGACTCTGTTTTACCTCAAGAATAAAAATTAAAACCCTCCATTTGGCTTTTGAAGCCATTCAAAACCTTACTACTTCCTACTTTTCTAGTCTTCTTATACCTTACTGCCCTTTCCCCACCCTGATCCCAATATAGTCTGTGATCCAATGATACTGGCCTCCTTGCTGTTACTGGAACATGACACTTTGTCTCCCAACTCCAGGCATTTTCATTGACTTTTCCCCTATACCTAAAATTCTCCCCTTCTCATCTCTGTATCCTGCATTTCCTGGCTTCTTAAAATCCCAGATAAAATCCTACCTTCTGCAAGAAGTCTTTCCCAATCATCTAAATTTTATTCGGTCTTTTATAATTTTCAGTGCTAAATTCACTTCCTCTTCCCCTGCTCCTTCACCCATTGAGAAAGAAAGAAAAAAAACATTACAAATATGTATAGTCATATAAAACACATTTCTATATTAGCCATGTTTGGAAGAAAGGGAAGGGAAGGGAAGGGAAGGGAAGGGAAGGGAAGGGAAGGGAAGGGAAGGGAAGGAAGGAAGGTAAGGGGACTGGGAAGGGAAGGAAGTCTGTGTGTATGTTGCCTATCTTCTCTATCTGTCTTATCTATCATCATTATCTATCTATCTATCTATCTCTGTCTATCCCTGTCTCTGCCCTCTTCTCTGTCTGTCTCTCTGTCTACTGTCTGTCTCTGTATTGTGTGTGTGTGTCTCTGTTCCTATCTCTGCTGCTCTCTGTGTCTCTCTCTCTCGCTCTCTCCTCTGTCTGCTCTCTCTCTCTCTCTCTCTCTCTCTCTCTCCTCTCGAACATGAACAAAGTCCCTTTAGAGAATGGACTCAAACTTGAAGCAAGAAGAACTGAAACATACATGTAGGGAACAAGTGAGGCCAAAGGGCACCTGTTAGTCATAAGAGTCCATTTCTCCCCTTCAAGGAGTTTCTACAAAGTTCATTTCTAGGTGTGGTCTAACTGATGGATACATCAATCCCTTTGTTATAGGAAGTGGTGAGTTAGCCACGTCAATTTATTGCCAGACAAGTTAAGCAGGTCCCTTCTCAGGGCTAGCTCTTCATTGGACTTCGCTACTTTAGCTACCAGCTAACTCTGATACTGGCTCCAGTTCCTGGACCTCTACATGGTCATAGCCTGGTATGGTCCATATGGAAATACTAATTCACCTAAGATCCACAAGATAAACACAAGTAGCAAAAGGATCAGAGGTTTCCTGCGCTCGCAGTCAAAAGAGGCTCAAGGGGAAAGTAGAACCTGATATCCCTCTACAACAGGAGGCCAACAGCAGCTCTCAAAATCCCAACAGCCTCCCTCAAAAGTCATCAGGGAAGAGACCAATAGATTGTTCACTTGAACCTTTTGTATGCAGTTTGATTCTGGTTGAGCAGCCAGTTACAGGGCTCTATCACCATACAGGAAGCTGACAGGAAAAGTCCAAGAATACCCATATGTCCTTAGATGTGGGTGATGTCCTTTCCATTACAATGCCCAGAAGCTGGAGCCTCCACATGGAATCGAACCATAAAGGTCATGCTGCACATACTCTAAGGACCAGGCTCACTGACCAGTCCCCTATGATACTTGTATTAGTCCACTTGTTTCCCTTATCTTCTCAGATTTGGTTGAGGTGCCACACATCCTGTGAAGTCTTCACTGATACATCCAGTTGGTACAGTTTCCTCCCTTCTCAAATTGGTCGCTACTCATATAGCTCTGCACATGCTCCATACCCACCACACCACCAAAGTCCCCAGTAGAATGTAAGCATTCTGAGGCCAGGAACTATTTGCTTTTCTTTTTGTATCCCCAGAAGTTAGCACAGTACCCTGCATACGGTGAGTGCTTAATAAATGTTCACTGAATTAAATTTAACCTCAAAGTCATTTAGACCCTGGCTTTATATCAAGCAAGGTTTATGAAGACATATTTGTGAAGATATTTATTCCAGCCAGATAGGTGCCTGTGCACTTTGTCTCTGACAGTGTCTCTCTGTCTCTTCTTTCTCTTGTGAGTCTCTCTGTCTCTGTCTTTGTCTCTCTCCATCTCCCTCTGTCTAGTTTCTCTCTGTGTCGCTTTGTTTCTATCTTTGTCTCTTTCTATCTCCCTCTCTCTCTGTCTCTCTCCCTCTATCTTTGTCTCTGTCTGTCTCTCCCTCCCTCCACATCTTTCCTTCCACCCCTCCCTGCATTTGTTCCCTTTTCTCTTAATCTAGAAGATGAACAAATTAATTGATTCAAGATGTAATATTTGTGCCAGTCCGAAATATCAAGGTCTGAATACAATTGTAGTAGGTTGTGTTCTTTTTCCTTTACTTACTTCAAATTAGGGCTCTGGGAATTTGGTATGCAAATGTATGCTAAATAAGAACATTAGTATGTTAGTATTTCACTTCAGAGACAAGAGCTCTGTTGCTTCTTTAAAAAAAGCCTAGTACTGCACCACTGATGCTAATGTCGATAACAACATTTCTGGGTTCTATACTGACACAGTGGCCCTGATTAAGATGCCTCTTCAGCATCCTATGTATTTTCCATGAAACTTAATGGAAAAATACATATATCAATTAAAGAAAAAAAACTTCTTCATATTTTTGGAAGGGAAGTGTCCAATGATACACCATAGAGGACACAGCCAAAGTACAAGGTACATTTTGATAGCATGCTTAATATGCCGTATACTAGTTAACTGTCACCGATAGACATGCATTTTTTATGTCTATCTAACTTGACCTGGTTTCTATGATTGTTTAAGTCTGAAGCCCCAGACATTTTTAGCTACATGCATTTCTATAATGTTTTTCATACCACCATAAATTAGATATGTGTTCAGCAGCTCAACCCAGCCCCAGAACTTTTGTCTGATACTTTCCAAGCAGCAATCTCTGAACTGAATTCTTCGATTATGTCTTTCTCTAGATATGCATACATCATCCCAATAGCTCACAGGTAGGAAAGTTTTAAGTAGGAAAAATAGACTCTAATTGCAACCCACTTCTGCCTCCTCCCCGATCACTTGAGTGGCATACGATATTTTACCTATAGCAAATGCTTAATGCTTAAACATTTCGTTTGCATTTGTTTTCCAGGCCAGGAATTTATTGAAACAAGATCAAAAACATTTTTTTCAGCTTTAGTAAATACAGTATTTCATTTGGTAAAGCAAAATACTCCAACCCAGTGCCAGTTTTCCTGTGGTTTGTAAAATCTGTTGTACAGTATGTTTGATGAGTGAAGCCAGATTATTGCAAAAGAAAATAGACACTGACGCTAATACACCATTTTGTCAACTATCATTTATCAAACATGGGGAATCGAGTAGGAAAACAAGCCTAAACATGCCTCCCATTTTTAAGAGAGTAAATTTGTATTGTAGAATCATAATTTCTTATTATCAGATTGTCTACACTTGACTCTCTTATTATATAGATTTTTTCTTAAATGAAGCACAGAGAAATTAAGACACAAGCCAATGAGTCGTGGAGCTAGGACTGGTCCCTATACTTTCTATTACCCAGTGTAATGTATACAGTCACTTAGCCTCTCTGGGCCTCACTATCGTCATCTGTAAAATAGGGGCATTGAGTTAGATGGCCTCTAAGGCTGCTCTCAGCTCTAATACTATAATCTTCTACTTTCCACAAGGAACTTACAGAAGCAAATGTCTTGCTGACAGAGACATTTGTAGTTTGCATTCATAGGTTCATAGCTTTAGAGATGGAAGGGATTTCAGAGGCCATCCAATCCAACCCCCTCAATTTATAGAGGAGGAAACAGAGAGGTTGAGATCACACAGGTATTAAGTGGCCTCACGAGGATTTAAACCCAGATTCTCAGAAGAATCTGACACTCTTTCCATTGTGCCATTTTAAAAAAAAAAATTGGTCTCTGAAACACAGCACCTAACAGAATGTATGATTGTGAAATTGAATTAACTTAACTTATGCACATTGCCTCTTCAATATTAGAACATTTGCATGACATCAGAAATCTGCTTCCAAGAAACAAGTCAATTCCTGAAGTGAAAAGTTAGGAAACTCGTTGAAAGTGATAGTCAAATAAATCCCCAGAAAATATCTGACCAAAAAATCTTGCACAATCCTGCAGAAATGCAGAATGCATTCAAACCAATACCACCCATATCTTAACTACTGCATTTCACCACATAGATTCCAAAAGGGCCAGTAAATCTTTTCTTTAGGCATCTAAGCCTGAGACCAGGAACCTACAGTTGAACTTGCTGGTTAATGTCAGCATGTTGAGGCAAGGAAATTGGCACTGTGAATACAGGTTAGACTCACAGTCAGGAAGATTTGAGTTCAAATCCTGTTTTAGACTCTTCCTACCTGTGTGACCCTGGGCGAGTCACTTGACCTCCCTCAGCCTCTGTTTTCTTCTCTAGAAAATAGGAATAATATAATGGCACCTACCTCCCAGGGTTGGGGTGAGGATCAAATGAGATGATATTTGTAAGGCTTTTGCAAACCTTGACATTATGGTATATGAATATAATGGAATACTACTGTACTATAAGAAATAATGAGCAGGTGGACTTCAGAAAAATATAAATGCTAGCTATAATCATTTTCATTATCACAGTTATTAACAGTATTTAACAACCCATTTTTTAGAATTCAGAAAAGCCAGGTTACTAAGGCCAAGGAATCCAATTAATTCCATTATATTTGTTAGACCACTGTGATCCATTCTGGTTCCCTATAAGGAAGGAGCCTGGTGTTCTGGGAAGAGCACTAGATTTGGAGTTAGAGGTCCTGGATTCAAATCCAGATTCTGGTTCTTACTACCTGTGTGACCAAGAGCAACTCGCCTAACCTCTCAAGGTCTCCATTTCCCACTTGTAAAATTAGAGAGACATATTAGATCAATTAATCAAAAAGCATTTATCTAGTACCCATGATGTACGAGGTACTGTGAAAAATTCCAGAAAGACAGTGTCAAAAATACAACATTCTCTGTCTGCTAGGAGATAACTTTTATTCTACCAAAGGAAACAATATTTACACATATAAGTTTTTTAAAATCCATATGAAATTATTAATGTAAGGTAATTGGAGAGCATGAGAGGAGCAAGAATATTAGAAAAGACTTCAGAGTCTCAAAGGTTCTTTCCAGTTCTAACTCAATGGTCATGAAGATTTTCCCTATAAACTCTTCTATCAGCAGGACTTTCAAATGAGCCCCCAACCACCACAAATGAATCCTCCACTCAATTCAAAAAAGAATGCTTCTTATATGTAACATTCATGCTAGATGACTGAAATACAAAGACAAATGCAGAATAGTCCCTGTTTTCAAGAAGCTTATATTCTCCTCAAATGAGGCAAATTATGCACAGGAATGTCAAGTGATTAGCATCAAGCTACTTGGGATCATCCAAGAGGATTTTTGCCTCAACTTCAGCCAAATGTACAATAACCGGTAACTGTATTGAGATGGCTCATTGCTGGGGTCTGCAAATTAGGTACTTGGAGATCAGTAAATGACTTGTTAATGTTCGTAGAAGTCATCTAGATGCACATAGATGGTATCTAGAAATTGTTGTGGTTGTTAGGAAAGCTTTTTCTCTTTTTTACACATTTTCCCCTAGCACAAAATGTATTCCATTGCTCTTTGCACTGTTAGATCTGGTGAACAATTACATGTAGAGAGAGACACTTGGAAATTACATTGGGGGCTGCTCTTGGGGCAGTCCAACACTATATTTTTGAGCATATTGCTCATATGTTTGAAATGAGATTTTTTTTTAATCTATCTCAAACATTTCATAACTGGCCGGCTTTCATGACAATTTAAATTTTTCCATATGGACAACAGCTGACAGTATGATGCCAGATTTAATGTTCTTCTCTTTTTTTCCATACATATATATAAATATGTACTTGCATAAAAACAAATGAAAAATATTGAGGGTGAAAGAGAACCATGAATATTTAGGAGAATTTAGGTCAGTTGTAGGTCATGCTTCTGACAAATCGTGGGACGATATCTAAGTGGCAGGGTGGACGAAGTGCCGGATTTGGAGTCATAAAGACCTGAGTTCAAATCTTACCTCAGATCCTTCTTAGCTGTGTGACCTTGCACAAATCACTTAACCTCCCTGAGACTACATTTCATCATCTATAAAATTGAAGAGTCAGATCTGACAGCCTCTAAGGTCTTTTCTCATCCTAAATCCATGATCCTATGGCTTCTGACTTTCTTCTAGAGAAAATAAGGAATTTTTAGAGTATATATTTTTAAGATGCAAATTACAGGCTCCTCAATATTCTTTTTCTCCTGTCTTTTTTAAATTAATTATTTTATTAAAAACTTAATCTTGAACATCAACGCAAACAACTAAACTTGTTTAGTAACTATTTCTATTCATTAATTTCAGCATGTAAAATATCACACCAACTTTCCAGTCATTCCAAATCTCCATCAGGGATCTTCCTTTGTCCCTTAATCCTCCAGCATTTAGCGCATAGTGGGCTCTTAACAAATGTTTATTGATTGTTTAGTGATTGAATGATTCTCATTCCTTTTCTCCGCTATATGGTCACAACTTATGTGAATTCCATTCTCCTGGTTCTACTTATTTTAATTTTGCATTATTTCATAAAGGACCTTCCAGCTTTCTCCGAATTCCCCATTTTTGTCAGTATTAACAGCATTTTTCAACATCCTTTAAATCTAAAAGCAACAATGAAATACATGGAATAAAATTATTTTCTACTCTAGTTTTACCTTTTAGCTAATTAAAGACATGAATGTGTTTGTGTGGTATTCAGACCATGGAAACAATTATATATGTAATAGTCTCTGGTCCAGAGCTAATGGTTCCCTCAAAAACTGAAGGCTGGTCATTCTGATTTCCCAATGGCAAACTACACTAAGAATGGGCATACCAAATGTTTTTCCTCCTCTATACTATAATAATGCAGGTCTTTACCCTACTACTGTGTTCCTCATGTACTCTGGGCCAGAAAAGGGGCGGAGATTTATTCATCTGGGTACATTTTGCAACTATGTGATACTCCTGAGCCCCACATGTTCCCTACATGCAAGCCTCACTACCTGTGTATTTCAAATTTGAGCCTACTCTCCCCAGGGACCTTGCATATGCAAAGAGAGTGTACAGTCTCCAGTTAGGGGGATTGGTTTATGATTCCTGTTCCTGCTATAACTTATCAGTACATTCTCTTTTGTAAAAGCTAATTTATGTCAGCTGGTTGATTGATATTAGATGGAACATTCTATATAGAGACTCCCGGGCAATAGTATTAGAAGCCACAATCCCTCAGGGCTTTCTCTAGAATACATTACAACCTGCTGGTTTGCTACACTAACTTTAAGGTTCACTGTGCTGTGATTCCTCGTAGCAAAGAATACTGCACCTTGAGAAGAAATTGCAAGTTTTACAGTTATTGTCTTTAAAAGAGCTTGAAGTGACAGGTTGCTCAGTAAGAGTGTCTGAGATGGACTTGTACACAGGTCTGGCTGACTCCACAGCCATCTGTAAAGTCAACTTCTTGTATTAACAGAAGTCATTTGTGATGGTAAGCCCTTCCAGTCATAATGCATAGGTCCAACCTTGAAATAGGACACTCTCCCACGCCCTCACGTCCTACCTCATTCCTAACCTATTGCCTTTTACTCACAATGCAAAGTTTACTACATAAGGCAGCCACAAATACTTACTGTATTTCTATCTCCAGTGCTTAGCCCCATGCCTGAAATATATAAGGTACGTAATATTGTTTGACTGATTAATTAATTAATTGACTGGTTGGTTGGTCCTGTAAGAACACAGCCAGAGGGAAAGTTCAGTTGAAAAGATGAACTCAGCAGGTGCCCGTTAAAGTTCACCGAACTTCATTGTTTTGAAAGCCCCATCCAGGTTCCAATAGTTTCTGTCTCTCTCAGATTCTGTGACCTGTTACCACAGCAATTTCCTTCACTGGGTTGGGGTTGAGGGCAGAACAAGGAGATACACTTAGAAATATTTTTCTTGACTACTCATTTCCTTGCGTATTTCATCGTGGATTTTAATTTCAGTCTAGGCATCCTCTTCCCTGCCATATACATTCCCCTGATGTTTCCTTTTGTCTCAATTCCCTCCTCCATTTGCCAGAAGACATAACATTGACAAGACCCGCCCATAATGAAAGTCTAAACCCCACACGGTCAGATGACTTAGCACAGTCCTCGTTGCCAGAGTTCACCATCACATCTTCTGCAGCCTCCTTCCACATGCGCACAAACGGAGCCTGATTATTCTCTTAATTTCAGTCTCACCTGAACAGATGTTTCTAGCTGATTTTCTCCCACTTGTGCACTGAAGGTCTCATTTATTCTGATTATCATTTTGTGTTTTTATTGAGCACAATCTCCTATTTGCTCATTCCCATTCCCCATTCCTGTTCGAGCACCTCCATCATCTTTCACACCGATTGCATTTGATGCCTAGGAAAGCCAATAATATCTACAAATCTGCTGCAGTTCAGATGCTCACTGTTAAAACCTCTCCATTTTCAGTCCATCACCTAAAAGATATTTTCTTGGCAAGCAATAAAAAAAACTTTGGGGAAATCATGTCTCATTTATACTCTTTGCCCTCTAATTTGTTTTTCTTTTTCCTGGCCTGCTAGAGTTAGTTGCAGCTAGGTGGCACAGTGGATGGAGCGCTGGCCTGGGATCAGGAAGACCTGAGTTCAAATCCAGTCTCAGACACTTACTGGTTGGGTGACCAACAAGTCATTGCTTAACCCTGCTTGCCTCAGTTGCCCCATCTGTAAAATGAGCTATAGGAGGAAATGGCAAAGCCCCAAATAGGGTTGAACATGATGGAACAACAAACAATAGAGTTAGTTGTACAGCAAAGAAGCCGTGTTGTTCTGAATCTGTCTCCTAAACCAGACATAGTCTTGGCTCGCCCTCCAAGCTTATGTATTAGGAGGGCAGAGTTTATAATCTCAAAGAGGATCATAAACATGTCTGAAAGGTTCGGAACCGCCGGATATAAGAAACTCTCAAAGTAGAAGGTAGAAGAATCAAAACATATATTTAGGCTCCACAGTAACCAACCCATGAACCAGCAACCCCATTTTGATATATTGATCAAAAGCTTCCAGGCCCAATAAGTACGCCTTGAAAGAGTAACCAGGAGGCTACAGAGAAGCATGATTGCATAAAGCAAAATCATGCTTCCTCCTCTATGGTAAAAAGATTATCCACTGGCCTGAAGTCCTTGTTCAGCTTCCTCCCGTAGGTCAGCTCTGCCACTGGCAGCTCCTGCTGTGGCTGTGGCTATAGCAGCCTCTGGCTCCAACGGGAGCCGCTTTTAACCATCCGGCTTCTGCAGGGGGGGGGGGGGGGGGGTAAGGTACGCCGGGGAAAGCACAGGTTCTTTCAATCTGCTTAAGCAAGGTGAAGGGGTTGACCAGGAAAGCACAGGTTCTTTCCATCAGCTTAAGCAAGGTGAAGGGGCCGACAAGCTTACTCCAGTAGCTTACAAGGCTCAAAATACAAAAGTTTGACTAAACACATAAAAATCTGTTTGGTGTTTCATGCCTCTCAGGAAGCAGTGGCATTGAGTATAACAATCATTGTCCTGTAATTGGATTCAGGAAGACCGGAGGTCTACCCCCTAATTAGATCAGAGTTTTATATCCTAGCTTTCTAGCTTTATGACCTAAGTAAGTTAACCTTTCTGGGTAAGTTTCCTCACCTATAAAATGAAGGATAGCTCTAACCCTTCAGGTGGGAGAATTGAAGAATTACAGATTTCAAACTGGAAGGGATCTCAGAAGCCATCTAGTCCCACTCCCCACACCTTATTTTACAGATGAGAAGAAGTTAAATGGCTTGCCGAAAGTCATAAAGGTCGGATTTGAACCCAGGACCTCTGGTTCCAGAGCTGACCCTGACTTCTTTCAGTATTCTGTGCTAAGGATTGGACTTGTTCTGTTTTGCCTCAGGGGTCAGAAAAAACAAAAGCAACATCAAAAATAGTAGCTACAACAGCCTACATTTGTATAGTGTGTTAAGGTTTGAAAAGCATTTTACAATTATCTCATTTGATCCTCACAATAACTTTGGGAAGTCGGTGCTATTATCGTTCCCATTTCACAGATGAGAAAACCAGGAACAATAGGCAGAAACCACAAAGAGACAAACTTGGGCTTGATATAAGTTCTAGTAATTAGAGCTATCCCGAAGTAAAATGGGTTGTTTCGGGAAATTGTGTTCCCCATCACTAGAAGAATTCGGACAAAGGCTGGATGACAGAGTATATCAGATACGATGTAACATATTGTCATGCTAGCTAGTGGGGCACCATCTTGTCCCGGTTTCAGTTGGACCAAATGGTTATTGAGGTCCCTTCCAGCCATGATCCAAAATTGAGAGATTTGGGACTTAAGTTCAGAGGATTCTAAGGTCCTGGTCACTCTCAATTTCATCCACACTCTTACGACACCAAGAAAGACATAAAATGCACAATGTTTTGTATCTGCCTGGTCATTTAGTTACCTAATAGTGAAGATATCAAGGAAATGACTGGTGTGCAACGTGAGAGAATACATATACGTAGAAACACACATATCACATATATACACATACATATTGTGTATAATCTATAAATATACCCATCTCCTAGGCCCATCTTACAAACTGTTTTATTGTCATAGAATCTCAGAGCTAAAAGATAACTCAGTATCTCTGTAGTATGAATCCTTTCTGCAAATGAGGAAACTGAGGCACAGAAGGAGCAGTAATTTGCTCAGAGTCACAGCGCCAGTCAGCAGCAAAACCAAGACCAAAGCTCAGGTTTCCCAACTTCTCATTCAATGCTTTTTCTACCATATCATCCCACCTTATTTAATGTCAACACTTTTTTCCCCTTCAAAATAATAATATGAAAAAATGTATCAAAATATTTATTGTGTGCAGAATTTTTATATGAAAAATGGGTTTAATTTCCTTGATTCTTGCCCCTAATTTGCCTAAGTTCCCTTTATCCTAGGAGGTACTCCATGTAGTCCAGATGCCACAGAATGATATTTATGGTTTTCGTCAGCATTTTTCAAGTGCAGAAGTGTTCTGTGGGCCAAATTAGTTTGGCAAACACTGATCTGCATTATCTAAGAATTCCCATCCACCTTTCTTTGCTCCCACAACCCAAGAAAGGCTGGCAAATTAGGGTAAAGAATCAAAACAGCAATATCCCCGCCATATTTTCCTGTTCTTGGCATGAATAGAATTGCTACCATAATCCTTCTGGCTCCTATGATATCACTATAGTAATGCCCTCTCTCAAATGCTTCCCATTTGTCTTCTTCACTTCCTGCTTTATAGTTGAAACAATTCTTTTCAAAATAATTTATAAATGGTTTTGTATGACACCACTGACATTTATTACAGGTTTCTACCTTCTACAAAAATGCTCAATGATGTCCATTTAATTCTTACATCAAATTCTAGGGACCTTAGCTGGGGTAAGAATTTAGAGGTCATGTCACTTAAGATTCTCATAGTGAGGGGAATAGTTTTACCCCTGGTCAGAAGAGGAAACTTGACAGGCACCAGGCAATGGGAAGTCTGCCAGAAGAGAAGGAATAGTAGGTTTCAACTTAGAGACTATAGATGGAGGTCAAAGGTTAGTCCAAGAATAAAGGGGTGAAGTTGTTTACTGTCTGATTTTTAAGTTTCAAAGGGCTGTTTTTCAGTATTTCTTTGATATTTTTCTCTTCTTTTAAAAATTACTCAATTACAGAAATAAGACAAATCTTTCAGGTTAATTTGATTGTTCAGTATCAATCATTGTCTTTTTGTTATGCAATTAGTTGTGTGATTAGGTTATGTTTTAAATTGAGGTAGGGATCTTATCTCGTTTTTCATTCGGTAATACCACTCCATACACATTTAATATCATGTGAATACTAAGAAAAACTATATCTGAAGAACTAATCATAATTTCTTTGGGTGGGGAAGGGGGTGTGGTAGACAGGGATAGTCTTTTGCTTCTGTCTGCATGTAAATATAGATCCATCTTTGATCCTCCAAATTTTAGAACATTCATAGTCACGTAAATTGGGATTTTGTTTTAATTGATTCAATCCAATGGAAATGGGGGAGGGAGCCCAGTCTATTATCTTAGAAGCCTGAATAGCTCCAGAGGATGCCAGCAAAAGGATGTTTTGATTTAAAAAGTCAGTAATCTCTAGAACTTGCTATTTCTTCTCTTAACCAAGATTAGACATAGAAGTTGGCTCAAAAATCACTATTTAATATTTGTACAGTTTACTGTTTTATAATATTAATAAAAGCTGTCTCCTATGCATGTGTAAAAGACTTCTTGAAAGATTTAACAACTGAGACAAGCTAATTCAATAACACCATAATTATTAGTATCAAACAAAGCAAAAAAGGGAAGGTATAGACTCCAAAACCAAAGGCATTTATGCTACAATGGAAAAAATTCATTGCAAAGCTGAAAAGTGATTCTCTACACGTGGTGATATATGTATATACATGGTCATTCTTGATGCTCCTGTTTGTATATAACATTATAACGGTTACATCCTGGATGAGATATATAATCACTCAAAGGAGTTTGGTTTAACCATCCAAATAGGCATAACTAAGTGGATGACAATGTCTATCATTCAGGTTATGACATGAAGTTAAATAAATAACCTATAAGGTTCATTCATCAGTATATATTATTTATTTTTTAAGATAAAGATAATGCCAAAATAGTCTATATATGATGTAGTAGGAAGGGTGCTCTGTATGGAATCAGAGGACCTCCATTTTAATCCCAGTTCTTCCATTTAGAATCTATGTGACCTTGGGCAAGTCTTTTAATCCTGTCTGGGCCTCAATTTCCTCATCTGAAATGAGGAGGTTGGACTAGCTAGCCTAAAAGGTCCCTTTTGGCTCCATATTCATGATCCAATGTTCCATGGTGGGTAGGTAACTATTTTGTGATGTCAGTGAAGGTTTCATGCCCATGGTTGGTGGTAGCACACAGCGAGGAATGATTTTTAATTGTAGGAGATATAATTTCTAAGCCTTGATTTGGGCATAAAAGATCAAATCCTTTGTCAGTCAATCAGTCAACAAGCATTCACTAAGCACCTACTATGTGCCAGGCACTGTGCTAAGTGCTAAGATTACAGAGAAATCAGGCCAAGTACATCTTTAACACTAAAATTTCAAATCAGTCGTAATAATGAGTAGGATGGAACATTTGTTCAATGTTAAAAATAATAATAATAAACAAGGATTTTTGTTGTGAAGCATCTCTGATTCTACCACACATGTAGATCCAATTTTAATTATCAATATTATAAAGGATGACTGACATGTGTATTTAAGCACAAAATGTCTTTGGATAGAGACAGCTTGATCTGGTAGGTGTGGCCCTTTCCTAGATATCAGAAGCTCATAAACATTGACAATTTTCTTTTTTTAAAAAAGGAGGGCCAGGAGATAAGGCTGTTCACCCAAGGATTTTCACACTTCTGGACTTTGAAAAAGTCCAAAAATAGCATCTACCTCTAGTCACAGCAAAGATGACAAACCAGCCAGTTTCCCTTCCCTTAGAGCCTGGCCTGATAGTTACATAACTGGATCAAAGAGAGCATAAGCACCCACCTACTCATATTTGTAATGGGAGCTTGCCTTTGATTATTGCTAACCATGTCCAGCTGTACCAAGCCCACACTTAAGTCCTGTCTCCAGCCCAATATTCCTGCTAGTAAAGAGAATCACTTCCTCTGAAGTTCTTGACTATCACTGGCCATCCTCCCAAAGGTCCAGTCCAAATGCTACCTCTTCCAGGAAGCCTTCTCTGATTTCCCTAGCTGTAAGCAATGTCTTTCTCCTTTGATCTCAAGGCACTTTTTATCCCTCTGATGCAATAATTGTGTTCTGATTTGTATCAAATTTATGTATTCACATGTCTTGGTAGAGTGGATAGAGACTCATCATTAAAGCCAGGAAGATCTGAGTTCCACTCTGATCTCCAACATATATAGGCTGTTGTAATCCTGGGCAAGTCAACTATATAGCCCTTTAAAGCCTCCAGTGTGGTTTAAAGACATTAACTCGTGTGATCCTCATAATAACCCTTAGAAGTAAGAAGTACATGCATCACAGTCTCCATTTTACAGATATGGAAAGTGAAGCTCAGAAAAATTAAGGGAAATTTGCCCCGCCTGGATTTGACACAAATGAGAGTGGAACCCAGGACTCTTTCTCTTGATTCCAAGTGCAGTATACTTTCCCCTATAACTAGATTGCAGATGGCAAGGGCAAGAACTCTGTCTTACTTATTTTTATATCTCCTCCCGTCCTATTAGAGACTATTGTTCATAATAGACACTTAAGAAATATCTGCTGAATTCAGGTAACAACTGAATAAGATGACTGACTTCCTGATGTCTGTTGCGGGTATGACCATCCTCCCAGTCATGCAGGTTCACAGCCTTGCTCTTCCCTCCCCTCACCCCAGAAATCAAATCTATTGACTAGATTGGTTGATTTGACTTCTACAGCACAAGTGGTATTGTTCCCCTTTTCAGCACTCATATGCCTCACCCTGGCTCAGGTCCTTATCACCTTTTCCCTAGCTGATTACAATAGCCTCCTAATTGGCTCCCTTCCTTCTAGTCTCCCAATGCTCTTCAATCCCTTGTCTATGTAACTGCAAAAACCATCTTCCCAAAGCACAAGTCCAATCATGTCAAGTCCCCTGCACAATAAACTTCAGTGGCTCCCTATTGCCCTCAAAATAAAATACAGACTCCTCAGGTTGACATTAAAACTCTTCACAGTCTGGTTCCAGTCAACCTTTCCAGATTTATTTTATTTCACATTGCACCAATTCATGCAGTCTGAGTTCCAGTGAAACTGGCCTACTTTTTCCTCTCTGAATTCAGATGTCCATGTCTTTGCATAGTCAGTCCTGTGTTCCTGAAATATATTCTCTCCTTACCTCTGCCTCTTGGAATTATTTTTTTCTTCAAGGCTCAAATCAGACGTCACCTGCCAAGGAAAACCTTACCTGGCATCCATAAATTTTAGCATTCTCTCCTTTAAATAACCTTGTATTTACTTGACTGTCTTCAGGTTGCATCCCCCAAAAGGATGTGTACTTCTTAAGATCATGGACTGATTTTTGCTTGTTTGTTCATTTGTTTTACTCTTGGTAACACCAGAGCCCATCACGGTGCCTATCACATTTTATTTTGGTGGGGTAGGTCCATCATATTATGGGTGTGAAGAACTAAACATTTCCATTAATGCAGGCCAGCAGCTGTTCCAACTTGTAGCCTTCAAGCATTTGAAGATTAACTGAAGTGTGATTGTCTCAGGGTTATACAGCTGGTATGTTAGAGGTAAGACATGAACCCAGGTCTTTCTGACTCTAAGGCTAGCCCCCTAACCATTGAATCATACTATCTCATATAATAAGAATTTAATAAATGCTTTAGTGAACTGAAATTGCTAAAATGACTTAACACGTTGGTTGGGTCTCAGATCCTTAGAATGGTATTTCCCATGTATTTCTTATTGCACCCAAACCAACTCTCTCAATCTTCTTTTTCCCTTCTATCTGCCCTCGTTTCCACCATTATATATGGATAGTTTGCCAATTCTTCAAACTCAATGCTACCTCCTACTGGAAGCCTTCCCTGATTAGTCCAACCAAAAGCGATCTTTTCTTTCATTGATTTTACAGCATTTTTTATCCCTCATGTATTGAGTATCTCCAGTTAATCCTGGATAGATCTTACTTGTACATAGTAATTTTTTGTTGACTTCCCCATTAAACTGTGAGTTCCTTGAGGGCACAGATTGTCCTTTGCCTTTCTTTGTATTTCTGGTGCTTAGCACAATGGTTGGCCCGTAGTAGACACTTGATAAATGCTTGTTGACTAACTGTGTGGTTATTGCATTCTAAGACCTCTATTTCCAAGAGATGTAAACATTGTCCATCCCCATATTAATTCCCTAGAGTCAGTGCCAAATAATTGAAGCCATGGAGAGGCCCCAGCAAACTGATATACCACTAGAAAAAGTAAGAGAAGATGAGCAAGCATCAATTTAGCTTCCCTTTTGAATATATAGAGCTCACATTCACCATTTGGCAAGCTCTGTTCAGAGGAGGCTTACTTAGCTCTCATTCTGGGATTATTATAAAAATAAATCTTTTAACATTTGTTTGGGATTAAAAGTGAGGGAATCTAGAATCACATTTTTAAACTGCGTATCCTGATGAATAATAAATACAGTTAGTAAATATACATTAAGGGAGAATGATATTTTCCGTAAGAGTGCCGTTTGTTGTCTTTCGGCGAAGGCTTACCCGCCATAACAATGAGTTAACGGGGCCCAAATACCAGGCTGAGGTTTCAGCCATGCATGTGTAATTCTTACTGCCATCTATTAGAAATAGACAAGGCAGACAGCAGGAATGGGGCAAAATGAAGGAGAGAGAGCCAGCAGGAAGGAGAGGGACAGTGGGCTACAAGAGGGCCATGAAATGGAACCCCTAAACTAGAAGTAAGAAATCAAAAAAATCACTCACAATAGCTGACATTTACATGCATTTTATATCGATGAACTAATCAATCAGCAAGCACCTACTATGTTCCAGGGTTGGTGCTAAATGTTAAGGATACAGAAACAAAAATGAAACTGTCCCTGGTCTTAAGAAGCTTACATTCTATAGAGGAGTCATGTGCGTTATTTAAATTGATTTCTACAACAAGGACATTTATATAAGGACAGGTACTGAATATCAGGGGATATCAAAAGAACATTGGATTAATAGGAAGGCCCTAGATTCGAATCTGACTCTGTTACTTACCACCTATCTTACCTTGAGCAAATTAACTAGCCTCTCTGGGCTTCAGTTTCCTCAACTATAAAATGTGGATAAGCATGAGCTCCCCTTCCAAGTCTCAGACTATGACCCTATAAAGTGTTATCATCTCCATTGTGCAGGGAGGAAGAACATCTGAATTTCAGAGAGGTTTGTCACTTGCCCAAGATTACACAGGAAATACCGGGTAAAACCTGAGTCAGCCTTAAGGTTTTCTAAGTTTGAATAGAGTGCTTCTCCCAATATTCTATTAAAGAAATGAGCAGCAGCTTGGCACAGTAGAAAGAGTCTGGATTCCCAGTGCTTAACACTGGAAAAATGAAAAGAGAGATGCCTTCTAGTTAAGGGACTTGAGTCTAGGTTCAAACCTTGGCGCTAGCTAGCTGGGTCACATAAACCTGCAAGAGTTTAACTTTCCTCATCTGTAAACTATGTACCTGTATACTGACCTCATGGGGTTGTTGTTGTTATTGTTGGTGTTGGCGTTGGTGTTGGTGTTGGTGTTGTTTCAGTTACGTCCGACTCTTTATGACCCCATTTGGAGTTTTCTTGGCAAAGATACTTGAGTTTATTTTATAGATGAACTATAAACTGAGGCAAGCAGGATTAAGTGACTTGCCCAGGGTCACACAGTTAGTAAGCGTCTGAAGCTGGACTTGAACTCAGGAAGATGAGTCTTGCTGACTCTGGGTCCAGCACCATGCACTAGGGTGCCACCTAGCAGCCCTCACAGGGTTGTTGCAAGACTCAGGTGTGATAACGTATGCAAAGGGATTTCTAAACCTTATGGCCCTACATAAATGTTAGCTATTGTGACCAAGTCACACAATACGCTAGTATTCTAATGCTCTCTTCCGTCACCTCTGCCTCATAGAACCCCTGACTTCTTTCAAGACTCAGCTCAAACATCACCTGCTGCAGATTTCTTCCTGGTCCCCCAGGTTGCTAGTGCCTCCCTTGGCAAGGTTAGCTTCATCTCCTAAGTATTTATCTTTCATAAATGAATAAATGCACACACATGCATACACATATACACATATATGTGTATATGTACATACAATATATACATACACACATATACATACATACACACACATGTATATGTATATATATGTGGGCGAGGGGGCGGCAGTAATTTGCAGTACATGTCCTGGGCTTACTTTCTCAATCCCTACTTGTACTTGCAGGCCAGGTCCCCAGAGATAAACTATTTCTCTTCCTCAGAGTTCTAGAGGTGTTGGGAACGGTTTTGTCTAGGACTACAGCTCATGGGCCCCCACCCATGTTTTCTTACCATTGATTACCAGCTGATAGCAAATAGCCAGCCAGATTAATTCACTTTTAGAGTTAGAGATTTACTAAAGTGACATAGTAAAAATAGCTGATAGCAAACATCTCCCCAAACCAGGGGCATGCTTTCCTACCAGTATCCTACAGAATACAGGTGAAAGTGGGCTCGCTCTTCCAGTTTTTCTGAAGTTCACAAGGTCATCCTCTGGTCAAGAAGGAGCCAAGGTTCTTTTCCCTCTCCTAAGCAGTTCCCACTCAGTGTCTTGGCTATAACCGCTCCTCCAACTCAGCTGGTCCAGGATACTAATGGGCCTGGTATTTCATATAAATCCCTGAGGGTGTGGCCAAGTGTCCTCAACCAATCCCCAATACACATCATGTGAAGTATCATTTCATTTCATCCAACAGCTTTCATTCCTTTCAAATAAAGACTTTCTCTCACCCCAGCTTAATGCCCCCAATAACTGATTAATTCAACGGGAGGCATCAGTGCTAGAACATCTCCTTAGTCATTTAAGGTGGGGTGTTTGATCAATTCAGTCAAGTTCCACCCTTACATATGGACATATCCTCTTTGCCATTAGAACCTAAGTTCCTTGAGGAGAAAGATTGTTTTTGGTTTTTCTTTGTCTCCTTCATGTTTAGCATAGTGCTTTCACACCTGAGGCACTTACTAAATGCTTCTTGATTGATTCTTGATTTCTACCTGTGTGACCTTGTTTGAGTCACTCAATCCCAGGGATCCTCATTTTCTCCATCTCTAAAATAAGAGAGTTGAAATGAATGATGCATGAGATCATTTCTGGCTCTAAGTCTATGATCCAATGATGATCCTAAAACATCTGCCTCATGCTATCTGCAGAAAACCCCTGAGAACAAGACAGGCGGTCTAAGGGTCAGTGTCAGGGACTACACTCCATGTCTAGGCCCTTCCTTAAAAATAGGGTGAGTAGAAAGCTTTGAGAAAGGAAGGAGGAAAAAAGGAAGGGAGGAAAGGAAAGAAGGAAGGAAGGTAAGAAGGAAGGAAGGAAGAAAAAGAAAGAGAGAAAGAAAGAGAGAGAAAAAAGAGAAGAAAGAAAGAGAAGAAGGGAAGAAAGAAAGAAAGAAAGAAAGAAAGAAAGAAAGAAAGAAAGAAAGAAAGAAGGGAGGAAGAGAGAGAGAAAGGAAGGAAGAGAGAAAGAGGAAAGAAGGAAGGAAGAAAGGAAGAAAGAAAGAAAGAAAGGAAGGAAGAAAGAAAGAAAGAAAGAAAGAAAAAGAAAGAAAGAAAGGAAGGAAGGAAGGAAGGAAGGAAGGGAGGGAGGGAGGGAGAAAAAGGAAGGACAGAAGGGAGAAAGAGAGAGAAAGAAAAAGAGAGAGAGCACTATACTGCAATCTCACAAACAACTCTTTAATATTCCATCATTAGCTCTTCCAAACAAACCATTGCTAGACCTCCTCTTCTGCAGAGAAAGACAATTGTTGTTTTGTTGTTTCGTGGGAAGCCTTTGGGGAGCTGGTGAAGGGAGGAGGCTGGAAGGGAGGGATGAATATTACTCGTCCCCTTAGCAGCTATCCAGGTAAGCTATGTGGGGGCTCAAGGACAGTGTGTTAAGGCTTAGTCCTGTGCTGCCCCTGCAAAGCACTGGGAATTTTAATTGAAATTATTTTCCAGATTTGGCACACTGCCTTATTTGCAATTTGTATTATGAAGGACAATGCTAAATAAGACGGGTGACAGATTTTTTTTTCGAACGCAGATTTCCAAACCGTGTGTTGCCAACCCACCTCCACCCACCCCAAGAGAGAGAAACACAAGTTTGAGCTCACTGAAGGACAGTAAACATCTTTGGTTAGCCGTGTTCAAATGCCAATTAGAGAAGCACAGCAGGCATCAGGGAGGGAAGGTCCCCAAAGGGATGAGCCTTCTGGGGAGAAAGGAGTGGCTAAGCTCCGGAGGCAAGCTTCGGAATGAGCACAGACGGTAGGTACCACCAAGGTCCATCCCCCATAGTAGCTGCCACCCATCAGATAGGGCCACATGACCTAAGAATCCAAAAAACTCCTTCAGAGAGTAAACCCCTCCATTGATTTTCCTTTAAAAACTCATTTTCTCTCTGACATAAAGAAAAGGAGCCATATTTTAAACTGTGTGAACAAATTGCTGTATTTTTAAAAAACCTAAGGAGCAATATAGTCTAGTGGCTGGAGTGTGCAAAGTGGCTAATTTTGGACTCAGGGAAGCTTGGCTTCAAATCCTGCCTCTGGCAAATAGGTATGTGACCTCAGACAAGTCATTGAACTCTTCAGTGCATCTGGGCAACTCTCTGATAATAGAAGTTTCAGGGGAGCTGCTGATCTGAACTGGTGAAGAGAGTTTCCCTATTGGAAGTTCCTCACATTAATGAAACTATAAATCAGGTGAAGGGGCAAGAGGGAGAGAGGCAGAGAGAGAAGGAAGGAAGGAGGAGGAGGAGATGGAGGAGGAGGAGAAGAAGGAGGAGAAGGAGGAGGAGGGAAGGAAGGAAGGAAGGAAGGAAGGAAGGAAGGAAGGAAGGAAGGAAGGAAGGAAGGAAGGTAGAAAGAAGAAAGGGAGACAGAAGGGGTGAGAGAAGGAGAGAGAGAAGAAAGAGGGAGAGAGGGGAAGGAAAGAAAGAAGAAAGAGGAAGTGAGGGAGAAAGGGGAAAAGGAGGTATGTGAGAGAGAGGGAAGGAGAGAAGTACAAAGGGAAGGGAGAGAAAGATTGAGATTTCGAGTGCCCAAGAACATATCTAGAAATTCTGTCACCTTGGATAACCATAATTGGATAGGGAGCAAAGGAAGATACATCCCAGGGAGGAACCTTGAACCTTAGAATACAAAGTCACATAGGAGAGAGACTGCAGGTGATTCTGGGACACCAGGAAGCAGCCCTTTGGGGAGGAGACAGAAGTGGAATTGGCCAGACTTTGGAGCAGCTCGTTTGGGGTATGGCTAAGGGGGCAACATAAGAACAAAATGCATAAGAAGTCACTTAGAAGACATCACCCAGGAAGTGCACAACAAGAGAAGGAGGTGGGTTAGTGAGGAAGTATAAAAGGTGAGTCTAATCCAAGGGTTGATTGGAAGAAATGGAATCTTAAATGAACTGGAAGACGCCCCTGTCCCTCCCCAAGACTCAGGTGGGTCCTTTTGGGAGGATGTATGGGAGGATCATAGATCTAGAGCTAAGGGACTTTAGGGGCCATCTAGTTTAACTGCTTCATTTTACAAATGGGGAAACTGAAACTTCAGGGACATTAAGTGACTTTCTCATGGTCTCATGCATAGCGAGTACCAAAGATAGGGTTTGAACCCCTGTCTTCCTGACTCCAAGTCCACACACCATCTACTATACCATGTTACCTCACCTCCAGGAAAGGAACAAGACAAGAAGATGAGGATGGGCTGTGATTTGTACTACTGGAGGGAGTACTCCTATTGGTGAGATCATGGACCCTTGTAGCTTTGGAGCATCAATTATGGGAAATGCTTGGCAATCCAAATCAACAATGAAGGACAGAGGTGGAACCACATAAGTCCTTCTGCATCCTTTTTATGGGTCTGCCCAGTTTGTGGAGGGCACTGGAAAAGGCTCTAGGGGAGAATAGGACCAATTTAATTCAAAAACATTTACGAAGGGCTTACTCTCTGCCATACCCTTAGGTACAAAGATTAAAAATGGCATAGTCTTTACCTCAAGGGCCATATAGTTTACTAGGGAGTCTATGCTTCATATGCATGGTATAAATAGAGTGGAAAACTTCCTGAATCAAGGCCAGACTGTGACAAGAGGAGATGATAATAGAAACTTCTCATTTACATAGTACTTTGAAGTTTAGAAAGTATTTTACTCACAGCAAACCTGTGAAGTAGGTGATACAAGCAGTATTAGTCCCATTTTACCGATTAGGAAACAGGTTGAGACAGGTTCAATGCCCTCCCCAGCATCAAGTCACTAGGATGTGGCAGGCCAAAAGTTCCAATTCGAGCCTCCTAAGTCTAAGACTAGTGCTTATCTCACTGCACCAGTGGTCCTCAAAGGGTGTCCCACAAATTGTACGAAATTTACACTTGTCACTGCACATGTGTGAACCTACCAACACCCCTACAGTTTGTTGAGATTCTTCATCACCGGAAAAATCCTATGGACAAAACAAGTTCAAGAATCACGAACCCACACCATGTTTTCACTCAGATGAATGCTTCAACACCTGCTGAGTGTGCCTCCCTCTTGCCTTTCTCTTTCTAAATCCAGTATCTCTAGAGAGTTGTAAAGTTTGCAAAGCACTTTGCAAACGTTATCTCATTTGATCCGCACCACAACCCTGAGAGGCAGGTGCTATTATGATTCCCATTTCACAGAAGAAAAAACTGAGTCTATGAGGAGACATGACTTGCCCAAGATCACACGTCTAGTAGTAAGTGTATGATGATGAAGTTGTTCCAGGTCCAGCACTCTGTGCACTATGGCGCCATCTAGCTGCCTCTGATCTTCCTAGAATCAATCTCTCCCTCTCCCTTTTATTCCTCGCTCTAACTTCCTTTCCACCTGTGACTCTCTCTTCCACCCTTTGCCTAGCTTTAGCTACCTCATACACATAATAGGCAGTTGATAAATAGTGACAGAATAAAATAATAAATATCTTTCTGAATAAGGAGGGAAAGAAGCTAATGAAATTCCCTTTTATTTCCAATTGATTGTTTCTCAAGGTCAATGGTTCTGATTCACAAAAAAGACTGCCAGCCCCCACCACCTCCTACATTCAAGGATGCATTTAGAACACAGTCTTAAAACCATTGTGCTCACACAGCCCCACTAGCGTTCATCAATCAAGCATTCACTTTTAGCCCCATTGAGGATCAGACCCCAACTTCTGAACTTTATCTCTTGGATCTAGAAATGCTAATGTTTAAGGTATTTATTAAACTAGCAAAGCAGTAGCCCAATCCCCTTAGTGATTTTCTTTGTTCCTGCTCCCAGTGCCTGTCTTTTTTGTGGTGAGGAGCTTTCAGGACCAGAGGAAAGCCTTTAACAGATTGGGTAGATCCTCTGTCAGTCAGCCAGTCACTAAGCCCTTAGCACGTACCAGGTACTGTTCTAAACACTGGGAATACAGATGCAAACAAAAAGACAACTCCTGCCCTCAAGGAGTTTACACTTCAACGAGGGCAGAAGTAAAGAGGGAAGGCAACAACACAGAAAAGGAAAGTGAAAAGGGTTTGGGAAGGATCTGGGTAAGAACTTCCCAAACACTGAGCTAGCTCTGGCAATGCATGCAGGAGGGCTGGTGCTTCTGGTGTGATGGCTGTCAAGCCCTTTTCAGGACTGCTTTCCACCTTTGGTGTCCACCTATTCTACCCAACTCCCACCTATGGCTCCAAGAAGCTGTAGTATGTGCAGCAGCCTTGCCCCGGTAAAATATATGTGTATATATGTATACATATGTATGTGTGTATAAGGAATACTCAACATTGGTAAAAATTATATGTCCATTGCTATATTTGGGTCTAATGTTTTTGCGCCACTTCTCTTGCATAAATCCTTGTTTACAACCTCTTAAAAGCCCGCTCATGCCCACCATGCCCCATTCCATGGGGTAATCCTCAACTTCAAATCTTTACTCTCTGAAGAAAAAACCACTCAGCTAAAATATTTCATGATAGATTGCACTCATACAGATCCTCATAATTACAAAGCCCTTTTCCATCCATGTTCTCTCATTCAATCCATACAACAACCCTGTGAAGTAAGGCAAGAATTAACCTCACCATTTTACAGATCAGGAAACTGAGGACCAAAAAGCTTGAATGCCTTGTCTGAAGTCACAAGGTCAAGATGTTGTCGATCCAGTTCTCCACCCTCCATCTAATGCTATTCTAGTCAAATCTTCTTTCCACATGTACTATCCATCTCTCAGTTACAATTGTACTAACATGGTTGAGCTTTGTTTGTTCAAAAGGCTTATCAAGAGCTTAGTAGGTGTGAAGCACTGTGCTAACTATAGAGTATGGAGACAGAGACGAAAACAAAATATTCTTTCCCTCAAGGAGATTACAGGATATTGGTGAGAAACAACAGGTATAGAGATAAATAAACTCTGTGTATGTGTGTCTCTGTCTCTGTCTCTCTATATATACACACACACACATACATACAGATGTGCGTGAGTGTGTGTGTGTGTGTGTGTGTGTGTGTAATAGAGGTGGCTTGAAGTAGGGAATAGACAGCTGGCCTTTGAGTCATTAAAACCTGGGTTCAAGTGCTACCTCTAATTACATACTGGCTTTGGAACTTTGGGGCAAGTCATGGGTTTGGGAATGAGGAAGAGAATCGTGTTCTAGGGGCCAGTGAAAATTGGAAACCAGTGCAGGATCACCACTCCAACCTTCAGAAGCATAGATGCATAGACAGGGGTCAGATGAAATGCACCAGTTTCCCAAAGAGAAATCTGTGCAGGCTGTGATCAAGGACAAGAGAACCTAATTGGCTGAGTCTTTATTAGAGAGGTTGAAAATAAGGAAGAAACGGTCAAGACTGACAAGGCAACAGGCCTCCAGGGAAAGAGTAGGGGAGTGGTGTTCCTTCTGCCAGGGTTTACAATGTGTGTTCTTAGAATGTGAAGTGCAGGAGAGGATGAGGGGGAGGTCACAATGGCCTCATGTCTAGAGGCAGCTAAATGGGACACTAGATAGAGGAGAAGACTTGGAGTCAGGAAAATCTGATCTCAAATTCTGCCTCAGACACTTCCTGGTTGATAACCTGGGAAAGTCACTTTTCTAGCCTCAGTTTCTTTATCTGTAAAATGAACTGGAGAAGGCAAACCACTCCAGTATCTTTGCTGAGAAAACTCCAAAATGGGGACATGAAGAACTGGACAGGACTAAACAACAAAATGAGGATAATGATAGCCCTTACCTCAAAGAGTTATTTGTGAAGATCAATAAAGCTCTTCACAAACAATAAAGCACTTTAAAATGATAGCTATTATTACGGTTGTTATTGTTTTTATTATTCTGGAATGTCCAAGCTCCAGCTGAGAATCTTCCCCACAAAGTACAAACATTTCTTACATCCCCTTATTATTTCTGGGGCATGGTATGGTGGAGTAAGCATTGGCTATAAAGTCAAAGGAGCTGCATTTGAATCCTGCCTGTGATGCTTACTACTTGTAGGACGTTGGGCAAATCCTTTGCATTTCCTGGGTCTTACTTTCCTTCTCACTGAAATGAGAGGGTTGGACTGGATTGCCCTGAGGTCCCTTCCAGATCTTAGTTCCATCATCCTATGAAGTTCTGCATGTGGCCCCTGGCTGTCCTCTGGGATTACTATTTTAGACTTAGATGTTGCTTACACCATCTTCTCCTTTTTCCCAGGTGTGGGGTCCCCACCCCACCCCTACTTCACATCTGATGAGAGTGTTTAGTAGACAGTCACTTGCCCACTGCAACATACGCACCTATTAGGAATGGTTGCATTTCACCTAAGACCACAGATATTTCTTCAAATGCACCATCTTGTCCCTGATGTACCTAAGGCTTGCTTGCTCGTTTTCTTCTCTACCTAGCCCCCTTTGCATGGAATCAGCACAGATGACACAAGCCTCATTAGCCATGAGATCTTCTCCCTAGAACAATGTACATTTTTTTTTGCTTGTGTCCCTAAAGCTTCCTTTGGAAATGAAAAAAAAAATCCACTTTTCTACCTTCACATGCTATTGCTGGTACCCTTCCATTTTGACCATGGTCTTATTGAATTTTGCTCCAGATAAAAAAAGAATGCAAGAAAATTACTTTGACCTTCTAAATTCATGCTTTCTAGCTATCTGTGTGGTTTCCTCACACTTCTAGCAAAAAAAGGATCTGTTATAGGCATGAAAATGAGAAAACAGATACTGCAAACCACTGTTTCCTAAGCTGATTCTGTCCTAGAACATTCTGTCCGTGGGATGTGTGGATGGAAAGTACAAATATTGATCCAGGCTTGGGGAGGTCTGACACACCTTTTCCACCTACACTTCCCAGAATTGTTAGCTTCCTATAAAGTTTATCTCAGAGACCAACTCCTACAGAAAGCTTTCCTGATCGCTCTAAATTATCAGGGTTCTTTCTCTCTCTTCAGATTATCTTGTGCTTACTTAGCTATGCAAATGTTGTATCCTCCCAGGAGAATCAATCAACCAATAAGGAGTTATCAAGGGGCCTAGGATGTGCCAGCTCTGCTAAACCATTGAAATATAAAGACCAAAAAAAAATAGAAGAAAGAAAAAAAAAGAAACATACCCTGACCTCAAGGAGATTGCTTTCTATAAGGAGGAATAAGAGATAGATAGATAGATAGATAGATAGATCTCCATACGTATGTATGTGTATATATACATGTGTGTATACACACATATATCCATTATCTCCACCGATAAAAAATAATCTCCTTGAGGTGCGTATGTATACACACACCTGCATGCATACTTTACATACACACACACAGACACATACATACACGTATAATCTGATATATATAAAATTTTATGCACATACATATACACACATGTGTATATATAATTTGAGGTTTACAATTATATATACACATACATACACATGTGTGCATGTAAGTAAATTATCTATTTTTATTTAGTTTTATTTATTTTATTTTTAATTTATGGAATAAAACAAGCATTTCCATAACATAGCATAATAAAAAGATGATCGCACATGAAACTGCAAATCTATTATGTACAGCTTGTTATTCTTTTTAAATATATGATAAAGTTATCATGTAAATTTCTTTTTTTTCTTTTTTTTCCTTTTTTGTAAAGAGACAGAGAGGTATGTATCTGTGTATATACAAAGTAAATAAAAAGGTAAAAACTCCTCGATGGCAGGGACTGTTTTGTTTCTTGTCTTTCTATCCCTGGCTAATAGCACAGGGCTTTGCATGTTGTAGCTACTTAATAAATGTTTGTTCAATTGAATTAAATGATGGGGAGGGGGAATACATAAAAACAATCTAGAACAGAATGAAGGAAGTTAAGCCTGTTGGATACTAAAAATAATCACAGCACAAATAAGGGTTTTTTATACACACAAGATTTCACATTTTACATATTAGAGGAGGGAAATATTCCTAGCCTCAAGATTTCCTCAAAACACCGCTTGGAAACATTGTAGTGAACCAGTGTTTATATAAATTGATTGAGGAACAAGTCTTCCAAGGTGATGGAGAGTTACTGTATGTACCATCACTACCACCACTTAAGGGAGAATAAAATAAAATAGACTCTTTGATTATTTAGAGGATATTAAAAGTTCCTGCAGTGCCATTCTGGGGAATGCCAAATCAGGAAATTAAGAGTCTCAGGTCAGGAGCCAGCAATCTATAGCACATGTCTCAAAGGTGCTGAGGAAGACAACGCTTAGTTGTCTAGTGGCTGAGGCTGGGAAGATATACCTGCATAGACACAATGGCAAAGCCTAAACAAGGCAGCATCATATGTGGGTAAGAATCCTGGACATGGATTCTGAACACCTGGGTTCCACTCTCATCTCTACCCTTAACTAAACCATAGGAACTGGAGCTGAAGGATACTTTGGAGGTCACCTAACCCAACCTTCTCATTGTCCAGATGAGCCTGAACATTTATATATTTTTTCCTTCTGAATTTCATCTTCTTATATTCAATCCAATGCTCTAGCCCAAAAACATCTTTTGGGACTCTACTCTTTTATTCAGTATGCTTGCTCTCTCAATCTAGCTTTGCATCATTTGCCTATTTCATAAGCATGCCATCTTTGCCTTTATCCAAATCACAGATAAAAATGTGAAACCAAGTGGGCTAAATGCAAATCCTTGTTGCTCTCCATTGGGAACCTCCCAATAATATGATATAATAGAGGTTTGGATGCAAAAAGAGTAAGTCAAAGGAGAGCCATTGGCTGTCTCTTACAGGCATTTCTGAGCAGAAGTCTTGGGCTAAAGCTATTGGTTGTACTTATATCTTCAAAGACCAAGAGAAATTCTAACAAAAAGGTGTCGTTCCCCTCCCTATATCTATCCAGTTACAGACAACTATAAACATACATTCACATTAGATCAGAGAGCTAAACCTCTGCCTGAAAGTTAAAAGGTTTTGTACCTGGGGGCACAAAGCTATTGCACTTTGGCTATCAAGTTTTTGCTTGAAAAAGCTCCATAAATCAGCAAAAGAAGAGACCACTGTGCTGATATTGTCATCATATTAGCCATAGAATTTAAAAAAAACCTTATTGTTATAACAGGGTGTAGCTGATTAAATAACCAGAGACAAATACAATAGGGAAGAAAGGGTAATATCAAACATGTGTCAGCCAAATTACATCCTATACCTGTAGTGCACAGCTATACCCCCACAACCGCAGTATTAAACTAACATTGTACTATTAGCATTTATCTTACTGTAATATCATACAGTCCTTATCTCTCCATCTTTTCCTCCAAAATAATTTGATACTTTATCATTGCATTGATAAATTCTCGGTAACTTTCTCAGATCTATCCATTTAGTAAAAGGAAATCTGGTCAATATGGCATGAAGTGTTCTTAACTACGTTATGCTGTCTCTTTGTACCACTCCTTTTCCTATATTATTTTCTATCCATTTCTCTAATTATCCATTCTAGAAACTTGCTAGGAATCACAGTCAAGCTCATTTGCAGACTCTCTCTCTCTCTCTCTCTCTCTCTCTCTCTCTCTCTCTCTCTCTCTCTCTCTCTCTCTCTCTCTCTACCTCTCTCCCATTCTTTGAAAATCAGGATGTTTGCTCTTCTCTAGTCCTTTGGTACATCTTCTGTTCTCCATGATCTTTCAAATATCACTGGCACCATCTCAGCAATCATATCTGCCAGTTCTTCCAGTGCCCAAGAATGTACTATTTGAACCAGGTGAATTGGACTTATCAAAATTAAATGTTTGGCCCACAAGTCATAAAACTAGTAAGTGTTGAAGCCAGAAAGACTCAAACCCTTTTTTTCTAACTCCAAGTCCAGTTATCATAGTGTGAATTCCAATTCTTTAAACTTTTCAGTTACCAGAATTTCTGATAAACCTCCTAGTTTAAAGAAGACAGCAAATTAATACCAAACATCCTATGTGACTATGAGCAAGGCACTTTGTAGATTAAAACAAGGAGGTTGGATTAGATTACCTCTAATGTCGCTTTCAGCTTTAGGATCCTGAGATCTAATTTATATTTGCATGAAGAAGTTACTGAACAACAGAGACAAAACTAAGATGGGATGACTGGGTCTCATTGGTGCCCTTTGATGCTGAAAATATAAGAGTTCTGACAGCACCATCTGGGGATGTATTTCTTTTCCCCAGAATCTGTTGCCCCACCACTCCCAGATTTGCCAAGTCTTTAAGCATCATGGAAACCTTGCATGGTACCACGGCATATTTTCCACTCTACCTGTTCCTTTCTACTTCCGACACTACAGATCACATTTGGTGAGCTCCCTTCTCAGGTTCCAAAATTTCTACTTATGGCTCTGCTGAGAGCTATGATTAAGAGATAGGATGGCATAGTTAAGAAATCTGGGTTCTAGTGCAGCCTCTACCACTAATCATCTGGAAGATTAGAAGTAATTTTTTCTATTTAGCTTCCTCTTCAACGTGAAGAGGACACCCTTCCTGACTTGGAAGGTCTTTCTCAAGTCATGGAATTTTAGACTTGGAAATGACTTAGCAATCATCTAGATCAATTCCCTCACTTACAGATGGGGAAACTGAGGCGCATAGAGGCAAAGAGATTTGTTCAGGCTCAAAGACCTGGTTAGCAGCAGAGCTGGGCTCAGAACCCTAGTATCCTAACTCAGACTCTTTTCACTGTACCCTGCCGTCTAAAAATCCATAATCTTCTAGTTCTAGTAAGGGCAGGTGGCCACTTAATATTACTTGAAAAGATGTTAGATCCTTAATATAGCAATGCCACAGGGAAGATAATCCCTCCACCACTAGCAATTCATGTTAAAAAAAAATCCCGATTTTCTGCGTACTGAGACTGATGGGGATGGTGAGGATTGAAACGTATGTGGGAATATGAGAGGGAGAGTGGGAGGAGAGAGGACCCATGCAGATCAGTGAAACATAAACATCCTAAATGTATTTTCTCACTCTGATTGATTTAAAATGTGTGACTATGAATCCACTGCAGTGAACAGCTTGAAGTTCTTTGGAACGAACATCCTCTCTTTTAAGGTCAATCCTAAAGGAACGGTAATAATAACTTTTGGCATATGTAGATACAGTGCTTTGCAGACGGAGCATGGAGAATTATGCACTGCATGTTCCGGGAAAGATGATCCATGATTCAAGGGTAAAAAATGGCAGGTACATTTTTGACGGCAGCAGCTAACCCAAACCGTGTAACCATCCAATCAATATGGACGTCCTCATTAAAATCCCCAAGTAGCTTCGTAGTAGATTTTCAGCAGGGCCCAGGCAGGAATAATGGATCCGGGTGGCCCGGAGGAATATTAGAGGTTTTAATAAAAGGAACTTAAAATTACCAGCCTTGGCCCCAGTTCCAATAAAGACCGGTGGCTGTCTCTGCAGCCAAAACAGGGGGCACCGAGTTTGTTGCTTCGCAGTTTCTTGTTTCAGAGGGAAATCAGATTTCATATACAGAGTGATCATTTGTCCTCAAAAATAAAACTCATGGGGGAAAAATGGCTTGAAAATGCCTGATCCATGTTTGCAGTCCACATAGATATTAAACCTAGTTTCCGAAAGCCGGAAAAGCTAATTATGCATTCAATTAGAGTTTCTTAATAAAGATTAAAACTCTGAAGTCTATTACAAGCCCATATTTAATTCAGCTGCCATTTTATCCACGCATGAAAGTGGAAGCTGTAACAATGAATATAAATTATAATACATGCCATAGAGCGCATGCTATTTGTCCAAGTATATTCCTATAAAGAATTAAATTTTGCTATCAGTCCCAGGATCGAGTTTAAAATTGGTATTCTTTCTTCGGTCTTTCAATGCAGTCCAATTTCCTACTTTGAAAAACAAATTCTGGGGAATAAAGAAAAGAGATTAATTTATCATTAAGACTCTGCTTAATTGAAGTCAATTCCGAACAAACTTGAATTCAATTTCTGCTCATTAAATTGAATGTGCTCGGCGTTTCTCTCTGCATTGCTTTGAGCAAGCAGCTGAGAACAAGGGACTAACATCAAAATTATTAAATTGAAGAGATTTTATTTGGTCTTCACATGCCAGCGCCGCTTTGATGAGGGGCTGTTTTGGCACTGAAAGGGAAGAAGAGCAGCTGGAGGAAAAATCAAATGAAACTAAGCCTCGGAAAATTGAAGAAAACGCGAGCTTAATAATATTTAATAATTAAATTTCCACAAACAATAGCAGCAAATGAAGTAATCTGCAAAGTCTGCGAACTCATTTGCATAATTGATGCCGGTCCCCCTGTAAATGAATAATGAAGATAATAAAAGATGTTGCTAAAAATGGGCACAATAACAGCAAATTTCATCAAGCCGCGCGCTCTGATTAATCTGCTCTTGCAAATCAGCCGCGAGAGGGGAGCGCGTGATTAACCGCGCTGAGGACTGCGGGCGGCGGGGCTGCCCTTTCTCTGGGGGTCTCTGGGCGCCGCAGCTCCCGCCGCCCCTGCGCTCTGCCCCGCTCCGCTCGCTCCCAGCTTCCCGCTCCTGCCCGCCCGCCCGCGCGTGCCTCTCCCCGGCAGCTGCTGCTGCCTCTCCTGCTGCAGGCGCCGGCTCAGCCTGAGCGCCCCTCACCTCCCCACCCCCTTTCCGGAGCAATTTGGTCTTTGTCATTAACCACTTCAGTCCTGCCCTTTGTTGGTGCCGGGCCCTCTCGGAGAAAACGAGCGTCTGCGATGAATAGCTGTGGCTAGCCAGGCCTGCTCCCTGCGCGGCGCGTCTAGGTGCCCTGTCGGGGGAGGCCCAGGGTACATTTGGGGGGCAGGTTGCTGCAGGCAGACTAGAGCTGAAATATGATTGTGCTTGCACCGGGAGGCGAGGAAGGGGGCTGAAATCACGACATCAGATGGCACGGCATCCACAGTGAGGCCTGCCTTTCTTTCCTCCCGGCTACACCTTGCTACTGCTTGGATTAATCGGCATTTGGGGATTTTTTTTTTTAAGGAAAGGGGGTTTCAACGGAACTCAGAGGACCTGGCAAATGGGCCCTGTCAGATATATGAGAGCGGGCATGGGGGTTGGGGAAGAGGGGGTGTGGAAGAGCACCATAAAAGCATCCTCTCTTCCCATCCCATCTAAAAGGAGTGGGCCTTTGAAAGGATGGATGTATTGAATACTTGGAAATTCCTATTAAGGGAGACGGAATAAAATGCTCACCAGCCCCCACACCTCTTCCAGACATACATACACACATTCCCCTCCTCTAGCAGAAGGAAGGAAAAAAAGAGAGAGAAAAATCCACAGAGGTATACCGGGCATTTCAGGTTTTTATATCTTCTTGGCTTTTTTTAGAGTCAAAATAATATTTTTCCAGTTTGTGCCTTACATTTTCAAGTGTATTTTTCTCTGGGCCAGCCCAAGGGGCTAATAAAAACCTCTGAAAGCTCTCCGTTATGCCAAAATACATTTTGTGTAGGAGTTCAAGAAAGAAACTTTGTGGTGTGCGAGTGAGCTAGTAAGCGAGGGGAACGTACGTCGGGGCCATGAAACAGAGTGAGCGCTTCACAGCCGCAAAAGGCCTTTTTCGAACAGAGGCGGTACTTTGCCAGCCCTCCAGAATAACTTGTCTCAGGGAAAATAAAACTGTTGATAAAACCATGGTTCCAGACTGATAGTTATTTTATGACCTCCGGTTTGCCATCTATCACAGCGCTGGTCCAAACCCGACTGATGGGGACTCTTCACTTGTTTATAGTATATGCAATGGTTTATGCCTCCGATGTACCACATCAGCTATGTAGAATAATGTGTGCGTTTTTTTTCCCATCCCGGATCCACCTTCTTAACTGGTTTTTGTTTGAAATAAAGGGCATGTTTGGTTTCGTTTTTTTTTTTTTATTACAGAATGGAAACTTAATTCTCTAGACGACAGAGAGGCACTTTTTTTTTTCAACTCCTGGGCTAGAAAAGAGAAAGGGAGGGAGGGTTTCATGTTTACCCTCATTGCAGTTGAATCTCTTTAACTTGACCAGCTTTAACCAGGTTAATAAACCACGACCTTGCTTGCTTAGGCACAAAGAAGCCTGTTCATTGCTTGCTGCCTTCCTGCCAAGCCCCTCGCCTTCATCTTTCTCTGTACAAGGACTTCAAATAAGCTCCATGATTCCTTTGCTTTGCCACATTCACTGCCATTGTTTTGGTTTGTTTTTTTTCTGGAGCATCTGTCTCATGCAAGTCTCCTTCTCTGCAAATTATAGTCCAGACATATCCAGGGCTCTGAGCTCCAGTGTCCTCATCTGTAAAATGGGGATAGTAATCGCATTTGTCTCAAAGGGTTGTTACGATGATCAAATGAGATCCTGTATGGAAAACACTTCTCAAACCTTAATGTCTTAAATAAGTGTCAGCTATTATTATCAGCTAGGGAATACCCCCTCTATGAGTTAGGATATCAGTCCTAAGGAGCTGCTTGAAGCCCTTAGCAGCTGAATGACTTGCCCAAGGTTTGTCAGCTCAGAAAAGTTGGAAGAGGTCCCAGAGTTGATCAGCCCACAGAAGTTGGAAGAGGATTTTGAACTCAGATCTTCCTGACTTCAGTCACAACATTTCTATCCTTAAAGCCTCTCTTGTACATATACTCTAGCTCTCCATTGGATTGATTATATCATCTGTGTAGGCATCTCCTCCCAAATGCAGATAGTGACCCATCAGTCCCTGTCCATCCCTTGCCATTGTCCATGCCTTCCCATAAGCCCTTGAGGAGATGAAGTGGTGGCAATCCACTCAACAAGTCAGAAGCCTTCCTCACATTCACTTGGTATCAGGAACACACCAAAGCAGCATGAGAACAGTCTTATCTGTTATCCCTGGCTCTCCCTACAAACCAGCCCATTTTCTTTTTCAATTGGGCATTTCTTTGATATCATCCTTTATAGTTCTTTGTAATATGTTGCAGTCCAGTCACTCCAGTCATGTCTGAACTCCTCCATTCCTATCTGGGTTATCCTCAACTTCATTTTCTTCTCTAAAAAATAGGTTTTTTTAATGACTCATAGTCATGCAGCCTTACAAGAAGAATAATAGTATTCTTTTAAATAGACCTTTTTTGCAGGGAGAAAGTGTAACAACAAAGACTTTTAGACATGGGAAGGACCTTAGAAAACATGTATTATAGTTCCATTAGTTTACAGATGAGAAAACTGAGACCTAGAGGAGGCAAATGACATAACCTAATGTCCCACAATCATTGGGCCAGGGGCCTAGAACCTGGCTTTCTTTGTTTCTAATTCAATGATTTTACACTACACCAAGCCTCTTTTAATGTAGACTAGGATAATAACAGCTGAGAATTACATAAATACTTTAGGAATCCCAAAGAACTTCATGTATATTATCTCATTTTTTTCCTTACAACAACCCTGTGAGCTAGGAGCTATTATTTTATTTATTCTACAAATGAGAAAAGTAAGGTTGAGAAGTTAAATGACTTGCCCAAGATCACACAGACAGCAAGTATTTGAAACAAGATTTGAACCAAGTTCTTCTGGATTACAAGTTCAGCACTTTTCCTCTGGTGGTTGAAAGTGCACAAAATGGTGACATTTTAGGAAAGGTAGGGAAAATGCAGGAGTTTAGGGGGTAAATTTAACAAAATAGGGGAAGGGTAAGAATCAAAAACTAAAAAAAATTGGGATGGGAAGAATTGAGCTGGGAAAGATTGGTATGAGATGAGACAGAATGAAATATGGTAGGATGGGATAGAATGGGGTGGGAGGGGTGGGATTAGATGAGGTGAAATAGGATGGGATGGGATGGGATTGATAGAATGGGATGGGAGGGGTGGGATGGAATGGGGTGGGATAGGACAGGCTGGGATTCAAAGAATTAAGTGGAATATAGCAACAAACAAACTATGACAAGGGTAAGGATCTGCTTCTCCACCAAGCAAAATAAGGACTGATTTTTGAACTGTAAAAGAGATGTGTTTAGATCAATAACAAGAGAAGGAGAGGAAGGTCTATGGAAGTTTTTATAGTTTAAAAAGGAATATTGCATAAGATTCTTGTAGTGGATAGGAACCAAGAAGATTCTGGATGCTGTTTTGGGGAAGGATGAGGTGACAAATTGCCTCACAGAGAGAAGACAAGTGGAGGGGGCTGGGAAGGAAGAGAAGAATTACCGCAGTCAAGATGAATTGTAGACCCTTGTAAGAGTTTCATCAGAAGAGCAGAGATGATAATGCTGTTGCCTGATGCATTCCAGAGGGACTGCAGCAGTATAGAATGGAAAATGCCTTGAGACCAATCAAGCCGCAGGTGTCAAAGCAAATGATCCAAGGTCAACAAACTGGTCTGCACCAAAGCATAGGAGAGGACCCAGGTTTCCTGAATCCTAGTCTAGGACAGCTTCCCAGAATCACAGGACTTCAGAGTTGGAAGGGACCTCATTCAGTCTACACCTAAGCAGCAATCTCCTCTACAATATCCCTGACAAATGATCAGCCAGCCTCAACTTACCTACTTAGCTCTTGAAGCAGCCCATTCCACTTTTGGATTAAGCTAATTGTAGACAGTTTATTTTTTCTTATATTAACTTAAAATTGATGCAACTTCATAGAATAACAGAATTTGAGAGACTTCAGCAACCATCTAGTCAAACCCATACATAAAAGGAATTCTCACAATAACTCCCATTATAACATACCTGACAAAAGGTCAGGCTCTATTTGAAGACATTCAAGGGGGATTTCCCCACTCTTTGAAGCAGCCCATATGAACATCTCTAATTACTATGAAGTTTTTCCTGACGTCAAGCCTAATGTCTTTTCAGCTTCCATCCATAGTTCTCGGTTAAGCCTTGTAGGGCCAATCAGAACTAATATAATCCCCCTTCTATGTGACTGTCCTTCAGACACTAGAAGACAGTTATTATGTTCCCATGTATAAATTCTTCTCTAAGCTCAACATCCTCAGTTTCTCTAATCAATCTTCCTATGACATGGACAAGATCCTTCACCATCCTGGTTGCTTTTCTTTGAACACTCTCCAGTTCACCAGTGTCCTTCTCAAACTACATTGCCCAGAACACAGTACTCTAAATGTGGTCTATCACCCACTGTTCTCAATTCTGCTCTTCAGGGCCAAAAATAATAAGTTTCTCCTTTCTTTGCCTTGACTTACTTTAAGAAGAGAACACTATGGTGGCAGGGAGTGAGAATACGGCCTCAATAGTTAGCCAGTTCTGATTCTGCCTCTGTCCCAAGATGGCAGGAGGGGAGGGGGAATAGAAATAAAGAGGACAAAGAGTAGAGGGAAAGGGGATGGAGGGAAAGTAATTGTGGAAGGAGAGTGGCGATAAAGAGGAAAACCAGAAAGTGGAGTGAGAGGACAGGGAGAAGGGAGTGATTGTGGAGGGAGAGGGGAGGAAAAGTAAAGGGCTTGTGGAGAGAGAGGAAAGGGAGAGGGAAAGGAGAGGGGAGAAAGAAGAAGGAGGGGGAGGAGAAGGGAAGGAGAGTGCTTCAAAGTATTAGGTATCATAGCCCACCACAGACTTTTCTTCTGTAGTCTAAACATCATCATTTCTTTTAAATAATCTAATTTCCATACTTCTCCCTGTCTTGGTTGCCTTCCTGTGGACTAACATCAATTTATCTGGGTGTTTACAAAATGTGACACCCAGAAATGAACATAAAACTCCAGATGTTGTCTGACGAAAGCTAAGTACTATGAACTTCCTCTTTCTAAAATTAAATCTCTGTTAATGCAAGGTAAGATCAAGTTAATTTGAAGGGGAGAGGAGGGCTACTTAGCTGATTCATGGGATCTCGCTTAGGAGGGCTACTTAGTTGATTCATGGGATCTCACTGTTCACTGAAATCTCCAGACCTTTTTCACCAAAATCATTTATTGTCTTGCCACTTTTCCTCCCATGATGTACATGGGTAGTTGATTTTTGAGCCAAAGCGTATTACTTTACTTTTTCTCCTACATGTCCTTTCCTCAGCCTTCCAGTCACTACTCCTCTGCCCATTCATATTGCCTGTATTTACTTTGCACATCTTTTTGCCTTTATCTGTGTATATATTGTTTCTCCCCAGTGGAATATAAGCTCTCTGAGGACAGGCACTATTTCATTTTTGTATGGTATGCCCAGCTAAATAAAGGTTTACTGAATGAGTAAAGTGGAATTGAATTTTATTAGATTCAGCTAATTGTTCTACACTCTCAAGATCTTTGGAGATCCCAACTCTTTTGTCTAGTGGCTCAGCTCTCTCTTGTTCAACTACAAATTTTAGAAATATATCATCTCTATGTTTATGCAAGTTATTCATATAAATTTTATAAAGAGATCAACTGAACACGCAAATAGAGACATTTTCATATCTAGGCAAAGATATTGCCATCTGCCCCAGAGGTGTCACACTCATTGCCCAGTTGCACTCCTCCAGGTGGTCTGAACCAGATGAAAATTCAGTTGGGAAATGTTTAACAAAATAAATTAAAATACAACACAGATATTGTTAATTGTCGTTTTCTAGGTCAATATGCAGCCCATGGGAATCCATTTCCATTTGAGTTTGAGACCACTGGTCTACCTCATGTTTCTCCATTTTATCCCTAAAGATGCCAAGAGAGAAAGTTGAATAGCTTACTATAAACCTCAGCAAATTAAATCCATATCATTGCTCTGATCTATTCATTTGTTAACCCTATTTTAAAAACAGAAAAATGACAGTCTGACAAGTCCTGTCCTTGATGAACCCCTTCTTGCTTTCAAGTGATCACAGCTTCTATTTCAAAATGTTCACAAACCATCTCTTTAAAAATGCATTCTAGAATTTGACACAGAATTAAAATTAAGCTCATTCATCTCAATTTTTAAGATTACGTACTCATCCCTTCTTGGAAAAGCAGGACAAGTTTTGTCCATTTCCTGTACCGTGGCACCTCTTCTCTCCCATTCTCTAGGATTTTCCCAAGTCCACCAACAGTGGTCCCTCAATCCCATCTACCACTCAGTATCTGTATACATCTTGGAATATGTTCATCCAGGGTAGGCATCTTGTGCTCATCGAGGGAAGGGAAGGCAAGGGAAGAACACAAGTGCTTCTTAAGCACCTACTATGTGCCATGAACAATGTTAAACACTTTATAATTATTCTTTCATTTGATTCTCATATCAACCCCACCAGATAGGGTGCTACTATTATTCCCATTTTCCAGATGGGAAAACTGAGGCAGGCAAAGGTTAAGTGATTTGCGCAGGGTCACCCTACTAGTAATATCCAAAGCTAGATCTGAACTTCCTGACTCCAGGCCTGGAGCTCTATCCACTGTACCACCAAGCACCAAGGAAGGGCTTTCTTGCTATTTTCTGTATCTTAGGCTTTCACACTTTGTTAACCATTTTTCTTCCATCCATGATTCAGCGACTATTCTCCTTAGTAGAGGAAACAGAAGCAGAATAACAGTTAACGGGTTCTGCCTTCCCCTTGTCATCTGCTATTATCATCCTATGTACCCCAAATCACCATCTTATTCATTTTTAAAAAATCTTCCTCTTGTCCTCAACATAGCTCTTTTAAAAATCTGGATTGTTTGTTTCTTTTTTCTTTCTTTTTTTGGACGAGTCTCAGTTTTTTCTTAATTCCCACGCTCACGATCCACTTCTTAGTTTATACCATATTTTTATATTCATCCTAAGGTACCTACCTGCCTTTGCTCCTGTCTTTCTTTGCATGTCTTTTTAATCTAATTTGCTCTGTGGGTTTCCTTGCTATCAATGTCAGTCTCTTGAGACAGCTCCTCCTTAGAATTTTTTTATCAAATTCATTTATGTTTATGCTATAAGAGTTTTATTCTTGAGACTCTTGGGCTGACTTCCCAGGAAAATTTTAACCAATGGGAAGAATTGAGTTCAAATCCTACCTCATGAATTTTCTAGCTGTGTGATCCCTAATAAGTCACTTTCCTTGCCTGTGCCTCGGTTTCCTCATCTGAAAAAAGGAGTTGAACTCAATGGCTTCTAAAGTACCTTCTAACTTTAAATCTATGATCTCTGCAATTAGATTGTGAGATCCTCAAGAGCAGAAACCATCTTTTACTTTTCTTTGTATTCCCCAGCACTTAGCACAGCTCTTGGCACACAGTAGGCACGTAATAAATGTTTACTAGATGACTGACCTGTGATAATTTCTCCATCCTTTCTCTGAGCTCTTAGAAATCCATTCAGCATCCAAACACCAGGGTGAGTGCTAGACTTTGCCTAGGTCTACCTTCTGTACTTATCACAAGCTCAGTGATGGGATAGCCACTTCCTCACAAGGTTGCCATCATTTAGGAATAAAAATTGGTCTTTATTAGCTGACACCAGGTCCAGAGCAGTCCTAATTTAGAATCACAGAATTGTAGGATAGGAAGAGATCTTAAAAGGCCCCATCAGCATGTCCTCTGCTCCTTCCCTTTTCTAATTTATCAATTAGAAATTTACCCTAGAATGTCACTCAGGCTTCTCTGTGTCATCTAAGAAATGCATTATCTTCCCACGACTAGGAAAGGACACCCACAGCTTGGCCATTTCTAAGCTACACAAATGTAATAAAAAAGTCAAGTTCAGTCGAGTTGATTTTAATGAGTGAGCTTTTGAAAGCCATTAGTCTCGTACTACCTTATTCTAAGTAATCCTGCCTTGCAATGAAGTGATGAGAAAGTAGAGCTGGAAAAGATTTAATAGCTTTCTTTCATTTTTTAATACCCCAGGGTTGAAAATTTTAATGGGCAAGTGCCTAGTGCTCTGGAAGTTGGTGAGCTTTGAAGCTGCATTCTAAAATGGCAGTCGCAAGGGTGCATTGGCATTAGCCCCAATGCTATCTTGCCTACGGACCTGGTCTTTAGAGGGATCCATATACCATAAGGACAACACCACCTTGTGAGACAGTTGTGGTAAACAATCGTCATCAGTACCTGGGGGATGGCCAAGTGGTGTGGTAGAGAGGGCACTGGACTGAAGCAGAACTGAATTCAAATCTTGGCTCAGACACTTGACTATGTGGCCACAGAAAGGTCATTAAACCTCTGTCTGCCTGTTTCCTCATCTGCAACCCCTACTCAATAGGGTTGTTGTGAGATCAAATGAAATGATACACAGAAACTGTACTGCAAACCTTAAAATGCTGTATAAATGTTAGTGTTCATTATTATTAAAAATTATCACCATCATCATCATCATTATACAGCTAGGTGGCACAGTGAATAGAGAGCCGAACCTGGAGTGAGGAAGGCTCATTTTCCTGAGTTCAAATCCAGCCTCACACACTTACTAGTTTTTGACCCTGGGTAAGTCACTTCACCCTGTTTGCCTCAGTTTCCTCATCTGTAAAATGAGCTGGAGAAGGAAATGGCCAACTACTCCACTATCTTTACCAAGAAAACCCCAAACAGGGTCATGAAGAATCAGGCATGACTGAAAATGACTGAACGACAATGACAACCATTATTATTATAATTATTAATATCATTTATTGTCTCTATTGTTGTTGTTGCTCTTGGCATCATCATCATTGCTGATGGAATAGATCAAACCAGAGTGGGCAGAATGCAGGAATTATACAGACCCACTGGCCAAATGATCCTGGCACATCCCAGCACCAGGCAGAAGAAGAAAAACTATACAGAGAAGTGGAATGTCAAGGGACTAGAACAACAGGTAACTGTCACCAGTCCTGGCAGTCACCCCATAACAGCCATCTAACCAATCAATCAACACACATTTATTAAGTGCCTGCTATGTGCTGGGCACTTTCAGGTGCTGGAGAAAGAAATGCAAGAATGAGATCTCAGGGTCTCACAGGGGCCTGTCTTCAAGGAGCTTACGATCCAATAGAAGGATACAACATACAGGATATTTACAAAATGATTGCTGAACGGGTGTTGCCACAGTCAAAACGAGACCTGGGAAAGACCTTAGATTGGGAAAACCAAAGTCTCCCACTGTGTCTGGGGTCATCTCCTGTCATCTATGTCTTACCACTGGACCCAGACGGCTACAGAGGAGAAAATGAGCTGGTGACTTTGCACAATCCTCCCTTACTTAAATCCAATTCACTTGCAACTCATGGCATCACCTTTCTGATGTCATGGTCCTACTCGAGAACAAAGTTCAAACAACAACATAACAAGATGAGGAGAGGGCACTAATCAGGAAGAAATATCAGAAGCAGCTATCCCAAGGAAGGGGCATGGCCAGGGAGCAGAAACTCAGCCATGGGGACTGAGATTCCGAGGCAAGATTCAAGTCTCTGGGAAGATTGGCAAGCGTAAGACAGGGTCCTGTCCCATAAAAACTGAGGGACTAGACAGTGTAAAAAGGCAGGGACTCGGGTCCAGAGAAACAAGCAGAGCCCTAGTTACTAAAACTGGCACACCAGGTTAGGGTGGACACATGGGCAAGACAGGCTTAGTGCTGAGCTGCTTGAACTATGGAACCAGGAGTCCTTCTATTTCCCTTGTAAAGTGCTTAGCACTTTGTGCCTAGCACACAAAGCAGGTGTTTAATAAATGCTTGCTTCTTTCCTTCCTTCCTTTCTTCCTCCCTCCCTTCCATCCTTCCTTCTTTCCTTCCTTCCTTCCTTCCTTCCTTCCTTCCTTCCTTCCTTGTCTTGACCGCAGCATTTTTCCCAGCACCTGAGGTGGCACTAATTCTCCAAACACCAACATTGGAAGGATTCAAGAGTAGGGGATACAGATGACTCTCATTGAACACCACTTGGTCCTAGTCCATTTGGGGAAGCCATTCTGAAAGTTTGGGTATAACAGGTAATCACTATCAGCATCACTAGCATTTACATAGGCTTTTGAGATTTGCAAAACACTTTACAACTGTTATCTTGTTCTATCCCCACAACAACCTTGAGAGGTAGATGCTTTTATTATTTTCACTCTACGCATGAGGAAACTGAGTCTGTAAGAAGTTTTGCCCAGGATCACCCAGCTAAGTAAGTATCTGAGGCAGGATTTGAACTCACTTCTTCTTGACTCCAAGGCCAATACTTTATCTGCTATGCCATCTAGCTGCCAGACTGGAAATCTGGGCTTGGATTTTGGAATATTTGTGTTCACATGCTGTTTCTGACACTCGCTAGCTATATGACCATGAACAAGTCCCTCTCTCTACCTTACTTTCTTCATCTGCAAAATAGAGGAAATAATACCTTTTGTAAGTACCTTGTAAGGTTGTAATAAAATTCTCATGAGACCATGTAAATAACATCTAAATATACATGACAGTTACTATTATACTACCTCCTGAAAGATTCGATATCCAGTAACGTTAATGGCAGACTTAAAAAAAAAGTTAATCGACAATGGTAAGATATTTTTGCTGTTCAAAAGACAGATACGAAGGTAACTGGGCATCCCTGAGATTGTAATCCAAGAGAATGCGTTGGTGTGGACATCTTTATACCATCATTTAAATATGACTCTGTATCTTTATCATTGGGCAGCTAAGTGGCACAGTTGATAAAGAGCTGGACCTGTAGTGAGGAAGACTCATTTTCCTGAGTTCAAATTCAGCCTCCATCGCTTACTAGCTGCATGAACCTGGGCGAGTCATTTAACCCTGATTGGCTCAGTTTCCTTGTCTATAAAATGAGCTGGAGAAGGAAATGACAGACTACTCTAGTTCTTTGCCAAGAAAACTCTAAATGGGGTCATGAAGAGACTGACACAACTGAAAAAGAACTGAAGAACAATCATAGTCATTAAAAAAAATTTCTTGAGTGCCGGGGTCGGGGTGACCATGTATCAAAGTAAGATAAACAAATGGTTTGATCTCACCACTTTTTGCTTACTCATGCATTGTGGGAGCACCTAGGCCTTTTGCTTCTCTTTCATTCTCCTGCTGTCTCTTTTTGACTGTTTAACCAGTCAATGGCACTTTAGCTAGAGTACGAGAAGTGAAACAGATGAAAATCGAATTGTGCAATTTAACTATGCGTTATCAGCAGAGGTATAAGTTTTGCTGAGGGAGGAGAATGAAACTATAAAATTAGGTTTCGTGATTCTCTGTAGGTTTCAATTAACCAGGCTAATCCCTATTCCTATTACTCTGGATAATCAAGAGTTGGAAAAATCCCAGATTTCTGTTTTTGAAGAAGAATGCAGTGCTGCTATCTGTTGAAAATCACCTTTATCACCACAATATATTAATTCACCTGGTATAATACATGAGGTCTTGCATTAACTGGAACCACTGGAAGGACTCATGTAGTCACGTAACTAGTGGCACATCAGCACCTGTCTTAGAAATATACATATATATGTGTATGTACGTATACAATAATGGCTCATATTTGCCATTTTTGAGGCTTCTAAAGCCTTAAGATGTCCCAAAGCCTCACCACCATTCTTTGAAGTAGGTAACTAGCCCCAACTATTAACAAATACTCCTATTTTACAGATTGGAAAACTGAGGTTTTGAGATGTGAGGTGAATCGCCAGGCTAATAAGTATCTGAGGCAGGATCTGAGCCTCTATCTCCTGCTGCAAATCCAGCATTCTATCTACTGCCCCATGCTGTCTCTCAAATATATACTCTCCAAGACTTATGGGAGAAAATAATATAAGGTTTGTTTCTCTTTTATCTCAATAATTTGGATGAGATTCTTCAGAGAACTTCTAATGGGACCAGGTAACAACAAATTCTCATACCCCTAAATCCCAACATGGCTATATGGTTAAGAGAAATTTTACATGTTAAAGCCTTTCTTTGTGTTTTTGCTTGTTTATTTTCATGTCCCTCTCCATTTCTGGCCAAGAAACCTTTTTCCCCATCATCACTTTCTATGTTTGCTAGATCTTTGTTAACCATGAAGCACTGTCAGGAATCTTCTTTGGCTGTCTTCTGAGCCAGGATCTCTGATGAATCTGTGAAACTGACACATTTACTCCAAGACTAGTCAATGGGGCCAACAGATGGGCGATTCTTTGGTTCAGAAACCAAAGGCAGGGCAAATGTAAAGAAACTGTGATACAAAAGTCCTGCTTAGGAAAGGCAACGTGATAGAGAGGATGGATGGTGAGCTCTGGAGTCTGGAAGACCTAATTCCAAGGCTTGCCCCTGACACAGACTAGCTTTATGGCCATGGACATGCACTCCAATGAACTCTCTAAGACTGTCATTTGCAAGGAAATATGTGGTACGGTGGGGAGAAAAGCATCCCACCTCCTCCAAGTGGTACCTCTGTAATCTTAGTAAGTTACTTATCAACCTCTCTTAGGCTCAGTTCTTCATCTGTCATTTGAGGGTGATAGACTAGATGCCCTAATTCCTCTTCAGGTCTATAAATGTGATCTTATGACCCTAAATTTATTAAAATGGTTGTAGAATTAAATCAATAGAAAGAATTTCTACACTGGAAGTCCCCAACACCAACAAAATCATAGGTCTGGAATAATAACAACTGTCCTACTTAGAATAATTGTTTTTCAGATGCTCCGACAATTCCATGAAGTCATGGCGCGCTCTATCTTCATTATAATAATAGCTAATGTTTGCATAATGCTTTGAGGTCTGCAAAGAGCTACACATGTGTGTTATTTAATTTGATGAATCGCCATAGCACCTCTGTGGGATAAGTGTTCTAACTATCCCCATTTTACAGATGAGGAAACTGAGGATGAGAGAAGCTAAGTGACTTGCCTTGAATCACACAGCTCCTAAGTGTCTCACATAGGATTTGAACTTGGATCTTCCTTACTCCAAATCTGGTGCTCTGTCTGATATGGCACCAGTCACATTTTACCAGTCAATCTACAGGCATTTATCAAGCACTTACTATGTAGGAAGGAGTATGCTAGGTGCTGGGGATACAAAGGAAAAGCAAAAACAGTCCCTGCCCTCAAGAAGCTTCCATCCTAATGTTGGAGATAAAATGTAAATAAATGTAAATGGAGATAATGATGAAGATAAAATGTAATAATAAAACATAAATAAAATAACAATGTAAATGTAAAATAAAATAACAAAATGTAAATAAATAAATAGGCGTATAGAAGATATGGATGGAGTAGATGGAAGTTAGCTTTAGAGGGGAAGACCTTCCCAGATGGGGGCACCAGGAGAGATGTCCTATAGAAAGCAGAGCTTGAGCTGAATCTTAAAGGAAGGTGGAGATGTCATTAAGCAGAGACAAAGGAGAGAGCATTATAATATCATTGTGTTGTGGCCAAGGACAGCTAGGTAGCACAGTAGATAGAGTGCCAAGTCTAGAGTCAGGAAGACTCCTCTTCCTGACTTACACACTTACTAGTTGTGTGACTCTGGGCAAGTCACAGTCCTGTTTGCCTCAGTTTCCTCATTTGTAAAATGAACTGGAGAAGGAAATGACAAACCACTCCAGTAATTTTGCTTTGAAAACCCTAAATTGGGTCACAAAGAGTTGGACACAACTGAAACAACTGAATAACATTACAAGTAATATGATCATACCAGTTGACATTTATATGGAGCTATAAGGTTTGGAAATCCCTTTACCCACATAATCTCCTTCCTAGTCCAGTAGCTCCCCTATAAGGAAGGTGCTGATGATATGATTATCACCATTTTACAGTAACTGAGGCTCATAAAGTTGAAGAGACTTGACAATGGTCATTTGGTAAGTGGCAGAAACCAGATTCAAACCCAAGTCTATCTGACTCCAGGTCCAACGCTCTATTTCTTTGGGTTGTTTTGACACTGGCTTCTGATCCTGAAGGTGCCAGCAGGGGAGAAAAGGCCTACATCAAGTCATTCTCCCTCCAGTTGATTATGCGTTCAGCCTTCTAAGAAATGGAGCATCTCTTTCCTCTTCGCCATCTTCGTCCTGCTTGCAGCCATGAAAGTCAAGTTGTGCAGCTTCAGAGCATACAAGATCTACCTGGGTCACAGAAGGTGCTACAAACGCACGGACAAGAAGATTTTCCAATTTTTGAATGCAAAATGCAAGTCTGCATTCATTTCAAAGCGGAACCTTGGGCAGATCAATTGAACTGTCCTACACAGAAGAAAGAACAAGAATGGACAGTGGGAAGAGACTCAAAAGAAAAGAACCCGCAGGACTGTTAAATTCCAGAGGGCCATCACTGGGGCTTCTCTTGCTGAAATAATGGCCAAGAGGAACCAGAAACCTGAAGTTCGAAAGGCCCAATAAGAACAAGCCATCAGGGCTGCCGAGGAAGCAAAAAAGGCTAAGCAAGCAACTAAGAAGACAGCTGCATCTGCTGCCAAGGCTCCTACAAAGGCAGCACCTAAACAAAAAATTGCAAAGCCTGTCAAAGTTTCTGCACCCCAAGTTGGTGGAAACCATTAATCATCTACTAAATTGGATTAAATAAAACAAAATTTAAAGTAAAAAAAAAGGAAAAAGAAATAGAGTTGATGAAATGAACAAGAGCAAGGCTGAAGTGAGGGGGTCTCATTTCCCACAAATGACTGCCCCCAAATGGAAATATTTCCTTTGTTTTTCCCCTATAGCCTACATTCATATTCTCCCAACTCAGAGGGTCCCCTGCCCTTAAAATCCCAGGGGCTAGGTGCCCTTTCTACTTCCTTTGACATTAAATTATCCATTCACAACCATCTCCCCAAGCTTCTCTACCTCTGTAAATTTCTGCATTGGAGTCCCGTGGATATGTAAGAGATATGCCAAGCTCATATGATTTCCCAGATTGGCAAAGGAGGCGGGGAGGGGGTGTTTATATTCCTTTCTAAACTTCTGCTCATTCCAGCCAATCAGCTGTCAGTGTGGACCCATGCAGGGGCGATGTCAGGTATTATGAAAAGTGAGTTTTGAAACACCAATTTTTTGTGCTTGCTGATATTTACAGGTCATTTCTAAGGTGGAGGGGGTGGCTCCACAGACAACCCCAATAGCTTCAAAAGGTTGTTAGAGGCAAGAGGTGCCAGTGCTATCTCCACTCGGCTAATTTAGCTGGTGTCTTCCCCAACTTTCCCAATCAGTATATTAAGCAGATGCAGGCTTTGTCCCCCTAGTAAGTTGTGTTAGACCTTTTGGCACTCTGTAGTCTTTTTATCACTCAGCTGCCAAGTTCCCCAGGGTAATCATAGACAGCTTGTCAATTTAATTGCTAGGAAACAGGCTTTCTTGTGACCATTCCAATTTTAGCTGCTACTTTAAATTGTACATGATGGCTCTTCCATGCTGTCTGCCCTTTAAAGACTGTGGATCTCGGCAAGTCTCTTAATGGTGATAGAGGGAAGAGGCTAGATAGAGAATTTGACTTGCTGATAGAACCTTTGTCTTTTTTTTTAAGTCACTGCTCTAGAAGTCAGCTCCCCCTCCCTTCAGCCTTGTGGAGTTTCAGGCATCACCTTGTCCACATTTTTGGCTCTTCAACACATGCACATTTCTCCCTCTCTTCACCAGCTCATGCTGGATAACATAGGATTCCTAAGTCATCTGGATTCTGGATCCTCTGGATTTGGATTTCCACAAGAGAGAGTTAAAGGGAGGAGTTGGTGAGACTCTTGGGGTTGTCTCCAGAGACCTCTAAATCAACCAGAGGGTTCTGGTTGCCTTTACTCCTGAAAGTTAACATGAATGTTGGCATAAAAAAAGCTACAGCAGCCATCTAATGTTCCAAGAGATCCCTACACATAAAAGGAAGCAGGGTTTCCAGAGTACGCAATTTGAGAAGTCAGGAGCCAATTTAGATATGCAAGTTGACAGATCCTCTCTAAATTAGCCTTTGTCATGGAGTTCTTCAATTGCTTTAACGATTTATTTCAGAGTCTCACTTTGGGATTTCACTACACAGCTAATAATAATATTGTAGGAACTCTTAAGGTTCATCCAATTCATTGCAAGTCAAGACATCACCCTCCTGATGTCATTGGTCCTCTTTGATAACAAAGGACAAACAACCCCGACAATAAGGTTCAGTGATGTCTTTGGCCTTTTGAGGGCAGGAATGTACTGTCTGTAGTACCAACCAGTAGGTAGGTTATAGGCACTTGTTGGGGGGATAAAGGCTGCCTTGCCAAGGATCTCACAGCTAGTAATTTTCAGAGAATGGGGCTGAATACAAATCTTCCTAGTCCAGTAGCATATTCAGTAAGCCAGGTTACTTCTAGGATGATAATAACATAGTGCTTTATATAGTGCTTTAAGATTTATAAAGCACTTTACATAGGTTAGCTGGTACTGTAGACAGTTAGGGGGTACAATGGAGAGTGTTGGACTTGGAGTCAAGAAGACCTGAGTTCAAATCCTGCCTCAGATGCTTACTAGCTCTGTGACCTTGGGCAAGTGACAATCTCTGCTAGCCTCAGTTTACTTCTCTGTAAAAGAGGGATAATAGCACCTACTTCACAGAATTGTGAGGATTAAATTACTCACACATATAAAGTAAACCTTATGTAAATGCTAATTATTATTATTATTAATAATCATACTTAACAAAAATTCACATTTGGGTAAAATTTCAAGGTTTAGTCAATATTTTCCTCACATCATCCTTGCAATATGATGTGGCCAGAGTGGCCTTTGTTTTCTTTGAGTGACTCAGTTTATCTCATTGAGTCTTGCTGGGTGCAGGGTCTGCTGCTTCTCTTCCAGGGCAGGAAGCCCAGAGACCCATGCCTGGGAGCAGAGAACTTCCTGTGTGATGATTCATGTGGCTGGCTGAGGGGAGGGGCCAACTCAAGAACCAATCGGCCCTGGTCATTCAGGTGGTGCTTGATGATGTCAAAAACTCTATAAGAGGGGAGAAGACAGCTTGAAGATCCTCTTTCTCTTTTCGGTTGGAACGGCAGGAGTGGCCAGTGTGACTCTTGGCCAGCCCGAGTTCTCGGGCTGAACCTAGATGTTGGTAACTATGAATTGTATTGGGTCTGTCTGTTGATATTTGTAATTTGTATTTTATTCTGAAGTTCGGGATGCTGGTTGTTTTTCCTCCGAACTAAATGAATGTCCTAAAGTTCAGGGTGCTGGCTGTTTTTTCCCATGAGCTAACTGAATGTAGTCTGTATTTGGTCTGTCTGTTGATGCTTGTCTGTATGCTCCCCTGAACTAACTGAATGCTGGATTAAAGAAAGCTAGTCAACCCCTTCACTGTGCTTTCCTTGTTTAAGCAGATAAAAAGAACCTGTGCTTTCCCGGTGTGCCGGCAGCCTCCTGGGTGCTGGCTGTGGGTGGATCTTAAGCCCCCACAGAAGCTGCTAGCTGGATTGTTAAAACATATGAATGAGACTTGGCTAGATCTCATGGTTTGCCCATGATCATACCATCAGTAAACATTGGAGCTTGGACCTGAAGCCAGGTCTTTTGTCTTCAAGACCAGTGCCCTTTGTACCACACCAACTCTTAGCCATTTAATAGTAATATTAACTGGCATTTATAAGGTATTATAGTGTTTGCAAAATTCTTTATATACATTATCTCATTTGAACTTTATAAGAACTATATAAAATATGTTCTCTAAGTACCAATATTCCCATTTCACAGATGAAATAACTCAGGCTCAGTGGAATGAAACAATTGTACCAAGATCCATAACTAATACATGTCAAAGCCAGGATTAATACCCAAGTTCTCCTGGTTTCAGGCCCAGCTCTCTCCCCCACCAACTATCACACTGACCCCCTGGTAGCATTTAACACTGCTGAAATTTAGAGAATGAATGACTTGACCTTATACTTTGTGGTTTGACATTGCCTTTCTATAGGCAGCTGTGAAACAGATGTTCAGTACTCTGACTTATTTTCTGAGACTTTTGTAAAAGTTTTTTTTTTGTTTATTTCACTATATTTGCCTGGCAACTATGCCAACTCTGTTAACAGAATTTTCCTTCTTTCTTAATGAAATGGAAGTTATGACAAAGTAATAAAGAGATATGGATACTGAAAGGCAAGAATCTCCAGCAACATGTTGCCATCTTATTAAAACATCACACATCTGTCTGATCTAATGGATAGGTAGCAGACAGACAGATAGATAAATAGATGAGAGAGAAATAGGAAAGAGAGGAAGGGAAGGAGGAAGAGAGAAAAATAAATAGAGAGAGGAAGAGAAAGGGAGGGAGAGAAAGAGACATATAGATTATAGAGATTGGGGGAGAGGGAGGGAGAGAAACAGAGATAGATAAATAGATAGATGAGAGAGAAATAGGGCGAGAGGAGGGAAAGAAGGAGGAAGAGAAAAAGATAAATAGAGAAGAGGGAGAGAGAGGGAGGGAAGAAGAGAAAGACAGAAAAATTATAGATAGTGAGGGAAGAAGAGAAAGAGATGGAGAGACAAATTGTAGAGACAGGGAGAGAGGGAGAGGAAGAGAGACAGAGAGACAGAGACAGAGACAGAGAGAGAGCATTTATTAAGTACCATGCACTTTGCTAAGTGCTGAGGATGCAATATGTGCAAAAAGAGAAAATCCTAACTCTTAAGGAACTTACATTCTAATGCAGGAAGCCAACACATAAATGGAAACTGCCCGGGAGAGGAGGTAAGAGAAAGGATATTCTCATGGGGCAATGTGGCTGCTACAGAGGAAAAGCAAGGAGACAGAGTCTCAGCTCGAAAGTGATGAAATATGGTTGAAGTTCTTCCTAAAATGGTGGTCCTAGGAAGTACCAATTGGGAAAGAAGGGTTCTGGAATGGTGGGTTCTCCAGGATGTCAATATCACTGGGGAGAGAAGGAGGAGCTAGGGCATACAGTGTAAAAGGGTTAAGTGACTGATTTCTGACACCACCATCACAACCACTACCACTACCCTCTCTCCCTCAAAGACCCTTCCAAAGAAGGTAAATTTTATAGTAAATGGTTTATGGAGTAGGATGCCTAATTTGAAAACAAAATTAGGCAATCATTAATTTAAATACAATTGCTCTCTGAAATAAAGGATAATGAAAAATATAGTCCAGTTTGCCCCAGTTTGTCATATCATTAATTCCCTCTAACTGCCATCCTCAGCCCACCCTACTCAGAAGCACAATATTAGATATTCACTTGTATGATATCGACCTTGTATGAAGAGAATGAATAAAAAATGAAGTTCTTAGCTGTGATCTATTTCAGATTAGCCATTTTCATTTATAAAACTGTTTATTTTACTTTGTCAGCTTGAAGGTCAATCTAACTTTAAATTGCATATTGCAGAATTTCAACAAAGATAGGCGACCCAACCTGGGTCCTTTAAAACTAAAGGAGTGAAGCTGAGAGTTAGCTGAGATAATAATTGCCCAGACTTTACCAGGAGCCTTGGAATGGAGCAGATCCCATTGGATCAAAGCACTCAAAGATTGATACTTAAATTTGGAGTCAAAATATAAAGGCAGAGCCAGCAGAGCCAGGCTTGGAAAACATTGCACAGTTAGCAAATGGTAACTGGGATTATTTTTCAAGGGATATGTTTTAAGAGCAGTCATGGTTCAAGGGAACCCTGGTTATGCATTTTCAGTCAGAAATAGCACCAGCGGAAAATACAACTAGAAGTTGCCAAGGTCATAAGTCTTAATCTGCTGGGGCACAAATACCTATGCTAGGAGAGGGCAAGAACTGATTCATTTTTGTCTTTGTCATATAGTAAGAACTTAATACTTAGAATCCTAGGCTTATAGATTTAACTTTAAACTACTAAAGAATATAGTAATTAAGTATTAAAGAGTTAAAATGCTATTATTAAAGAGCTGCCTAGGGCCATTGAGAGGCTAAGTAACTTGCACACAGCCAATAAGTGACAAGAGGCAGCACCTGAAGCCAAGTGTTTGTGATTTCATGGCTGGATCTGTATCTATTATAGCACGCTGCCACCATTTTTTTATTAGTTCATTTGGGTTTGACAGACATCATGGAGTAAAGGCTCAACTCCTGCCTCCGATATCTACTAGATGTACAAATAATCCCAGCAATGTGTTTGACCTCTCAGTGCTCAAAGCAACTCTCTAAAACTATTGGAAAGTTGAAAAGAATTTGTTGACCTACACTGGTAAAGAGAGTTTCCTTATCTGAGGGTCCCTAAATTCAATAAAATCATGGGTCTAGTTCTATCCTAGTATCATAAATCCTCTCTAAATGACACCCTCAGGTTCTATAGCTACATATAGAACAAGCCCATAAACATATTCATTTTCATCAAGGGGAAGGTGGGAAGGATAGAAGGAAGAAGTGAACCTTATGTTGCCCACTACAAGTTTTGTGCTTTTACCTTCCAAGGCTATTCTCACTGCTCATATTCGCCCTTACAAAAATGAGAACAGAGGGCTTTTTGCTCTGGACTCTCTCTCTCAATCTGAATGAGACTTTCCAATTCAGGGGACTAATTCAAATCCAGGAACTCAAAAATTTAGACTTTAAAATTGACCTAATCTCCCCCTTCTCCTCCTCCTTCTTCTTCCTCTTCCTCCTCCTCCTCCTCCTCCTCCTCCTCCTCCTTCTTCTCCTCCTTCTTCTCTTTTTTTTGGAACAAACCTGTGATTTCATTGGTATAAGAAACTCCAGAAAATCTTTACAAATTAAGATCAGCATCTACTCTATGACTCATAGCCTTAGGGAGTTGTCTGGAGGGAGGGGGCCTAACAAGCTAAATTACTTGCCCAGGGTCACACAGCCAGCATGTGTAAGAGATAGAAATTAATCTCAGATCTTCCTGTCTTCTATCAATATATCTCTCTCTATCAATTACACCAGGCTGCCTCAAACTAATCATAGTATCATAGATTTAGAGCTAGAAGAATCCTAAAATCACAGATTTAAAGTTGGAAAGGACTTTAGAAATATAATAAGAACAAAAACAACAACAATTTGGTCCTCACAACAATTCTATGAGGTTGGCATTATTATTATCCTATTTTCCAGACAAGGAAACAGAGAATGAGGGAAATTAAATCACTTGCCCGCAGTTCCAGAGCTCATGAGGCAAAATTTGAACTCATGCCTTCCTGATGCAAATCCACTGCTATGGCCACCATACTACCACATGAAGGCCAGCCCTTCTCATCTTACAAATGAAGAATCCAAGGCCCAGAGAAGTAAAGGAACTTGTCCAAAGTCACATAGATAACTAAGCTGAAATTTGAACACAGGAACTGAAACTTTTTCCACTTCATCATACAGCCTCCACCCAAACTAAGTTCCAAAAACTATAAAAAGTAAGGATTAAAAGTTCCAAAGGTACCCATTCTTGTGGTTTCTGGAATTCAGAGTGCATGTTCCACTTCTTCTCTGTCCTACAATCTATTTTATCCTTCTATTCTACCCTGCGTGTTACAGGGCAAAACCTAGTCTTCATGGCATTCCACTGAGCACAGTAATCCTGGGACATGAAGCAGGATGACAAACAACTAAAATCATCACTTATTAAGCACCTACTATGTGCCAGGTGCTGTACTAAGCATTACATCAAAAGTCTTGCCTGCTGTTCTCAATCAAGATGACTCTGTATGGGCTTGATTGCTATCTTGTTAGTGTCCTTTCTTGGTACGGGTATGGAAAGAAATTACAAGCCCATATTTCTCAGGGTTTAAGGCCTTTTCTTGGTAGCTTCAGGTCATCAAGTCTGATCCCCTCTTAGACCTACAGACTTCAAAAGCCACAGGCCCCAATTCTTTGCCTAGCACTTAACTCCCTAAAGCCATTTACTGTAGGAGCTTTAAGATAAGTGTGTTCAGTCAAGTGGCTAAAAAATTCAATGACACTTCTTAACAAGAGAACTCCTGCTTTTCTACCAAGCCTTTGAAAAGTCCCTCCCTCTCCCCTGAATATTTATATTTCCTAAAAGCAAAAAAGGAGAAAGAAATAGGAATCAAGACCCCATTACTGCTATGAGGATCCATACAGATGAGGAAGGGGAGTTTGCCTTTTATCATTATATGAGGCACTATCTGTCTTTGATTAGAGATCCAGAATCTCATGCAAGGTGAGCCCTGATATGATTGTTTTTCTTTCATGGTGTTTTGGTTTTTAGGTAGCCCTACTAAACAAAGATGTAACTGGGGCTTTGTCCCAGGATGCCAAAATTTAGAGAGTGCAGAGGGCATTTATCCTCCTTTAGAAGGGAAAAACAATTGAGCTTAGAAAATAGCCAGAATCAGGGGTAGCAATTGTGACCTCAGACCACACAAAAGCAAAAATAGACCTAATTAAAAGAGATAAATAGAAAAACTACATTTTGCTAGAAGGTATCATAGACAATGAAGTAATATTGAAAAATTTTACATGTTTTTCTCATAATGGCCTCATTTCTCAAATATATTGGGAACTGAGTGAACGGTATAAAAATAAGAGCCATTCCCCAATTGGTAAATGATTAAAGGATATGAATAGACAGTTTTCAGAAGAAGAAACCAGAGTTATCTATAGTCATATAAAAATTCTCTAATCGCTATTGGAGAAATGCAAATTAAAACAACTCTGAGGTACCATATTCTTCACATCGATCAGAAATGACAAATGCTGGAGGGGATGAGGAAAAATAGGTACATTAATGAATTGTTGGTGGAGTTGTGAACTTTCCAACCATTCTGGAGAACAATTTGGAACTATGCCCAAAGGACTATAAAACTGCATACCCTTTGACCCAACACACCACTACTAAGTCAGCTCCCCAAAGAGATCAAAAGAAAAGGAAAAGAACCTATAAGTACAAAAATATTTAAAGCAGCTCTCTTTGTGGTGGCAAAGAACCGGAAATTAAGGGAATGTCTATCACCTGGGGAATGGTTGAACAAGGTGCAGTATATGATTGTGATAGAATGCTATCACGCTATAAGAAATGAGGAACTCAGTGATTTTAGAGAAACATGGATAGACTTGCATGAAATAATGAAGAGTGAAGTGAACAGAACCAAGAGAACACTGCATACAGTAACAGCAATAATGTTTTAAGAACAACTTTGAATGAATAAGTCATTTTGACTATTATAAAAACCAAAATTAACTACAAAGGATATATGAAGGAAAATATTATCTACATCTAGAGAACAAACTGATAAATAGAAGTATGTGTACAATGATTTTACATATATATATATATATATATATATATATATATATATATATATATATATATATATTCTAATGGTAGCCATCTCAGGGAGAAAGGGACAAAAGTGGGGGAAGAAATTTACATGATAATTTTATTATAGATTTAAAAGGTATAGCAAGTTGTACATAGTAAATTTGCAGCTTCATGTGCAATCATCTTCTTATTATATTATGTTACAGAAATGCTTGTTTTATTCTATAAGTTAAAAATAAAATAACTTAATGGAAAATATTTGTAGCAGCTCTTTTTGTGGAGGTAGAGAATTGGAAAGTGAGAGGATGCTCATCAATTGGGGAATGGCTGAACAAGTTGTGGTATGTGGTTGTGATGGAATAGTGATGGAATAAGAAATGATGAAGGGAGTGGTTTCAGAAAAAAAAAACATGGCAGTACCTATATAAACTAATGCAAAGTGAAGTGAGAAGAGCTGGGAGATCGTTATGCACAGTAACAGCAACATTGTAATGATCATCAACTGCGAAAGATTTGACTACTCTGATCAATGCAATGATCCAAGACAATTCCAAAGGACTCATGATGAAACAGTGCTATCCACCTCCACAGAAAGAACTGATGAACTCTGGGTGAAAATTGAAGTATAATTTTCTTGCTTTCTTTGTAGTATGGCTAATATAGAAATATGTCTTGCATGATTTCACATGTATAATTAATTGATACCATTTTGCTCACCTTCTTTAGTGGGTGGGGGAGGGGTGGGAGGAAGGAAATTTTGAACTCAAAATTTAAAAAGAAAAAAAAACAAAAAATAAATAACTAATAATTTTTTTGGAAAATAAAGAAAGAAAATAGCTGAATAATTCATTAAGATAGCTTTCTACCAGCTAGCCAGTTTCCCTCTCCCAGCTGCCATATCCCAAGGGAATTTCTCTGTTATCTAGGTCCAAGCTACTTCCATTCCTGCTCTCCCCACACAACTAGGAAGTTTTACTCCAGCAGCCTTGAAGTATCTCAGTTTTAATCCATCCACAAGGGCTGCTGTTTCTGTGAGTCTCTATCTACCTCCCGCCCAAGGTATGAGGTCTCTCTCCTCCCCTAGAATATATTGTGGTAATTGTCCCAGGTGCTAAGATTTCTAGTTAAGACTATGTTACTGGGGAAGCTAGGTGGTGTGATGAGTAGAGCACCAGCTGGAGTTCAAATGTGGCCTCAGACACTTGACCCACTTACTAGCTGTGTGACCTTGGGCAAGTCACTTAACCCCAATTTCCCTGCCTTTCCCCCTCCAAAAAAAGTTATGTTACTAAATCAGCTGGACACCAGCCTGCTGACTATCCCATGAACAAGACACATCATCTCTCAACTCCCATTGTCTCTGGCTATCCTCCATATATGGAATGCTCTCTCTCCTCCACTTCCACTATTGACCCTCCTAGCTTTCTTTACATCCCAATGAAAATCCCAAAATCTACAGGAAGCCTTATCCAACCCCTCTGGATGCCAGTGCCCTCTCTCTGTTAATTATTTCCTATTTATCCTATACATAGCTTGCTTTGTATATATTTGTATGTTGTCCCCCATATTAGATTGTAAACTCCATAGGGTCAGGGACTGTCTTTTGCCTCTTTCTGTATCTCCAGTGCTTAGCACAGTGCTTGGCACACAGGAGAAATTTAATAAATGCTTTTTGATTGATTGATTGATTGAAAGAAACAAATCAATCTGGCTTTTGAGACTGAATTCTAGCTGGATTCTTTATCTATGAAAATTCCCACACTAAGAGAGAGGTGGAATAACAAAAGCAGTAAGAAGTGTAGATTTGGAGTGCAAAGACCAGACCTGGCTCTCACCCTTGCTGCCTCTGTGATTGTATATAAATCACCTACCAGGGTGGGGAACCTGCAGCCTGGAGGCCACATGAGGCCTTCTAGGTCCTCAGGTGCAGCCTTTTGACTGAGTCCAAGTTTTACATAACAAATGCTTTATTAAGAGGATTTGTTCTGTGAAGTTTGTATTTGGTCAAAGGGCCACACTTGAGGACCTAGAGGGCCACAGATTCCCCACCCATGATAACCTCTCAGCTTTAATTCCATCAGGAGCATAGCTGATCTTGTACTATTGGTGGAAGGAGAGTGCTTTATAAACCACTATGTAAACGTGACTGAGGTGTAGAGAATAGGCTTGGAGTCCAGAAGACCTGACTAGATTGTATGACCCTGGGAAAGTCATTTAACCTCTTAGCACCCCAGATAACTGAATTGCAGAACAGGTAGCCATCAGCGCTGGTAGCAGCTTCTTTATGTGGAGTTCCCTGTAGCAATCAAATCACAAATCTGGTTCAAAACCAAATATAAGCACGAATCATCTCTTAGGACAGTTTTGAAGTCCTTACCTAGCAAAGGCTCGCTCGACAAAACTCAGGAACCCAGTTATAAAAGAGAAATCTTAGGAAGTTGCCTGTGGCTCAGAAAATGTGAATGACCTGGTGGGATCAGAGAGACAGTCGAGGCAAGAGATGGGATACAAACCCCCATCTTCCTTACTCCAAGGCAAGGGCTATCTCCATTTTACCATACTATCTCAATACTTATCATATACATCATAACAGTCACTGTTAAAATTTTAATCTCTCATGCTTTGGGGCATACCAAAGCTGATGCCCCACTTATTTTAAGCAATAGCCTATACAACCAAATTTCATAAAAGAACCCAATACGGTCCTTTGGATTTGATTGCATTTGTCTATGACCTACAGTGAAATCCATCAGCATCACAAGGTCAGACATTTCAAAGTTGGCATTCTTGTTACTGTTACTGGTGGCTTATTAAGTCGTGGAAATTAATTTAAAGTCATAATAACTTTCCATAATGTTCCTATTGCTAGCATATCTCTCAAGCTTGGGTTTTTTTTTCCCTGGGGAATTCTTGGCACTGACCTCTTCAGGCTCACTGATCTACAACTATTTTTAAATTACAACTCTTCCAAGCCTGCATTTCAACAAATGTCCTACATGGGAATGAGTCACATTCCTTACCTGTTAAATAAAAATAACATTTTAAATATGGTTTTCATTACACTCAGAAGGAGCTGGCAGTTGTTGCTGCTACCAGATTCCAGCCTATCTCGGTCTAGCACTACCACTGAGGTACAATGCAAACCAGCTTCTCTCTGAGACACTCCATACCTCCAAATTTCCATTGAGGTCCCAGCCCCACATAAAACAAACACCTCAACACACTCCATTAAGCTGGCTGAGGGTCTTAATTTCAGGTGGACAATGGTGAAAGGGATTTTGTTTGGAGTAGGTATTCGTAAAGCAACACCCCAGCTCAGCAAACACAGCCCCACACCACCACACCCGCCCCATTCTGGGTTAACCTTAAAGCAATCACATTAAAATAAACAGGACTGTCAATAGAGCAATTTTATAAATAGCTAAAATTAAACAGAGCAAGACTGGCAGTGCTAATGCATAAGCAAAGACCCGACTCCCTGCATTTCATCCAGAATTCCTGATAGCAAACTGCAGTATGTTTATTATACATTAATTCAACTCCAGCACTCAAAATGAATTTATGCCCTGGCTGAAGGGTGTGATATTGAAACTAAATATTATTTATTATCTTAATATTAGTAACAATACCCCCCAAAATACATTAAAAAGCTCCAAACTCAGTGTTAAGGATTCCAAGTGCTTAAAAAGCAAGGTACCCCACTTACCGACGGCATTCCTCTTAATTTATGCGACTTTAGTCTATAGCCAAAAGCTCTGTATATTTGTTTCCCCATGGTATTATGCTCAAAAAATAGGACACTCTTTCAAGGGCACCTTATAAACACAGAACTATAATTTATATGGCAAATTAAGGCTCATATAAAATGTGCACACTGAGGTAGAGATTAACATATTTAATTTCAATATTACCTGCAAACCTATTTTTTTCCCATGCACTGTTCTAATTAGTCATATAAAATCGAGTCTGTGTATTATAAGCAATTATTTTAGTGGAAATAGAAACTGGATCTAAATTAAATATACTGTAAAAAAAAGATAACACTTTTATGGAAATTAATATATCCATTTGCACCCAGAAAAAAAGTGTTCTAGTTAAACGTTGGAGGGATATTGAGCATTCAAAAACCTGATTGCGGTAAAAGTTGAGGATTTTTTTATGATTTAATAACACAGCATAATACGCAATCTTAGGAACACACCAATATTTATATTTTGATCATATTTACAAGTTTACAAATCTCTAGTAACCATGAGGTTCACTGGATGCAATGAAATTTTTCCTATTATGAATATTCACTCCCCCTACAGTTGAACATGCAAATTGTTGGAAACATTTTCTTCAGTAAATGATTCTTTATCTATTACTATAAAACCATGAAATATGGTGATTAGCACACTGAGTTTATGTTACATTTAAGACAGTTGCAGATGAAAGATTAAGCTTGATAATAAATACAAGTCATATATATATATATATATAGGAGAGACAGGGAGAGAGGGCGAGAGAGAGAGAGAGAGAGAGAGAGAGAGAGAGAGAGAGAGAGAGAGAGAGAGAGAAAGAGAGAGAGAGAAAGAGATTTTAAGTTTTGGCCCACAACCGTCTTGACCATCCTCAATTAGTCAGTTCCTCCTACATAAGAGCTTACTCTAAAAAGAGATGATGTTTTCCTTTTAAAAGTGACAGAATTTAAAAGGACCCCCATTAACCTCACCTAGATTTAATTCCAGAATGGGCCATGTGTTTGGGGTATTTGGGTGGCTCGAACCATATGCTAATAAGTGATTGGCTTCCAGCCTTCATTGTGGGGTTAGTTAGCATTTATTTGGCAAGGAATCCTACAATTTTCTTAAATAGGGTACATAAATGTTTCCTCTTATTTTAAATCTTATTCCCACTAAAATTCACAGAACTCTAGAGCATGGAGGAATATTGTTTACCACCCCATTTCCCCCTTGTTATCTAGGACACACTTTTAGCATCCCAACCAGATGAGCCACTCTCTTGGGGATTGGTACGTCCTATAAGGTGGGCCAGAAAGTACCATCAAAAGTCTTTCTGAGGATCATGGCATGACCCCCCTCCACCCAATCCTTTGCAAAGCACTCACTCCTGATGTCATCCTCTTCACCCCTGATGCCCATCGCACTCCCCCAGAGCCTCTCTCATCATCTTCAACCCAGAAAGAAGTTCCAGGTTTGCCCACACCATTGCTGTTTTCTATGATTCAGCAGCCTCAGTTGTAGCAATGGCAAATCAGCCTACAGGTTGACCTAAACGCCCAGCATATCACTCTGGAATAATCAACAGCTTGCTTTTGAAAGCTTCCCAAGATAGCAACTGTGGAACCTCTCCCTGGGGAGCCATTACAATGTCTGATGAACCTTACTGTCAAGAAATACTTCCTTCCGTATACTCTAAATTCCTCTTGCTCGGAGACATAACGGGGGTTCGGCTTTGATCAGGGCACTGAAATTTCAAGGGGGTACTGGCATCACTTTCTATCCTTCAATACGGGACAAAAATAAATGGGCTCAGCACCCAGTTAGCAGGAGTAATTACCTAGTTAACGCAGAAAGCTATCAGATAGCACCCCCTCCCATCCAGTAGCCACAGACCACCCCAGGTGGACTCCTTCCTGGCAAGGTCTAATATTACTCCTCTATCCCCCAAGACACAGATACCCCAACCTAGAATCTCCACTGCACACACCACCAACTGTATCAAGTGTGTATTCCTCATTGCTTGCCCCTGACTTTTTTTCCCATTTTGCCCACACACAAATTTTGTTAATTGGTCCCTCTTCCTACTTAAGGTTATTTCTTACTGTTTACTTCCAAGAGAATGTAGAAAACCATTTCCATCCAATACAGCAAACATTTATTAAGCATCTATGATATTCAAGACAGTGGTAAATATCAAGAATATCATAAGAAAAAAATTTATCCCTGCCCTCAAGAAATTTACAGTCTTACACACAAACATGTCATAGAGTGACAAGTGCATTTGATTTGGAATCAAGTGACCTGGGCTCATACAATCATAGACTTAGAGTTAGGAGGGTCCTCAAGGGCCATCTAGTTCTAAACTCCTCATTTTAAAGATGAGGAAGCTAAAGCCTGGAGAGTTAAAGTTACTTGTGTAAGATTATACGGGTTATACCCAATAGAAGTGGGATTTGGATCCAGGTCCTCTGGCTCTTAAAGAAATTAATTCAGGCTGTTCACTGGAAGGTCAAATACTGAAGCTGAAGCTTAAATATCTTGGCCACATAATGAGAAGATGGGACTCATAGGAAAAGACCCTGATGTTGGAAAAGATTGGAGGCAAAAGGAAATAGTGATGGCAGAGGATGAGATAGATGGATCGTATCATGAAAGCAACGAATATGAGTTTGGACAGACTTCAGGAGATAGTAGAGGACAGAAGGGCCTGGAGTACTCTGCTCCATGGAGTCATGAAGAGGGGGACACAACTGAACAACAACCTCTGGCTCCAGAATCTGTATTTTTCCCAGTACCTCTCTGCCCCCCAGGCTCAAATCTAGGCCCAATTACTTACCATCTGTGAGACCTTGGGTAAGCCCATCTCTCTGCATCTCAGTTTATTTGTTTGTTCCATGAAGGGGTTGGATGAGGTTGCCCATGAGGATCCCCTAAAATCCTATAATCTTGTGGGGTGAAGTCATCAAACTCAAATCAAAACAGGTGCCACTAATCGATATATAAAGATCCTCCAGGCTGCATACTGTCAGTTTCAAAAATTAGTTGTCTATGTTTTATTGTATATGTATTTTATTAGATATTTCCCAGTTCCATTTTATTCCAATTCAGGCTGTATTTGGGAGTGCTGTGGGCTATCAGTCATTAGCAATCAGCCATCAGAGGTGTGTTTGCCACCTCTACCATATGGAACACAACAGTTTCACAAATTAGGATGAAACAAGGTAAGATGTAATGAGGACAAAGGAGAGATGTAAGACCAGGTTAGGAAGGATGCTGATAACGAGAGCTCATATTCATATTGCATTAAGATTTGCGAAGTGCTTTACATATGTAAAGTGGATATCATTTGATTCTCATAATAATCTGGGGAAGTCAGTGCTGTTATTATGCCCATTATAAAAAGGAAAAACTGAGGGCAGAAAGCTAAGTGACTTAAACAGGCTTTCACAGCTAGTAAGAGTGTAAAGTGGGATTTGGACTCAGGTTTTCCTGACTCCAGGTTCAGTGCTGTGTTGAGTTGGGGGTAGGAGGCAAAGACAGTAGGGAGGATGGAAGGATTTCCATAGGCAGGAGGATAAGTATGTAGTATGAAGGCATTAAAACAGAAAAGGACAAGATGAAAGCTAGTGGGATAGTTAAGCCAGACTTCACAGACACAGAGAGTGTAAAGGGCAGTAAAATGATGTGAAGCTTAAAAATTTTTTTTAAAAAAAGGGTTTAAGTCAAACTGTTGAAAGCCTGAAATTCCAGGCAAAGGAATTCAAATATTATCCTCTGTATAACAGGGAGCCACTGAGGTCCTTGAGGTACAGATAAGAATCATACAAAGTAACTTGAGGAGTTGTGGGGGAGAGGGAAGCATAAACAACTGGAGTAGGAGGTGTGGGATGGGGGAATAAATCAGAGAAGATTTCATAGAAAATTTGATTCCTGAGCTGAGTCTTAGAGAATGAAAGACCAAGTCCAGAGAAAAGCTATGACACCTGCAAATGCACACAGGTGTGAAGTGGAATAAGTTTGGGGGAACAACTCTGCAAGAGGACAGTTTGTAGAGAATAAAACATGTGAAGGGTGATGAGAAATAAGTCTGAACATGTAGGTTGGAGACATTGTAGAAGATCTTACATTCCAAGATGAGTGGTTTGCTAACCAAAAGAGCAATAATCACACAAGCTTTTTGAACAGGGGAGTGACATGGTCAGAACTGAACCTTAGAAAGTTTATTTTGGCAACAATGTTGAGGATGGATTGAGATGGAGGAGAGACCTATTATGAGACCAACCTAGGGGTAACAGGACAAGAGCTTTGGCTAGCATAGTGATCATTTGAGTAAAGAAGAGATAGACAGATGGAAGCAATATTTTAGAGGTAGAATCAACAGGTTTTCTTGAAAACTGGAATAAATGAAGGAGGAGATGATGAAGGGGGAGGAGTCGAAAATGAGCAACACAGGACAATGGAAAGAGTCCATGACTCTGGAGTCAGTGGTTGTTGGCCCAAATCCCACCTCTGACATTTGCAGTGTATGACTTTTGGGGAAGTAGGAAGACAACAAGTTCTATTTGAGGACATTCGTTAACCATGTCCTTGTTCCTCAACTAGCCCACATATAAACAGGATCAGCTACCCGGCACTTTCCAGATCATCCATTTACTGTATTTGCCTGTATTTATTCTTCTTCTTAAGAAATTAAAGGTCTTTTTTTAACTTCCAAAGGAAGGGTCAAATGCTTTCCAGAGCCCTGACACATTTCCATTGTGTCCTCCAGACTTTTTTCTGTTTCTATAGTTGTTCTCAAAGCTGAAGTGTCTACAATATTCAATGTGACTCACCCTCCTCCCTTGTCTCAACTTAAATTATCTCACCTCGGAAGCCTATTTTGCAACTTTGCCATTCATCCTTCCTTCTCCCACATCCTTAATAAATACATTGAAACAAAAACTGTCATCACACTGGCCCCTGACACACTCCTTTATTAACCTCCTTCTAGCCCAAGTATTGTTCATTTATTTTCCCCCAGCACATACTCTTTTTTTCTTAGAGTTGTTAGTGCCTCAGAGGATTTCCCCTGCTATTGTATTCATAACAAGAAGCTAACTTCCTTAAGTTATTGTGGCTTCATTATGACTGAAAAGGCATGAAACACTCAGCTATATACTACACTGGTCAATTAGTACATAAAAGAAAATCATCCATTCATTCAATAAGCAATCTTTAATAATCCAGCAAATTTTTCTTCCCCTAGTAGTGACTACATAGTGGATAATTGGAGGTTTACATATTCATTCCAATCTGTAGAATGGGATTTTTCATACAGTAGGTACTCAATAAACGTCTCTAGAATTTAATTTGAATTAAGTTTGGTTTAATTGAATCAAATTAAAGCAAATCCAACCAAATTAATTTAAATTGAATCAAATCACTAGGTTGGCACAGTAGATAGAGGTCTGTGTCTGGAATCAGAATCAATATGTCCTGAGTTCAAGCCTAGCCTCAGACACTTACTAGCTGTGTAACCTTGAGCAAGTCACTCAACTTCTGTTTGCCTCAGTTTCTTCAATTGCAACATGAGGATAATAATAGCGCCTATTTCTCAGGATTGTTGTGAGGCTCAAATGAGACAATATTTATAAGGTGCTTAGCACAGTGCCTGGCACATAGTAGGTGTTATAGAAATATAGTATGGTAGCTATTTTGATTGTCATCATCATCATCATCATCAGTATCAGTATCGTCATCAAAACTGAGTTGTGTCGAAGGTGGCTGTGTAATGGCAAGAACAATGGATTTGGAATTAGAGGATCTAGGTTGGGCCACTTTCTAGGTCCATGGGGCCTTGGGGAAGCATCATTCACTTCTCTGGACCTCAAATGTTTCATCTGTAAAATGAGGAAGATCGGTTAGACACCCTCTAAAATCTCTCCAACTCTATGAATGGAACCTAATAGGGCTTTTTAAAAGGACAGCAAGTTTCTAAATACCTGGGAAGTCAGGGCAAATGAGCTCCCAGAGAGCATTCCAGATTTCCTCTAGTGGCTAGTTCTCTCAAATCCACATTGTGCAGGAGGGACCATTATGATCTATTTAATGCCCCAGTATCCAGATTGTGGCACTGATTTCAGTAGGTCTTCAAGGCTGTGTAAACATATTCTTTTTATCCTCCTCTGAAGGACTTCTAATACTCAGTTGTGATAAAGCTTTCAGAGGTGGTAATAGATTAGTCAGATAAAACTCACCTTTTCAATGAGCCATACAGAACTGCTAATGATTCTGGTGGAGTTTTTGATTCAGTTTCTGAATAAAGGCAGAAGGATTCTGAAATCACATTTCAAACTCTTCAACAAAATAGCGACATTTTTTCTCAGTCTCCTAACAGTTTTATTTTTATCTCAACTCGTCGTTCCTTCAGAAATCTTCAAAGTCACCATCCAACAATCATCAGTAATTCCAATTTGTTTTTGCAAAACTTTTAACCATTTGGGGGTGGGAAGGAGGTCTTTCTTACTGAAAGCTTACCTTTATCATCACATAGAATAGCTTCAGGCAGAGCATAGGTCATTTTGACATATCCATCCTTTGGAGATTTTGCACAAATGGTCCACTGAAATTCTCTCCTCTCTCCTCTCCACCTCTTAGAATTCCTATCTTCCTTCAAAGCACAGCTCAGACAGAACCTAAAATGGCTTTTCAAGACTCCCTCAGTTATTGGTGCATTCTACCTCTGTCTCTCTCTGTGTCTTTCTGTGTCTCTCTCCCTCTCTCTGTCTCTCTGTGTCTCTCTGTCTCTCTGTTTCTCTCTCTCTCTCTGTTTCTCTCTCTCTCTCTCTCTCTCTCTCTCTCTCTCTCTCTCTCTCTCTCTCTCTCCCTCTCTCTCTCTCTCTCTCTCTCTCTTTCTCTCTCTCCATTTACGCATTATAACTCTGGCTCTCTCTCCCAGAGCCAAGTAAGCTACATCTCTGCTTCATGATTCTATGGAGTACTCTTAGGGTTTGGGGGCAGGGTGGAAGCCAGAAGACTTTCACAAGTGATATTACACAGTAGACTATATTTTCACCACCACACAACTGATTGAAAGATGTAGAGAATACAAGATCCTACAGTACTTATTATCTGTAGCTTATTAAACAGCACTTGATATGACAGAGTTAAATGCATCCTTAAGGACTATAGTTAGGAGTGTGCTAGTGAACATTTAACAACCAGATCTTGGGGGGTGGGCTGTACACATGACAAACTTTAAGGTTAATCTATATTATTAAAATTTTCTCCATCGCTTTCTTAAAGCTAGACAATCAACAAAATAATAAATCAAGCCCTAACTTGTAACATTTGCTGATTTTCAAGGTATAAATGCACACTTTCAACAGGAGCTGGCTCCAACGCCCCTCCGGTACACACCAACAAGATGTCTACCATCCATACATCAATATTATTCAACTCCTTTTATGATATAACAAGACATATAACCTTGATAATGATACTCTGATCCTTAGCATCAGGTGGGACACAAAGCAGGGAGATGTATGCTCACCATATATGTCTTCACTACTGTCAAGGAGGAGATTCTTGAGTAAAGTACAAGTTGACACAAGTGATTCTCTATGGACAGTGAAATCTGCTAGAAGTTCCTGCTTGCGGATAGCACTGTGCAAGTAATAGCCAGCCACAGAACACTGAGGAGCCTCCTGGAAGAGATCTGTAACCATTCAAGGAACATGAACTAACCATCTACATAGCAAAAAACAAGTGGATAAAGAATGCATACTGTCCAGATACTATATGCAGTTGGAAGACCAAATGAGGGAGTTTATCCAACACTATATCATGTAATATAAACTTATGTCTGTACATGTGTATGTACATACACTGTATAATAAATATACATGGGCGAACTCTATATGTTACCCCTCTAACTATATAAGTTATATGTGTGTTTGTATATACATACACAGAGAGAGAAAAAACATTTGAATCTATGTAAACATATGTGGAATATATAAATATATTCTATATATATATACTCTATAATATACTGAAAGGTGAACTTTCTATATATTATACATATATTATGTGTGTATATCCATATATATGGAATGCGGGATATGTCCATACAGAATATTCCATATGGAAAGTATGTGTGAATGTGTGTATAAGTAGAGAGAGAGATAGAAATATATACATATGCACATATGCAAATGTTTATATTTTATAATAAACTAATAGATAAGTTCCCTTTGTGTATATATATACTTAAATACACACATATGCATATGCATGTGATATATTTATATGCACACATATATCTTAGGCAGATAGTGTTAACATCTATTCTATCCATGTAATTATATGGTTGTAGTTCATGGAACGCTACAGAAGAATTAACAATGAGTACAATGGGAAGGAGTGTGGTACAACATAAAGAGCAATGACCTTGGAGTCTAAGAACTTGACTTTGAATTCTACCTCTGTTACTTGTCTGTATGGCCTTAGGATGATAGACTTCAGCTCTGTTGACCTCAGTTTCCTCATTTGAAAAATCAAGGTATTGGACTAATTGACCCTTCCAACTGGAGATCTACGTTCCTATGAGTACTCAGAGGTCAAGAGATAGAAGCATGGTGGGTTTGGGTGCCCTGCAGAACATACTAAGTAAGGAATAGTAAATAAGCAACAGAGTAAAGGACAAAGGTAAAAAAAAATGGTTGATCAAACAAGAGGAGGATGAGCTGGTCACATGGTCAGAGTGAGGCAAAGCCAGGAGAGAGCACATAAGGTAGACATAAAGTATCCTTCTAGGGAGATACCAACAAGAATCACACAAGATAGGAAGGTATGAATTGGCTATGTGCTACAATACATCATTAGAGGAAACATCTACAATTATAAGACCTCAGATTCATTTGAGTATGGATATACATGTAAATAGGCATAATTAGATACAGGTATATGAACACATATGTGTGTGTTCATATATATGTACATATGTGGAGGGAGAGAGGGGGGAGGAGGAGAGAGAGAGTGAGAGAGGGGGAGAGAGAGGGAGAGAGAGAGAGAGAGAGAGAGAGAGAGAGAGAGAGAGAGAGAGGGAGGGAGGGAGGGAGAGAGAGAGAGAGAGAAGGGGAGAAGATATGTTTTAACATTTGCTTACTTGTGAACATGTTGTATTGTCCCAGCTCCATGAGGGCAGGAACTACTTTGTTTTCATTTAGTCTTTGTATCCCCAGATCCTACCACAATTCTTGGAACATAGTAGGCATTTGATGTATTTTGGTCTGTTACATTGACCCACTTCTTAGATGGAGGACACCACCAAAAAACAACCAGGCTTTTTTGTAATCTTCTCTCCCTTCCTGATGACTGTCTTTCCGTCCCAAAACCAGCTAGGTGCAGCTTTCCCACTTCTAATACACTGGTCTTAATATTTGTTTTGGGTACCCTTGCCTATTTGTTCACATAATTTTTAGCCTGCATCATTTTTTAAAAATTAATTATGATTTTTAAACAAGTTGAAATAGCCCTATGCAAGGTTTCTTCTAGTTTAACCTAATAAATATAGCAAATCAGATGGAGAGATTGAATTAGTGAAGCCCAACTGGAGAATTAATGTCCAACCTTCTATCCAAAGTAATCAGTTGTGGTGTTGGTGGTGATCATCAAATACCTTTCAAATTTAAATTTCTAATCCATCATTGTGGCACTTTTACCAAGAGCCTCTTCTGGACTCCTTTTGTGTGTATGTTTTTCCCCAAGAGCTGAGCAGCAGATTCCACCAAATTTGCACTAATGTCAAGCTAGTACGTTGACACCTTCGTCAAATTCCCAGAGTTCTGTCATGTCTCTTTTTGTTGCCAGTAAATCCAGATGGAGGGCCTGTGTGCATATACTTATTAAGTGTGAGTTTATTAATGTCAGCTATTAGGTACACACTGCACATTGTCCCTTTTGCAGTTCTTAACATCGAGCTTCATAAATAAATGTACCACTTAAGTCCAGGGATCCAAGGACAAAATGGAGACTTTGGGGTATGAATTAAAGGCCTTTATTGGGGCTTACGATAGAGCCAAGAAGCAGAACATATGACTCATTAATTTGGCACGGCCTCTCCTCTATACTATTTTTTTAAAATGTGGGCACAAGTTTCTCCATTTTTAAATACTTTAAATGGATGCAGAAAAGTGGAAACAAAACCATTTGAGAGAGAAAATGAAATTGACTCTGTGACCAAGTTGTATGTATATGTAGCATGTATGTGTAGGGAACTCAGTGTTTTTTAACAACTAGGCATAAGTGTTTTGCATAAGATATAATAGTATCATCTTTTAGTTGCTACGAAGTTATGTAGAAAATAACTTTCGATGAGACACAGATGGAGGCCCTGGCTGTGGGGCCTTTCATTAAGGGCTCTGAGGGAGTACATGAAAAGGGCTGAGCCTAAAAGGGCCGGGGTCTCCCATTGCAACCTGGGTCATCTCCAGTCATCCTGATGAATATCTGGCCATTGGACACAGATGGCCTGGAGGAGAAAGTGAGGCTGGTGACCTTGCACAGCCCTCCCTCACTCAAATAGAAGTCAACTGCTAGTCATGTCATCATTTCCCTGATGTTATGGTCCTCTTCAAAAACGAAGGACAAACACAACAAGATGAAGGTGAACTCTCAAAAACTTAACCTATGCGCTTAAAAAAGATATTGCCAAAGGGTGTGGCATTTTGAAATGCAAATTTTGCCTCCCCAGCCTTTTCCTTGATATTCTTCCTTGAATTTTTTTTTCATTTTTGACTTTGTATCCCCAGCGTCAAGCACAGTTCCAGATATTCATTTTGGATTTCATTGGCATGGAATGAGAAATCAGGGAAACCATCTCTGCCCATAGACATGGGCTATTGCACTGTAACTTAAAGTCTTAGACTCACCAGGGGCACTGAGAAGGTAGCTTGCCAATGGTCAAACAAGCAGATTATGTCAAAGGTATGGTCTCCATGAATACAAGGCTGGCTTTCTGTTCACTATATCACATTGCAGGATCTATAGTAAGCGTTTACCAAATGCTGATTAAATTGAATTGGATTATGTTTTAAGTTAAAATTAAGCTAAAAACAAGTGGCTATTGTCAATTAAGAACCTGTCTTGGGATGTAACAATATGAGAAAAGCTATTCTATCTACCCATGTAAAATTGGGTAAGTGAACTCATCTCTCTCAGACTCAGTTTTCTCATCTGTGTAGAGAGTGGATTGGATCAGCTAAGTGCTAGAGTAGAGAGAGTGCTGAGCCTGGAGTCAACAAGATTCACGTTCCTGAGTTCAAATCTGGCCTCAGAAACTTACTAGCTATGTGACCCCAGGCAAGTCATTTAACCCTGTTTGCCTCAGTTTCCCCATCTGTCAAATGAGCTGGAGAAGGAAATGGCAAACCACTCCAGTATCTCTGCCAAGAAAATCCCAAGTGGAGTAGTTGGACATGACTGAAAATGGCTGAACAACAACAGTAAAGATCATAAAGAGGCCATGATTCAACTTGTTGCTGGTAGATAGTGAAAAAAAAGTTCAACAACCCAGCTGTTGTTATTTGCACAGAACACTGGAACATGACGGGGAAGGGTTGAAAATAGTTTCCTCACCATAGTTTCATTTCAGCTCCTCTTCTGTTTGATGAAGGAGTGCCCTAGAAATACTTGCCCTATCCAGACTAGGCATGATAAGAACTAAAAACAAATGGATTTCTGGTGGGAAATTAGTAAATGAGTGAATACAACTGAGATGAATGCAAAAGCAGGAATGATCTACACTTGGGCACCCATTCGTTGCCTTCTGATATGCTCTAGTTAAGGGGAAAGGTTTCATTGCTATTGGTTAAGTGCTTCCTCACAAAAGGGAGATGCTTACTCACCAATGGATGGTGGAAGGTGTAGACCCTGGGAATTGTTGGACAGATGACGACAAACTGGAGCACAGAAGAGATAGCCAGATACGAGGTCCAGTGAGAAAGCAAAGAAATCGGCAGGTCATAGCATGTGACATCACAATAAATTATTGCCAGCTTGGCAGCATCCCAGGCACGGTGTGCCCATTGATGCCAGTGCCAGAGCCAAACATGTTTCTGAAGAGTCTGTGTTCCTGTATCATGATCCTTGTGTATGTCTCATCTTCCCTATGAGAGTATGTGTATTTATGGAGAGAGTGAACTCCGAGTTTATTGGGGAAATGTTCTGGCATTATCTGATGGCTATATTTTGTTGTTGAATGTCTTTGCTTTGAACTCAAGCTGGCTGTTCAAAGCAAAGACATTCAATAACAGCAAACTGGCTATGGGGCAGCTAGGTGGTACAGTGGATAGAGTACAAGGCCTGGAGTCAGAAAGACTCATCTTTCTGAGTTCAAATCTGGCCTCAGACACTTACTAGCTGTGTGATCCTGGGCAAGTCACTTACTCTCTGTCTCAATTTCCGCATCCGTAAAATGAGCTATAGAAAGAAATGGCCAAGAAAACCCCAAATGGAGTCATGAAGAGTTAGCCATGACTGAAAAATGAATGAACAACACCAAGCTGTCTGTAAACATCAAAAGGGGCCCCCTAAATATGATTTATATAAAACATTGACTTCAGGAGACCCTAAAGTAGGGAGTGGGAAGGAGATCTACTTGCTACATCTATAAAATGAATTGGACCAAAGTCTCTTTCATCTCTAACATTATATAATATTCGAAAGATTCCCTGCCCCCAACAATATCCTCCAATAAAAGCCTGCTGGCACTTAGCACAGAACCTGGCACATAAGAGGGGCTTAATAAATGTTGGTTGATTAGTTGATTGGCTGCTATGTGACTTCCAGAGTTCAGGACATATGAGGAAAAGGCCACTGGGCACAGAGGATGATCCCTATTATAAAGGCTCTTCTGTTGAAGTATCCACCAAGGTCAGATGGGGACACCTAGGAGGTTAAATCACAAATGGAGTAACCGTTGGATATTCATCTATTTCCATTGGCCTATGAGAGCTCCTTAGCATCCTCTGCTAATGAATACTAATGGAGCTGGTGAGATAGCTTATCTACTTCTGCAAACAAGGCCAGAACCTGCTGTTCCAGCTGATCATTGGCGTGAAGCAATAATGAGGGCTCAGGACGGCCAGTTTTTTAATTCCTTTTTATTCTTTGCTCTTTGAGTTTCTACCATCTCTGTTCCTTATTAAATCACAGACAAGGTAGACTAGGCCTTCTACTGCAAAGAGAAGGGGTGGGCTGCTTTCCTTACATGTGTCAGCTTGAGTCACCCGTAAAGTTTTAGGTCAAAACAGTTCTGGGTAGCTTGAAGTGACCTCTCTGGCCATCACAGGAAGAAAATTGGGCCCTCTCTCTTTATTGTGAAGGGACTCGAGAAATGACAGTTGAACCAATGGCTTGCCACAAAGTGCAGGAGAAATGACAGAAAGAGTGGCAGACAAATTAAAGAGTAAGTCCTGTTTAGCAATTTGGGGTGACAGCACTTTAAATTTTTATTCTGGGATTGTTTAGGAATGACAGAATGCAGAGAGAAAGGCAGCAAACCCATTATGAAAAGGAGTGTGCGTCAGGGACTGAAAAAATAAAAAATAAAACCTCCAGTCCTCAAAATTGGGTGATTTTTTTACATATGTGATTTAAGTAGTAATCCATTAACCTTTCACATAGTCTTCAAATTTCCCATTGCTACATCTTGTCATTAACCTAATATTTGAATCAAGATTTCCGGCAGCTTTTATGTTGCCCAAGCCCTATGGGGAAGTCATTAGGATTTGAAATGAGCATTTTCTGTCACTCTCCCACATAGCAGGCTGTGATGTCACAAATGCCCAATTATGACATCAAGATGAAGGTCTAGTCTCATGAAATGCTAGCTTCACAAATGGAAACAAAAGATACGCTGCTCATGAATTCTAAAAGATGGGCAAAGAAGAAAGTAGTGCTGTGTCTCTACCATGAGGGCCATCCTGGAGGGAACAAAAAGTGGCCACCAGCAGTGGGTTGGTTTGTTCATATTTGTGGGGGGAGGGATTTGCTTTTGTTTTTATTTTTACCTCTCAATTTGCCAGGGCAGCTGAAATGCCTGCCATTAAAGTCACTTCATAGGATCAAGTTATTATCTCTAGAAGGTCACTCACTGTAGAAGGCCCCAGCACAGTAGCATGACAGTCAGCAAAGGGTGTCGTCAACAGGAATGACAGAGGACTAAGGCACTCACTTCTAGGAAGCATGGGTGAAAAGGGGAATCTGTTCTCTGAAGGGAAGGGGAGACAGTAAGAACGGATCAGAATCTAGTTGGCAGCCTGCCTTTAGGCAAAACTGTACCTCAGCTATTTCAAAACAAAATGCTTAAAGAAATAAAACACTTTTTAAAAGCTAAAGATATCTCCTCACAATTCCTACAAAAGTTTCTCTTAAACTTAGGAAAGGAAATAAACATTTAAATAGCTTCTGCTATGTGCCAGGCACTGTGCAAAGCATTTTACAAAGTACCTCATTTGATCTCCATATCAACCCTGGGAAGCAGGTGCTATTATTATCTGCATTTTACAATTAAGGAAATTGAGGCAGACAGAGATTAAGTGATTCTCCCAGAGTCATACAGCTATTAAGTATCTTGAAAGTAGATTTGAACTCAGGTCTTCCTGACTCCAAGCCCAGTGGTCTATCTACTGTATCATCAGCTGCTTGGCAACAAATGATGGAGAACAAATAAACCACACTTCCCCCTGTTGGAAGCCATAACACTAGCACAGTCCACACAAACGTGGCACATATACAGTTAGAGAAGTATTAAGAAATGTGGTTCGTCCTTGCCTATGCTGTACATAGAAGAGCAAAGTAAGAAAGTGGAGAGGACAGGCCTAGGAGTCAATACACTGGATGGACCAGTAACTGGACCTTTCAATGCTCTAGACCAGTCTTTTGGACTCTAAGTTACATAATTGCATCAGTGGAAATAGTTTGCATACCAATTTTTCCCTGTACTAGTGGTTCAAAAATGTGATCCACCAACCACTCGTGATCCTCAAGACCCTTTCAGGGGGTCTTCAAGCTCAAAGCTATTTTCATAATTACACTGTCATTTTTGCCTATTAAAGGACTCCTCCCTTTTCCAACTACGCATCTGTGTAACACCAGATTTTCTCTCTAAACTTTAACTGAAACAAATATCCCAACAGACTATATGCAGAAGCAAACGGGAGAATCCCGTTGTCTTCTAATAAGCTGGACATTAAAGAGTTTGGCAAAAATATGTAAAACAATAACATTCTTCTCATTTTTTCTTTTGTGAAATAGTTCTTTTTCATAAAAATAGGTTATGTAAACGCATAATAGGTTAACTTATTTTAATGAATAAATATTTTAAAATTTTTTCCATTTTAATGTGATGTGATTGGTTATACACATACACATACACATGATATCAATAAATATAATCAGCATGAGCAGAAGTTGTTTGGAGTCCTTGATAATTTTTAAGAGTGTAAAGGGGTCCTGAGACTAACAAGTTGGAGTAACACTCCTCTACACTGTTGGAATTATCGGCCTGAACCAAAAAATTAATATCATGGGTAAGTTGGTGCTATCTTCCATTCTAACAGTCCAAAAGTTTTGCTTAAATAGGAAATGTATTTAGAGTAAAAGAATGTAGAAATATGTAGGGGTATATTTTGTTGAAAAATTCTAATACAGTAGTATCATATTTGTTTTTCTTAATAATGGATCATAAATGGATCTATGATCCCATCAAGCTTGATGTCCCCTCCAATGTCATAGGTCACAGTCCATTTCTGGTCCCCCATTCTGTGCAACTCTTATCCATGACTGCCTATCAGTTCACTGTGAGGGACCCATACAACATGCTGGAGGCCTTCATCACTCTCTTGTGATAATATAAGGATGCCAGTGGAGTACTTTAGCTGTCCAGTTAGTATTGTTAGCCATGTATAAATATTATCTCTTTTCCTTACCACATGGCCATCCCATCTTCTCTTCCTAACATTCATTCTTGATGACGTCTTCATTCCTGTTCTATTTCAGAGGTCCTCACTGGTTCTATCTGTTGCAACCTTCTCAAGCTTTCTGTGCATGTCTCCACTTACTTCTGTGTGATAAACATTTTCATTTCGTCAGAGACTATTGGATTTCATGTCTGTAAGCCATACAACACTACACAACACATACAACTGATAGAATATTGGTCTTAAAAAGATGGGCCATTGTTTTAGGGAAAAGTTTGGGATCATTAAATAAGCTTTGTAATTTACTGAAGGCAATTCAATCTCTTCTCCTTCTATTTAATTCTGGGCCCAGATCATCTATTTGTTTTATCTGGCTCAGATACACATGCTGATAGACAAGCCTATGGGTTTTTCCATTCCACTGCATGTCATAATCTGGGCAACAGACAGTCTTCATCTGCTTGGTCTTTCTTGGATGAATGATTAAGCCAAATTCTTTTGAGCAGTGACATATCTCTTATAGGAGACTGTGATATTCTGGGGTTTTGTTCAAACAGCACGTTGTCATCCACAAACAAGGGCGTCTGGAACAGAGATGTCAAACACAAGGACAACATACTGTATGTTCCCAACATCCAGAGTGTGGCCCAAACCAGTTTAAAATGTAATTGGGAAATATTTTTAAATAAATAAAAATAAAATAAAACAAAGATAATGTATTTTAAAGCTGAACTTAAAATGAATTATGATGCAGCCTATGGGGATCCTTATGTATGAATTAGTGGCCCCTGTTAGTATTTGCATTTGACTTCATTAAACATGGGAAATCACTGTCCATATTTGCTCTGCCCTGGATTGACTTCTTCACTCAAAATACATCTATTAAAATTTATTTAATTCTTTGAAAAATTCTTTAAAAATTCTTTGAGGTGTTTTAAGGAAATTGTCTTCAAATATCTGTTTCTACGCGGCACTGGGCCTTGAGTCAGGAAGATCTGAGTTCAAATCCAGTTTCAGGCACTTTCTATCTGACCCTGAGCAAATCACTTAACTTCTGTATGCCTCAGTTTCCTTGAATGCAAATGACGATAATAACAACACCTACCTTGTGGAGTAGTTGTGGGCATCAGATGAGATATGAGAAAAACTCTTGGCACAGCCCCTAGCAAATTGTAGGTGCTATATAAGTGCTTATTACCTTCCCTTCCTTTTGCTTCATTGGATCATCAATGGCCTCTGCAGAGCAGCATTCAGAATAGCATTTTTCCTACTGCTCACTGAGTAATGGGAGGGCAACTTTAAACTCTGGTCGATACACTCAGGATTTTCTCATCTATAAATTTTATTTTATAAGATTTTACATGGGCTTGAGTGTTTTCATATTGGATGATTTTCTCACCTTATCCATGGTCCCCAGAAAGGGATGATCTCACCTTGAGACATGCCTGCCCAAACAGTCAAAAGTGATTATTTGATTATGAGGAAGAAAATGAGTGGAAAGTACCTAATCTTCTTTTGCCTTAGAAGAGATCTTTGGTAGCCAATTTGAAGTGAACTAGGAAGAAGATAAGGAGCTAGCCCAGGCAAATACCATATGTCAGAAAGTTCTTCCAGGTGGGTTAGTGCCAGAGAGTAGATCTGACATTTGGTCACCAACTTGGTTATAGCATAGTCCCTGGTTTTTACCATCTTCATCATATCAGGTTATTTTCTTTATTGATTTATATTACTATTCTGTAGCTCCATACGCTTGAGTTTAATTGGAGTTATGAAAGGAGGAAAGAAGAACAAATATTGTTAACTGAGCCCATGGAAGCAGAAAGAGAAGTATTTCTGGGCAAAATGTTGCACAGTCAGTAGTTCATTTGAAGGATTAATATTAATAATGGCTATCATTTACAGAGTGTGTTGTAGTTTGCACATTGCCATCCCTATGTTATTTCATGTAATCCACACAACTCTGTGAGGTAGATGCTATTATCATGCCCATTTTACAGATGAAGAAACTGAGGTTGAGAAAGGTTAAGTGACTTGCCCAGAATCATAGTTAGTATGTGACCAAGGTGACATTTGAACTCATCTTCCTGATTCAAAGCCCAATGCTCTATACTTTGTGCCAACCCCCAACAAATAATAGTTTTCAAGACTGTTAGAAGAGGGTTGGAAAACAGCATGTCATGAATATTGTAGAGGTCATCATCACCATTATCATCACCAACATCACCATCATCCCTTGAATTTATATAGATGGCATTTTAACATTTGTGAAACACTTTATGAATGTTATCTCATTTTTCCTTCATAATAGCATAATGACATTCCTTCATAACAACATAATAACAATAATATAATAACATAAATAGTGGTGACATTGCTATCCTATTTTACAGATCTTCCAGGTCTGTAAACCTAGTCTTCCAGGATCTAAATATGGTCCTAGGTTTGCTACATCATAATGCTACTTTGATCCAATCACTTCTGACTTAGTTTTAGGAATGAAGTTATTTCTTATGTCTGCCCTGCATCAACTGAGGCCAATAGAGGTTTGATAATTTGCCCAGGTCACAAAGCCAATAAGTATTTGAGGTCAGATTCGAATTCAGGTGTCGATTTCTCCAGATCCTACATTCTAGTCACTGTACCACTTTGCTACCTCTATCAAGTTATTTATGCTCTTAACAGGGATTAGATCATGTGACCAATGGCATCCCTTCTAACAGTAAGACTGTATGATTTTATAATGAGCCAAAAACTCTATATTGTAATAACCTTGGAATTGTCTGTTAGCAGCAACAACAATATAAATTCCTCAAAGCTCAATCCATCAAATATGTCATGGGAAAGAGAGGTAGTAAATGACAGAGGAAACAGCCAAGTAGAAGAAGGCCAGCCAGCTTGATATATAGAGAGAAATATAGATATATATTTATATATTTGTATATATAGTGTATATATGCATATAAATATATACACCCATGTATATAACAGATTCCATGTATTCTGAAACTGCTATAGGAGCTGAAAAGGTCTGGGGGGAACTCTGACACAATGGCCAGTTGAACTCTGGCAATACCATTGACCAAGCTAGTGATCAGTATAATATAATTGCCTCTATGAATCTAAGAAATAGATGGGGTGGCATAGGGTTGCAGACTGGCCCTACTCAAAACCAACGCAATGATCACTTTGACATGGAGTATGGAGGACTGAATAGTGTTGCTCCATATTCTGGTCCCACAAGAAGGGAAAATATATTGGAACCAAGACAAAGTCCCAATAGCCCACCTGCTAGATGATGGTGTTGATTATGAAAACAAAGAAACCATGAATGGGCATGAAACGGACTGAAGACGTGGATGCTTTCATTATGTACCATTACTATGTCACAACAAAACTGGAAACACTTGATACCCATTATACACAAGGGCGTTGTGCTGCTTTTTGTCAACATTATCCTCAGCTCCACATTACATACTACCAATATACTGCTAATCAACGCAGGGCAAACCTAAGAAATAACTTCATTCCTACAGCATCGTGATGTACTGGAAAGAGCACCAGATTTGGAACCTGAAAGAACTGGCTTAAAATCCATAGGACTCTGGGCAAACTATTTATGTCACTCTTAATCTCTCTGTGCCTCAATTTCTCCACCTGTAAAATGAGGTGACTCAATCTTTAAAAGATACTCAGTATCTAAAATCTATGATTCTATGATCCTATGAAAAAGAAAATAATTTTAGAAATTATTTCAATCCAGAGAGTAACTTTATAACCTAAAGACAATGCAAACTGTCTAATTTCTACATGTGTTAGCAACCATTATTATTATTATTATCACCATCATCAATTACCTAATAATAAAATTAAAGGCAAAAATTTCAGTATATGTAATGATTTTGAAGAGGAGATAGGCATACTTAAAATGGAATTATGAATCACCGTGATAGACTAATACAGGCAGCTGGATGGCACAGCAGATAGAACACTGCACTTGGAGTCAGGATGATCTGAGTTCAAATCCAAATCATACACTAACTAGGTAGATGACTCTAGGCAAGTCACTTAACTTCTGCCTCAATTTCCTAATCTGTAAAATGGAGATAGTAATAGTAACTATCTGCCAGGGCTGTTGTAAGGATCAAATGAGACAATGTTTGAAAGTGCTTTTACAAGCCTTCAAGTGACGTATATGCCAGCTATTATTATTAGTATTACTAAACTAACTATAATAAAATAGTAATTTTAAGGCTATTACTATCATGAATAAAAACATGCTCCCATAATCTTGGATAGGGAAATAAAAACATTTCTGGACCTGTGCCCAGAAGTAAATGGTATGTCACAGTAAGAACTAGGGGAGGAAAGATGGCATTGCCTAGGAATGTTCCCAAGGACAGGTGTAAAAAGCAATTTGGGAAAACTCTCAGAGATCTGTAGAAAGACATGGAAAATTTACATTTGAATGTAGGCAGTACACATAGCAGAAGACTTAAACACCCTTATCATCCAAAGAAATGTAGCAAAAGAGAAGCATAGGAAGGAAATGTAGGAAATCAAAAATATAACAGAAATTCCAAATACTTTTCATCAACAATTGAAATAAAAGCCAAAAGTTAAGGCAATACAAGGAGCAAAAGTTAGGCAAAGAACAAAATAAACATTAATCCCAAAACTGTGCTGCAGTTTCTCCAAACATCCAGTCCCTCATCACCAACTGCCTATGGGACATTTCGACAAGCTTCAGAAGTAAACGTGAGGCGATGTAGAACCACTGAAAAGGGAGAATTGGGCCAATATCTGTCACTCGGATCCAGTTTATCAATGCCCTGAGGCAGTGTGGTATAGAGGGCTAAAAGAAGAAATCCACCCCAGACACTTACTAGCTAAGGAATCTAAACAAGTAACAACTTCTCATGGCCTCATTTCCTCGTTTGTAATATATGAAGCTTGGACAAGAGGTCCTCTAAAGTCCTTGGCAATCTACTATCCTCTGATATCTCTGTTGCTCAGTTTTCTCATCTGTAAAAAGGGGATAATACCTATACTATCAACCTCACCGGCACGATGTGAGTTCACGTAGGTATAGAAATTCGCAAACCTTAACATGCTCTAAAAATGTCAGATATCATTATTATTCTTTCTTCACTCCTCTCTCACACATGGAAGATTTCTATATCTAGGAAATCAAACAATTTTAATCACTGACTATTATGGGAACCCATCCTTTCATGCTATGCAAACTACCCAGGTAGCTGATCCATGAGGCTATTTGAGAGCTCAGGCTAGGTTGCTGCTGGAACCAACTAATAATCATAATTCACATTTATATAGCATTTTAGATTTGCAAAATTCTTTACTAGATTTGACAATCACAGTAGCCTTGAGAAATGGCTACTTTCATTTTCCCCTTTTTACCGATGAGGAAACAGGTTCAGAGAGGTTGTGATTTGTCTAAGGTTACACAGCTAAGTAGTGTCAGAAGTGGGATTTGAATCCAGGTCTTCTCTATTCCAAAGCCAATGGTCTATTCACTCTGCTTTACTGCTGGGATGGATCTCAGACCCCAACATGATGGGGTAGCTCTATGCATTGGTGCTAAGTCCTTCCCTTTCGAGATTCCCATCATCCTAGTTAAAAGAATGATCCCAAGTAGGTCAGTCTGGGAGCAATCCTGATATTGGCTGCCTCAGCAAACTACAGATTCATTGTTCCTTCAATCTCCTTCCCATAACTCGCTCTGGTCTTTAAGAGCCACCAATGATACCTTTTTCCTCCATTAACCTAGACTTGAATTTTACTGCTATGTATCTCCCATGATTCTCCTCTGTATATTGTCCAGTCCTACCAAATTAGACCACCTATTCTTATCCCAGGGACTCCTCTGGCCCTTTCCATTTGTTCATGCAATGCCTTACTCCTGGAAGATCCTCCCTCCCCTCAAGCTATCTCTACCTCTCAAAATCCCAACGATCCTTCAAGGTTTAATGACCTCCAAGCCCATATCCTTTATGATATTTTCCCTATGTTCCCTTGCTTGAAATAATCTGTCTCCTCTGGGATTACTGATAGCGCACTGTGCCTTTTCTCTGTATTTATCATTTATTGTTTGTATTACAGTTATCTGAATACATTTTGTCTCCCCTAATAGACCATAAATTCTTGTACAGCATAAACCTATATCTCATTTATATCACATCCCCTAAGACCTAATATAGGACTTTAGAATTAAGTTGTGGATAAATGCCAATTGAACTGAATTGCAGATTATTGCCCAACATGGTAGATAGGATCAGAGATTTAAAGGTAAAGGTGACTTTGCTGTTCCCCGTGCTTGATATTCCAACATCTTTTTACCCATTTGACCCTTCCTTAGACTCTTTTGTTGGATCTTCATCCAGCCAAACACAGATGTCTGACAAGGCTCTATCCTGGGCCAACTTCTCTTCTCCCTCTCCTTTGTCTGGTGATTTTATCAGCTCCTATAGTTCAATTATTATCTCTATGCAAATGATTCTAGGATCTATTTATCCATCCCTATCCTTTACCCTGACATCCAGAGGAAATCCAGGAGATCACCAGCTGCCTATTGGACATCTTTAATTTTATGTCCCAAAGATACGATTTCAAACTCGGTATGTCAAAAACAAAACTCATTATCTCTCCCCAACCCAGCAGGCTTCATTTTTCCTACTTTCCCTGTTATTGTCAAGGGCATGACCATCTTCCCAGTCATCCAGGCTCCCATCTTCAGTATCACCTCAACTCCTCACTATATTCACTCCACATATTCAATCTCTATTGCCAAGTTCAGTCATTTCTTTCACTTCTCTTATACACATCCTCTTCTCTCTACTCACACTGCCACCATTCTGGCACAGGACCGTATCACTGCACAAATGGGCTATAGCAGTAGTCTTCCGACTGGTTTCCTTTTACACACACACAGCCTTCTTTAATGGATTCCAAAAAATATAAAATCCTCTGTTTGACTTTAAACAGCTTCCTGACCTGGTACCTTCCTAACTTTCTAGTTTTTATATGCTTTACTCCCTTCTACACATTCTACAATCCAGAGATACTGGCCATCTTGCTGTTCCATGCACACTATACTTCATCTCCCAACTGGGTTCCTTTTCAATTGCTGCTCTTCATGCCTGGCATGCTCTTCTCTCTTCCTTTGAGACTTAAATCAAATGCCACCTTCTGCAAAATTCTTTCCTAGTCCCTCCCGCTGCTGTGTCTTCCCTCAGAGAATATTCACTTGCATGTCATGGCATCATCATGGTCCTCTTTGAGAATAAAGGACAAACAGCAACCTCTGTGAGTAGAGAAGGAGATGCCCATTAGGGACCAAACTTCCAGTTGAGCAACTCTTCTTTCTTTCTTTCTTTCTTTCTTCCTTCCTTCCTTCCTTCCCTTCTTCCTTCCTTCTCTCTCCACATAGGGTATCACAACCCTACCTGCAGGTACTCTGCCCAAAGGGAATGTAAATTTTAATCTCTGAAATTTTTTTTTATTGTTTTCACTTTTTTCTCTTAAAGACCAGCCTTAACCCCATCTCAGATAAAGCCCTATTTGGTCACATTTTGGGCTCTGATTGGCTCAGAATAAATATAAATAGCAATTGTTTCTGTTTTTTCCAGAAACCCTAAGGGTCTTCCCCTAGATCTATCTTTTTAAAGAGGACATTCTTTGCCTCATTTTATTAAGCCTTAATCACTGAATGGGCAATGCCTCAGTCAAACTGAGACCTGTTAAAGACCTTACCTTGGAAAGGCCAAGGTCCCCCAATACATCCTGGTATGTTTCCAGATGTTCTGATCCATATCTGGCCACTGAACCCAGGTGTCTCTGGAGGAGAAAGTGAGGCTGGTGACTTTGCATAGCCCTCCCTCATTTAAATCCAATTCACTTACATGTCATGGCATCACCTCCCTGATGTCATGGTCCTCTTCGAGAACGAGGGACAAACAGCAGCAGCAACCACCCATTTACACTGCATAAATCCTATATGTACATTATTATTTGCATATTGTCTTCCTCCCTTCCCCCCTTAGAATGTGAGCCCTTTGAGGGGAGTATCCTTAATAAATGCTTATTGGCTGAAACCTGCTTTCCTGCATAATGACTGACACCTAGTTGGTGCTTAATAAAAAATTATCAAATTGAATTAGAGGTTCTCTAATTGAGCTTTCTCATTTTACAGATGAGAAAACTAAATCCAAGAGAGGCTGAGTGGTTTCTCTAAGGTCACACAGGCTAAGTACTAGAATTGAGATCTGAACCCAGGGCCTCTGATTCCAAATCCGAAGCTCTTTCTATTGCATAAATGAAATGTCTTATTTAATTGTCCTTGGCAGACTTACTTTATTGTCCTGTGAAAAAAAGTTATGAATTCTGATTTGACCTGAAAGTAATAAAATAAATAAATCCTTGAACCAACATAAAGCAATAAATATGTAACACTATAAAGATGATCTGGACATAAGTTATAACTATCATATCAAAAATGATTGATAATGACAATTGCTCTGACTCCTAAATCCATGGCAGAGAAGATAGCTTTGGAATTTACTCGCTGCAGGAAAATATCCTATGTTGAAGAAATAATCATCAAAGAAACATACATTTTGTTCTACTTCATTTTGTAATCTTTGGCAGCGAACTTAAGATTGGCTTCAGCCAGTATTTGTGGGGAGGAAGAAGTCAGCAGGAGCTATTTAAGATTTCATATTATGTTTTAGAATTTCTGATGTCTTTGTAAATTCTCGATTCTTCTTGGTGTGTGTATTGAGATGAATGATTTTAATCTGACAATAGAGTAATGAAAATTGTATCATGTCTAAAATACACATACCTTACTACAATGTCCTTCCTTTTCAAAGCACAGGAAGGAGCTAATTACACGGTCCCCTGGACACCGAAAGAAGACAAATTGTCCCACACATTCCACCCGTATCATTTCCCCATCCCCAGGACCAGCATTCTCCCCTTCAGTCAGAACTAGGTACTGTTGGATAGGACAATACCAAGGCAGCCAAAATCTAATTCAGTCCAATCCAACAAGCATTTATTAAGTGCCTACCATACGCAAAGCACCATGCTAGACTCTAGGGATACAAAACATGAAAAGAAGTTGCTGCCTTCTAGGAGTTTGTATTCTACTCAGGGAATACAACATGCCCACAGTTAAGTATATATATATAATAATTTCAGGGAGTGTCAGCATATGGTTTTCCCATATGAAGACATGGGAAGAAAGTCTGTGCTCAGTCCTGCCAAGCCCATAGTGGTTACTTCCACTTCATGTTTAGAGAGTTTTAGAATCATGGGATTTAGAGCAGGAATCAATCAACTAATTAATCAATAAATATTTATTAAGTACCAACAACTTGGGAAACTCTGTTAGGAAAGAAAAAGGAAATGAGAAGGGGAAAAGGAGAAGAAAGGGGGGAAGGAGAAGGAAAGGAAAGGAGCAAAAGGAAAGGGGGGAAGGAAAAAGAAATGAAAGGGGGAAAAGGAGAAGAAAGGGGGAAAGGAGAAGGGAAGAAAGGGGGTAAAAGGAGAAGAAAAGGGGGAAAGGAGAAGGAAAGGAAAGAGGGAAAAGGAAAGAGGGAAAGGAAAAGGAAAGGAAAGGGGAAAAGGAGAAGAAAGGGGGAAAGGAGAAGGGAAGAAAGGGGGTAAAAGGAGAAGAAAAGGGGGAAAGGAGAAGGAAAGGGAAGGGGCAAAAGGAAAGAGGGAAAGGAAAAGGAAAGGAAAGGGGTAAAAGGAAAGAGGGAAAAGGAAAAGGAAAAGGGGAGGGGAGGACAGGAGAGGGGAGGGGAGGGGAGAGGAGGGGAGGGGAGTTGTTTGCCCTCATTCTACTAAGGGTTACATTCTATTGGGGGAGACCAATATACATATAGAAGTTTGTGCAGAATATATACAAAATAAGTGCATGTTGCAAGATAAGGAAGGGACCTGAGAGGTGATCTGGTCCAACCCCTTCATTATGTAAATAAGGATACTGAGGCCCAGTTAGATCAAGTAACTTGCCCAAGGTCACACAGCTAGGAAGTAACTAAACTGGGAATTGAGCACAGGTCCTCTGACTCAAAATCTAACATTCTTTCCCCTACGTATTTCACTACTTTAATGCTTTTCATTTTTCTTTATATTTATAATTGTTTACTAGCCTAGTCCTTCATGTGAGGCAACATGGTGTTGTCTGTAGAGATCTGCTCTCCAATCAGGAAGAGCTGGGTGTATAACTTTGGGCAAATCCCTTAGCCTTTCAGGTACCCCCAAGTAACTCTCTAAGGCTATAAATATGCATTGGGTAGGGGACAGTTCTCATTAGGAGCTCTCTAATACCAATGAAATCACAGGTCCAATCCCTTTTCATTCTCTAATTCTATGGATACAATGGACACTATTTGTCTATTTAATCAACATGAGCTTGTGCTTGCCCCTTTAGAAGAGATGCTGAAATGGAGTGACTGAACCAGCTGCTATTTGTAAAAGCTATATTTTATAATGTTACCAAAGTAACAGTAGGAAGCCACAACATTTAAGTCATGGTCAAGAATTTTATATGTATTTTTTCCACTTAATGGTATTTTATTTTTTCTAATTACATGTAAAGATAGTTTGCAACATTCGCTTTTATAAAATTTGAGTTCCAAAATTTTCTCCCTCTCCTCCCCCCTCCCCAAGATGGCATGCAATCTGATATAGGCTATATGTTTACAATTATATTAAACATTTCCAAATTAGTCATTGTGAAAGAAGAATCAGAACAAAAGGGGAAATCATGAGAAAGAAAAAAATAAGAGTAAATTATATGCTTCAATCTTCATTCAGACTCCATACTTCTTACTCTGGATATGGATAGCATTTTCCATCATGAGTCTATTGGAATTGTCTTGGATCATTATATTGCTGAGAAGAGCTAACTCTATCATAGTTGATCATGGAAGAATGTTGCTGTTACTGTGTACAATGTTCTCCTGGTTTTGCTCACTTCACTCAGCATCAGTTCATGTAAATCTTTCCAGGTTTTTCTGAAATCCACTCACTCACCATTTCTTATAGCACAATAGTATTCCATTACATGCATATACCACAACTTTTTTCAGCCAATTCCCAATTAATGGGCATCCCCTCAATTTCCAATTCTTTGATGCCACAAAAAAGCTGCTGTAAATATTTTTGTACATGTGGGTCCTTTTCCCTTTTTTATGGTCTCTTTGGGATACAGTCCTAATAGTGGTATTGCTGGCTCAAAGGGTATGCACAGTTTTATATCCATTTGGGCATAGTTCCATATTGCTCTCGTGAATGCTGGATCAAAGAACTATCTGTATTGAAGGCGATTAGATAGATAGATAGTTGTAAATAACTGAGCTAAGATTTGAACCCAGGTGCCCTCCATTTAGATAGATAGATAGATACATAGACAGACAGATGGACGGACTGATGGACGAATGAATGGATTGATGGATGGATGGAAGGATGGATATAAGCAGAAGCATTTATTATTTAATAAGTACCAGGCATTGTACTAAGTAAGCACTGAAGATACAAATAAAAGCAAACAAAATAGTCCCTGACCTCATTATATTCTAATGGGGGAAAGCAATACATAAAGGGGAATTAGAAGTCAGAGGTAGGCAAAGCTGCTGTTAAGAAAATGGAAAAAAAAAAAACGTTGAGTGAAGAGTGAGGTGAGTGCAAATGGGGCCCTTCATGAAATGGTGATCCAGAATAGAGAACTTTCCAGTCAAGATTATGTGCCTCAGGGTCATAACTTCAGTATCAGTATGAAATTTCTTTAATGCTCTTGGTATGGAAATCCCCTCCATCAATGCAGACTATTAGTTAATAAGTCATAGGTTCACAGATTTAGACATAATAGAGACATTTTGAGTCAACTTATTGAACTCTTTCGTTTTATAGACAGGAAGTAGCTGGTGAGAGGCAATGTTGTATAGTGGATAAAGAACGGCTCTTGGAGTCAGGAAGACCTTGGTTCGAGTCCTGAAGCTGATAAACTCTGGCTGGATGATTCTAGGCAAGTTACTTGACCTCTCCATGCCTCAAGCCACTCCCTAAGACTATAAGCCGGGGAGCAGTTACTTATCTACACTGGGTAAGGGGGTTCCTTACTAGAAGTTCCATATACCAATGAAATTACAGGTGTGAACAAAGTATTCAGTTGTAAATAACTGAGCTAAGATTTGACCAGTGCCCTCCATTTAGATCTAGTATTTTTATTTTTTTGTTTTCCCCCATAGCTCTACAGCTAAGACCCTAAGGAATTGCATGAGACACACAAAGATTACATGATTTTCCTGGAATCACCCATCTAGCAAGTGTTAGAGGCAGAATGATGAACTCAGTTCTTCAGTCATATCCAACTCTTGTGACCCTATTTAGGGTTTTCCTGGCAAAGAGATACCTTGCCATTTCCTCTCCAGAGTCACACAGCTGGTAAATGTCTGAGGTCAAATCTGAACTCAGGTCTTCCTGACTCCAGGTCTGGTGTTCTACCATTGAACCACCTAGCCACCCCATACTATCTACCACACCAGACTATCTCTATTACAATATAAGTACCAGACTACTTCCTGGATTCCTTTTACTTTAAAAAAGGAAAGCAAAATAAAATCTTGCCCTCTAATACTGTTATTTTTTTCATTTTTGTGCAAAATGTTAGAAGTTGTACATTTTGGGGCTTCTCATCTCTGAAAAATTTACAAGTTTCTTTACTGAGTAACATTATCATTTTTTACCGCTGGTTTCCTAGCCATCTTTAGTCTTTAGTCTCATTCATCCTTCATTGTATCTGGGCTAAAGAGAAGAGTACATTGGCTCCTTCTTTTGAGTTGGCAGTGGCATCCATGTTTCTTCAGAATCCTTGAATCATCACTTGTCATGTCCTTGATATCATCAACCTAGCTAGCAACAATTTGTTATCTGGTCAGTTGGCCTCCAGACAACCCAGGAATGGGCTGTCTTCTTTTTTTTTCTTTAAATTAGATTTTTATTTTTTAGTTTACAGCACTCAACTCCACAAGTTTTTGAGTTCCAAATTTTCTTCCTCTCCCTCCCCTCCCCCCTCCCCTTCAAGAAGGTATGTAATCCAATATATGTTCTACATATATCTTCACATTAAACTTATTTATATAATAGTCAAATTGTAAAGAAGAATTGTGACCAATGGAATGAATCATGAGAGAGAGAGAGAGAGAAGAAACAAAACCAAAAGAGAGAGAGGGAGAGAGAGAGAGAGAGAGAGAGAGAGAGAGAGAGAGAGAGAGAGTGCAAAGAGTTTGCCTCAATCTGCATTCAGACTCTGTAGTTCTTTCCGTTATGAGTCCTTTGGAGCTGTCTTTGAACCTTGTACTTTTGAGAAGAGCCAAGTCTATCAAAGTTAGTCATCTCAGAAGGAATATGACTGTGGTTATGTACAATGTTCTCCTAGCTCTGCTCCCCTCACTCAGCATCAGATCATGTAGGTCTTTCCAGGTTATTATAAAGCCCATATCTTCCCCATTTCTTATGGCACAATAGTATTCCATTATATTCATATACCACAATTTGTTCAGCCATTCCCCAATTGATGGGCATCCCCTTGATTTCCAATTCTTTGCTACCACAAAAAGAGGTGCTATAAATATTTTTGTACATATGGGTCCCTTTCCTATTTCTGTGATCTCTTTGGGATACAGCCCTAGAAGTGGTATTGCTAAATCAAAGGGTATGCACATTTTATAGCCCTTTGGGCATAGTTCTAAATTGCTCTCCAGAATGGCTAGATCTGTTCACAACTTCACCAACAATGTAACAGTGTTCCAATTTTCCCACATCCTGTCCAGCATTTATCATTTTCCTGTTTTGTCATGTTAGACAATCTGACAGGAGAGATGTGGTACCTAAGAGTTGTTTTGATTTGCATTTCTCTAATCAATAGTTATTTAGAGCATTGTTTCATATGCCTATAGATATCATTAATTTCTTCCTCTGAAAACTGCCTGTTCATATCCTTTGACCATTTCTCAATTGGGGAATAACTTATATTCTTGTAGATTTGGCTCAGTTCCCTGTATATTTTAGAGATGAAGCCTTCATCAAAGATACTGGTTATAAAGATTTTCTCCCAATTTTCTGCTTTCCTCCTAATCTTTGTTGCATTGGCTTTGTTTATACAAAAACTTTTCAATTTAACATAATCAAAATTATCCATTTTGCATTTTGTAAATGCTCTCTATCTCTTGTTGGGTCATGAATTCTTCCCTTTCCCATAAATCTGACAGGTAAACTCTTCCTTGCTCTCCCAAATTGCTTATAGTATCAGCTTTTATTCCTAAATCCTGAACTCATTTTGACTTTATTTTTGTATACGGTGTAAGATATTGGTCTATGAATGGGTGGTCTTCTTAAACAAATTAAACCTTTTTATTAGCAAGAATATCACTTTCTAAAGATATTGTTGATGGATCCTGGAAAATAGATGTCAGCCCAAGAGTTTTCCAAACAAACATAAAATGAACAAAACAGAAGCCGTTACCTTTATCAAACTTGTTCTCCATCAGTTTCTCAAAGATGCAGTGGAAATTTCTGCCAAAACTGAAAAAAGTGTTTATCTTAAGAGGCATTGTGTGAGTTTCTCATTCAGGAGCATCTATTCCTGATCCCAGGTAATTCACATATCTATAAAGTCTGAAGTTCTGCAAATGTTGTCCCTGACAAAAACCCAGTAGCACAATACAAATTTTATCATCCCCATCTTTCAGACTACAGTTCTGCCATTCCTTTCATTATGCCCAGCTGCCTTTCAGATACACTGGTAGCAATCCCATGCATGATTTTTTAAAATCTAGATAATTAACTATTCAGATTATCTAAATGAGCTGTTACAACTAATTTTGGATTCTGCAGTTTCAGATTTCATCACCCCCTCTGCTCATCTTCATTCTCCATCTGAAACTAGCTCTCACAAGCATCCAAAAGATGGTACTTCATTTTGCCTTTGATTCAGTGGGGTATACAGTGAGGCACACTGATTTTGGAACACTGGTTTTCCAAACCTGTCTCTACTATTTCTTCGGCCTTGGGAAAGTCTCTTTGCTTCTCTTCATCTCTTAAATGAAAGTCAAATTAGATGATTGTTTGAGTCCTGGCTTTAACTCCCACAATTCTATGACTTTGTGGTTTAGTGAAATTGGACAGGGACAAACTACAGCTAGCTCATGGTCATCCCATGGTCCTCCATTTGAGTGTCATTTCAATTAAAATATAATGGGAGTAATTAATTGGTTGGGGTTGCTCCTATTGAAGCTATTAAGCAAAGTTTGCTGTGTGGTAAGATAATTGACTTTAATAATCATTTATGCCCATGTAGCACTCTAAGGATACAAAGGACATTACATACATTATCTAATTTGGTCCTTACAATAACCCTAAGATAAGTGTTCGAAGTGTCAGGATCATAGATTTAGAGCTAGAAGAGGAGTTGGAGGCCATCTAGCAAGATCTCTTCATTTTACAGATGAAGAAAATGAGGCTCAGGGTGGTTGAATGACTACCCAACTGGTAGCCACTCATCAGATGTAAAATTTGAACCCAGGACTTCTGACTTCAAAGCCAATGCTTTTTTCCACTAGGTGAAGCTGCATCTTTTTTCTTCATTTCTTTTTTGGCATATGAAAAAACAGAGAAGTTAAGGAATTTCAATCATTCAATAGCATTTATTAAGTACCCTCTATGCTCCAAGCACCGTGCTAAATGCTGGGGATACAAAAAGAGGCAAAAGACAGCCCCTGACCTCAAGGAACTCATGGTCTAATTGGAGAGACAACAAGCTAACAAATGTTACTAACAAATTAATTATATACAGGGAAAATAGGAAATAATTAAAAGAAGGAACGCACTAATTAATAAGGACTGGATAGGCTTCCTGTAGAAGTTGGAATTTTAGTTGGGACTTAAAGAAAGCCCAGGATTTCCCCAAGATTTCATAGCTAGTTTGAGAACTAGGACTTAAAGCCAGATCTTCTGACACCAAAAGCCTTGGGATTAGGAGACTAGATTGTCCTTATCCTGAGATCAGTAGCTATTAAGCTGCTCTGTGGACCCACTAGCCCTGGTCTGTTCTGGTGTCTATAATGCTATTTCTAGATTCCAAGTTGTAACACAGCTCTGTGCCTGTTTACTCATGTCTAAATTAAATTCCAAACCTTGAACTATGCCTGTATGGTATGTGTGTTTTCCTGCTGTGCTTTCTTTTTGAACATCAACCCTTGACCACTAACTCAGAAACCAAACTGTGACTTAATTGTGACTGACATGCCAGAATCTGGTATCAGCTTTACTCTCAGGGCTCATAGTAACAACATATTCAGAAATCTACATGAACCATGTCCCCAGTCATGATCTTGAAACTGAAAAATGACTTAGCCTTTCCAGCATGGCCAGTTTCCAACCCTGGCACCTACCAGGTGCCTAAAATGCCTATTTCTCCATGCCTAAAATCCAGCCCTTTCTGACCCCTGCCTCAAACAGTCCCTCCCTTACTTTGAGATGAGCTCGGTTCAGGCACCCATGAACAAGACACTCCATCTTTCAACTCTGGGTATGTTCTCTGGCTGTCCTCCATATCTAGAATGCTCTTCTTCCTCATCTCCACCTCCTGACTTTCCTGGCTTCCTTCAATTCCCAGCAAAAATCCCATCTTCTATAGGAAGCTTTTTCCAATTCCACTTCCTAGTGCTTTCCCCTCTCTTAATTATTTCCTATTTGTAGTTTGTTAGTACATATTTGTTTGCTTGCTTGTTGTTTCCTCCATTAGACTGTGAGCTCCTTGAGGGCAAAGACTGTCTTTTGTTTCTTTTTGTATCCATAGGCTTAGCACACTGCCTGGAATATAGTTGGAGTTTGCTAAATTCTCATTGACTGGTTGAATGAATAAATGAGTTGACTTTTGCCAAACACACACACACACACACACACACACACACACACACACACACACAAATGGATGTGCAGAACATTCACAGTTCTTTCATCCTCTTCCCTCTGTGCTTCTGACTCTCCCGACTTCTCCACCATGACTCACACGCCTCCACCACCACCCCCAGAACATCCTTCTGCCATGCCAGTCCCCTTCTCCAGTGGTTGAGTTCCTTCCAGGGGCCTCCACTTTGGTGAAAGGCCCAGGTTGGCCATGGTTCCCTCTCAGTGATGCTTCTGACTCTCTGGATTTTTAACCACACCTCCACACATTCACCTTCTTCCCCTCCTCTTTCATCCCCCTCTGCTTTTCAGTTCCCTTTTATATGTCCCCATTAGAATGCAAGCTCTTTCTTTTTGTTTGTACTGTGTTCCCCGCAATCAGTACATAGTAAGTACTTAATAAATGCTTCTTGCCTTGCTTCTGCTGCCTTTTTTTCTGTTCCTGTCAGAATTTGCCTAGCCTACTGACTTTTGTTTCTGGCTCTGGACTAGTCAGGCTCCCTGAATTTCCTGTAAAACCTCATGCTTGCATTCTCAGGCATCACTCATCCAGTGGGTTAAGCTTAGCCAGTATTTTCTTGTAAACAAAGGGAAAATCTGGAGAAGTGTCAGTTCAACATGAGCCTGTCTATTTTTTTCCCAATGTGCTGACTTCTACTGCTCACCTTTCACAGTTAGGCCCCTACTCTATCTCAGAGATAGAGTGGTATGGTGAATAGAGCACTGGGCTCAGAGCCAGCATGTCTTATGTTCATTCCTGCCTCAACTATTTCTGGAAATGTTCCTGCAATTTGACAGAGTACATCAGACTGTAACATCTTCTGGGTTAGAATTCATTATTTTATCACAGAAACACTTACAATGAATGTACCGCTTAAGATACATTACTGAAAGATCACTGGATTTAGCCTCAGTGGTCCTCAATTCAAATTCTGGCTCATGTTTTCATAGCTTTGTGACCTAGGGTGAACCACCTTTCTGAGCCTCAGAAACCTCACTGGACTAGATAAATTCTGGGGTCACTTCCATTCTCAATCTTTGCTCCAGAAATGTAACTAATAGCATCAAAGTGGAGAAAATAATATCTTCTCAAATAGAAAAAAAAAGTCTTTTGGGGTACAGGACACCCTATGTTCCATCCTTGAAACAATCCCTGGTTGCCACATTTAGCTTCTCCCTTTCCTAGAGAGGAGCTGCATGACTGCAGAATTGGGCCTCTAGTCTTCTGGAATACATGTAAATGGTGCCTCATTATACCCAGAGAAATCAACCAAAGATGCATGCCCTCAGACTTAACACCGTATTTTGCTGTATTTCAAAAATTAGTGGCATCTGTTCTGAGAGAAGAGACAGGAAGTCTTGTTAATTATCCCTCTCAACCCGCTAGTTAGTTAAAAAAAACATCAACAAAGTCATCTTTTCTGAATAAATTTGTCAGGTAAGTTACAAGATGCAACGCAGTAGATAAAAATTATGGTACTCCTTTCAGACGTGTTGGCTTTGGCATTATAGAATCTATCAGTTGGCCAACTGTACCCTCTCTCCTGCCTCCAGCCATTTCCTATTCCATCGGCACTCAACAGACATAATTATATTGCATACACAATTTTTCCATATGACAATATTGATTAATAAAGCAATCTCACACTTGAAATATGTGAAACGCTGAACATTACGGGTCTGCTTGACAGGTCCTTTCTGGTTGGTTTTATTTGCTTTAACCACAATTTGCTTGAGGGTATGATTAAAATATTCCACACATTTTTATACCATTAATTGGTAAATCAAATAGGAAGAGCCTCCTTCCTCCTCTCCACCCCCCACTTTATACAGCCAAGAAGAATTAAAGATTAACCTATTTCCCCTGGTCTCTTTAAAACTTTATCCCCAAACCAGCCTTAGCAGTCTTGACTAACATCCCTTGCCAGAGGGCTATAACCATATTAGCATACACATGCCCAATTGGAACCATGCCATTATTCTGCAAATCATAGCCAATTACTCTAATAAAACAGGCTCAGACAATGATTGATTTCATAGTTAGTCACTCAGCTGTTTTTTGACACCTTGGTTTCCTTCTATTGCAACTGACTATGGCCCCATTTTCTGGTGCCACCATGGGTCACATCCTAGGAAAGCAGGCAATTGTCTACATCCATTTGTGGGATGAGAATTTAGAAACAGTGTAAAATTTCATTGAGTAAGTCAAAGCAAGGCAGAAGGATGGTATATTTTGAAAGAAATGCCCTGGGTAATTTGTTGCTGTTGTTTTGAACTTCCAAATATCTTTACTCACTCAATCTATGCTAACAAAAAAGAAGACTTGAGGGATAAGTGGGTCAAAATGATGCTATAATTAATGGATCAATGATCATTTATTGGGGCCATTTCTCCATTGGTAAAATGGATCATTTTATTACAAAAATTCAAGAATAGAATTCTTTCCTACACAAGTATGGTAAATCATTTTCCCCTCTCTACCCTGCCAAAAATGTATTTTGGGTTAAATAGTATAAGTCTGTATTGTATTTACTTACCTATTAGTCACCTTTGCATAATAATCCAGTGGAAAAGTTGGCAATGAAAAGCAAAGCTATTTCACAAGTAAATATGATATTATCAATAATTCATGTTTGGGAAACTTAAATCATTTAATTGGCTCACTGTCTAGCCAAAGGATGTTATTCACTAGTTCAAATGTGAATAATCCCAATTAATGCCACTGAACCATCTTTTATCTAAAATGATAAACTGAGTTTAACTTTATCACCTCATAGAAGCAGGCATTGATACTTAATTTTAAATATCCATCAAGAGACCCTCCACTAAAGTCCTTCTCTGATAACTCATCTGTCATACAACCATCCAACATCATCACTCATGCCCTGAGTTTTCAACACACACCCCCATAGTCTCTCTCTGCTTTTTGAGAAACTACAAGGGACTCAGAAACTCAGCTTTCAGATTAACTGCCATACAGAATCTGGTCATGTTTCTTCGATTCTGTATCATTGGTAATAGAAGAACTCTAAATCTTAGATTCTCCTATGTACTTCTTGGGTAAGGGCTCAACATAGCTTGGGGTTGTCTATGTTTGCACAAACCCAAAGGATTCTTGCAGAATCGCAGAATGCAAAAGGACTTTAGATTCCATTTGGTACAACTCTACTTCTCAAAAAAATCCCTCTTACAGTAATGACCTCTAATGAGGGGGAACTCACTACATCAAGAGACAGCCTATTATACTTTGGGGAGGGTTCTCATTGTTAGATTTTCCTTATATAGATTTGCTTCATTGTAATTCCCACATATTGTCCCTAGAGCTGCTCTCTGGGGCCACAAAGAATAAATTTAATCTTTCTTCCTCATGAGAACACTTCAAAGCAATGAACACAGATCTCATGGCCCTCCTAAGACTTTCTTTGAGGCTGAACAGCCCAGCACCCAGTTCCTTCAACTGATTTTTACATGATTTGACTTTGAGGCTCTTCATTATCAATTAACATTTACTAAGCACCTACTACGTCCCACGCACTGTGCTAAGCTGGACTCCTTCTTCTGGACTCTCTCCAGTTAATCAATATTCTCCTTAAAATATGTTACCCAAAATTAAATGCAGTACACCAAATATGGTCTGACCAGGATAGAGTATACCAGGATTATCACGTTCCTCATCCTGAACACTCTCTCTGAAACCTAAAATTGTATTGTGAGCTATATGTGGTACCGTGGATAGAGCATTGACCCTGAAGTCAAGAAGACCTGATTTCAGATCTAATTTTAGACATTTAGGTGACCCTGGGCAAATTACTTAGCTTCTTTCAACCTCAGTTTCCTCATTTGTAAATTGGAGATAATAATAGCACCTACCTCCCAGAGATGTTACGAGAATAAAATGGAATATTATTTGTAAAGCACTTTGCAAATCTTTAAGCATAATAATGCTGACTATTTTTATGTTACCTTTTTTTGGAGGCAATACAGCATTATTGACTCATGGTGAGCTTACAGTCCATTAAAAAACCCCCATGTTTGTTTTTCAGATAAATGGCTGTCTAGTTGTACTTTCCTTGTCTTGTTCATGGCGTTTATTTTTTTTTTAATTCAAATGTAAGACTTTACATTTACACCTGTTAAAAGTCATCTGATTAGGTTCAGCTCCAGAGTTTTGCTGTCAGAACAGATTTTTTGGAATCTTTATTATCCACTATGTTAGCTCTTTACACATAAAACTCCATCTCCTGACTCTGGGCATTTTCACTGCCTGTCCCACATGTCCAGAATGCTCTCCAGATTCTCCTCTGCCTCCTGGCTTCCCCGGCTTCCATCAAGGCCCAGCCAAAATATACTTCTGTAAGAAATCTTCCCTTTAATGCTTCTGTCTTCCCACCAAGGTGACCTTCAACTTGTCTTGCACGTGTCTTATTTGCACATGAGTGTTTGCATGTTGTCTCTCCCATTAGACTATAATCTTCTTGAGAACAGAGAGTATTTCTTATCGTCTTGTTTTGCTTTGCTTTCTTTGTATCACCAGCACATAGCTCAGTACATGGCACATAATAGGTACTTAATAAATGTTTCTTGACTTGATTTGACTTATCTATGTTGCCCCCTCCCACTTTACCTATTACCTATTATCTAGCTGACCTTGTTTAGAATACCCTTCAAGAGCCATATTTCATTCATGGATTTCATTCAATCAAGTCAAATGCACATCCTTGAGACAGGATCTCTAGTTCACATTGCTTGTTCCACTGCTTGTTCCACTGCTTGTTCCTAAGACTTCGTGCATTTTTATTTAAACATCGAAGTTATAGGTTTGGTTTTGTTTATTTGTTTTGGGGAGATAGATCTTTTCTTGGATTTCATTTCCTATTAATTTCCAAGCATCTCTGCTTGAAAATTACCACTGTAACCTAAATTCAATGTTCAAAATACCTGTTCAAAAGAAGTCATCAAAATGTATTCATTGTACTAAATGTAATCAAATTTATAGGCTGCCCATTTAACATTCAACTTTATGTCACCCATGAGTGATAATTGACTCATCATACTTCATAATCATTACCCTAATATTTATGAAAGTCTAAGCTTCTTAATTCTCCCCCATCCTCATCAATAGAAATGCACACACTAGAAAAACCTCCTTCAAATACAGTTCAAATCAGGCAAGCAAAGCCTTGGAACTGTGGGGGAGATAAGCCAAAACTTTTTCCAATTCTTTATGAAATATTATTTATTAAAAGAAATTATCCCCTTTTATAAATTCTGTTAGATACTAAGAGATAAAATGTATGATCGTTCCCTCCTTCCACTCTCCAGCTTCTTTCTGATCCCTGAATCCACAGAGAAACCAAGCCTTGTAAGATTCTTCTCTCAACTTCTGTGTCCCTTAACCAGAATTCCAAAATGAAAATGAAATCAAAATTTCTGGCTTCTCTAAAATAAGACAGTGTGATTCAGGAGATGGCATGGCACAGCAGAAAGGGAGCTAGATTTGAAATCAGGGACCTTGGTCAAATTCTAGCTCTGCTATGTAATGTTGGACAAGCCATTGCCCTCCTAGGCTGTTTCCTCATCTGTAAAAATGAGGATGGCCTCAAGATTCCTTCCAGATCTAAAGCTATGACTCTTGGGGAGCTAAGAGTAAAATAAAATGCTAATAAAAGTCATTGGCAATCAATTAAAATTAACACTATAGATGCAATTTATGGTTTTATGTTGAGAAATAAAAGGGTTTTTATCATTGGTATTTTATTTTACTCCCAGAGTCATAATTTTAGACCTGACAGAGACCTAAGAGACTACCTGGCCCAAACCACTCATTTCATGAGGAAAACAAGCCTTAGAGGTATACTGATTTTCCCAAGGTCACACAAACTAGTAGTCCATTAGATTGTAAGCTCCTTGAAATAAGGGATTGTCTTTCACATCTTTTTGTATCCTCAGCACTTAACACAGTGTCTAGCACATAGTAGGCATTTGATGAATGTTTGTTGACTAACATAACTGGTGAACGAAATACTAAGGACAATCACTAAAAAAAAATCTTTTTGTTTCTCAATATAAAGTCATAAATCCCTTCTACAGAATTTACTTCAAGAAGTATTTATTAAGCACCAACTACATGCCAGGCACTAGGTTTGGCACTGAGATATAAAGACAAGAAAGAAGACAGTTCCTGCCCTGAAGGAGTTTACATTCAACTGAAGTTTAGTAACATTTACAGAGATTAGCAAATACAAAAGAAAAAAACAAATCTGGACTTGCAATTTCATTGGGGGAGGGAATTTCCAGTGTAGAAATTTACTACACCAATGCAGATCAGCAATTTTTCTGCATCTCATAGTCTCAGAGAGTTGTGTGGGGTGTGTCTTTACTAGGTTTACAAAGTCAGCAGGTGACAAAAGCAGCAGCATTTGAACCCAGATCTTCACAGCTGTAAGACAGTTGTCTAGACACTATGCCACAGCTTCCTCACGCACAAATTATTCAGAATTCTAGACCATGCCTGCAATTTCATTCCCAATGAGGAAATTCTCTCTATCAACGGACATCTGGGACTTCTCGATTTCTCTGCACCTTATAGTCTTAGCAAGTCCTAGGGACACTGAGTGGTTCTGTGCTTTGTCCAGGGTCATGCAGCTAGTATGTATCAGTGGAAGAAGCTAGACCCAGGGCTTCCAGAGCTCCAAGGGCAGCCCTCTGTCCATTGCCCCATACTGTCTCTCTCTCTCCCTCTTTAAAATATGGGAAAAGTCAATATAACATCATTCCAGGGGATCAGATTATGGAACACTAATAATTGGGGCGATCAAGAAAGGCCTTGTGTAGAATGCAAAACTTGAACTAAGCCTTGAAGGAAAACATTCCAGTTATGATGGACAAGATAGCTAACATTCAAGTACTTTAAGGTTTGCAAAGCACTCTGTGTATGTGTGTATATATATATATATGTATATATATATATATATATGTACACATATATTATCCCATTTGATCCTCATAACAACTCTAGTAGACAGGTGCTATTATTATCCCCATTTTACAGATGAGACAAATAAACAGACAGAAGTTAAGTGACTTGCCCAAAGGAACCCAGCAGGTAAGCGTCTAAAGCGAAATTTGAACACAGGTCTTCCACCGACACTCTCAGGTATATCAGGTTGTCTGTCACAGAATAGTGACTGAATTCAGATCATGGCCTGAGCTCTTACCTGATATGTTGCTCTAACACTAAGCATACCAGAGACACATAAATCCAATAGCAAAAGCATTTAATTAAGATGTGAAATAATATGAATAGTAAGAAGTTTCATCAAAGGCTAGAACATTCCCATACCCAAAGTGGTACAAATCTTCTATAGCTCTAAGGGAGTTACAATGTAATTCCTCATCAATCCCTCTAACTTTCCAGCATAGGAGGGCACAGTCCCTTTAAACATGTAGACTGAGGCTTAGCATATAATACTGTCTCTCTTCTTGGAGTCTTTCCCAGGAGTCCTCAGAGCAGTCCAAAGAAGTTCTCCTCTAAATTCAGAAGCCACCATCATAGTTCAGATGAGATGGTGGGGTTCAAAGTGCCACAAGCACTACCCTCCATATTTTTCTCTCACTTTCCTTCCAAATACATCTTGCCACTCCCATCTACTCATCCACGTCCTAATGACTTTGCTTTTAAATGTCCTACCTTCTAAAGTCTCCCCACCAATAAGAGTACCTGCCTGGTGAAATGACCACACTTCAGGGTCATGACGCCCTAAACAATATGGGAAATGACATCTCCCAAGAATATCCCTTACAAATGTTTCACCGAAGAACAATACTATCGACCTTTCTATGATGGTGTCCCCTTCTCCAAACTATTTTTCCTTCCTTGGTCAATAATTTGCTAGTTCCCCAGTTTAGTCTTTTCTTGGAAATTCTATTACATCCTTCCATGAGAAATCTGCATAAAGATAGCTTGGGGACAAATTTAGTTTTTTCCAATTGTGGACTTCCACAAAAATAACCAAAGAATTAATCTGTGCCCTCCAATACACAGATGTCAATACAAGCTGAAGAAGATGTGGAAATTACTGGAGACTGATTTGCAGCAGCTGGAGTAAATTAGAGCTTGTTGCTGACTAAAGAAGAAGGAGGAGAAAAGAACAAAACAACCTGCTCCAGGCAAGCCATATGCGCTACCCCGAATTTCTATTAATGCGTAAGATGTTTCACACCAAAACTTGATTTACTCCATTGTCTAAGGGTGGAGTGGAGGGCAACTTTTTTCTAGAAGGTAGCTTTCTCAAAATGCCAGATCACAGAGGGTATGTTTCCACATTGGCAGCATATTTCAGATAATATTTGTAAAGTGCTTATCACAGTGCCTGGCACATGGTAGGTTTTATAAATGTTTTTCCCCTTCCCTTATAAATATTTAGGTTTTTTTCCAAATCTCCAGACAGTTCATTTATGCCCTTCCAAAAAGCCATCATATTCTTTGAAATTTGGCTGTCATGCACTTAACTTTACCATTATTTAAATAGCCCAACAGTTACACGAGAACCAACATCAAAATACCCACTGTAAGGTGAAGACTTAAGGAGATGGCCCACATATTATACGTTGAAACTTTAACCAAGTGTCACTCAAAATAGCAAAGGGTAAAAGTTTCACTTAATACAACATTTCTAATGAAATATCTCCTATTCTGATTCTCCAGAAGATGACTCCTGGGTTCTCAAGGGCCATGATACAGCGTACAACCCCCAGTTGGTCCTATGAAGATGGAAAGGCTTACTCTATGGACTCAATGAGAGACTAAGCATCTGGTGTCCAAGGACTAACCTAGTTAGGCCCAACAAGTTCACCAAGTTCACCTGCAGGATGACTAAATATTAAGGCACCACAACTCTTGAAAACTAACAATTTGTAGTGGAATTGTGATCATTGGTGGAAGGAATAGTTGGACCAATGAAATCACAGATCCTTGAAGTAGATAAGAGCATTGAACCACACTGACTCATATAAGTCTCAGTTTTTCTTTTTGTTGTTGTTTTGTTTTGTTGGATTGGAGTGTTTGTTGTTTTGTATGTTCTGTTTTTTAAATGAATAGACCAATGTAAGACATAGTGGGAAGAACCCTAGATTTGGAGTCAGAGGGCTGTGGACTTACACCAGCATGACCATGGAAGAGTCATTTTATTTCTCTAGATTCAGTTTACTCTTCTGGAAAATGGTCATGATCCCTGATGTCCCATTGACCTTCAAACTTAGCAAGCCATAAGTCTCAAGTGATCAGGGGCATAGAAGATCATCTGATTCAATTGCCTCATTTTGCAGTTGAGGATACCAAAGCCCAGGAAGATGATATGTGTGTTTGTATGTGTGTGTGTATATATATATATATATGTAATTACACACATGTTTGCATGTCAATATGTGTATATTGACATGTATACACATGCATATGTGTATGTATGTGTATATCTCTCTGATACATCTCTCTGATCCCAGACATATAAAGGAATTTTCTACTCAGCTGGCAGAGGAAAATGACCTTCCAGTTGCGCAATACACGCAATAGTCTTAGCAATGAATGTGGATAGAGCAAGGGGAACTGGTTTGACACCTGAAGACTTTAATGAATTGATGACTAATTCAGAAATGGTTGAGGATGAGGAAGGGGAAGTTAGCCCCCCCTGCTTCTCAGAATGGATGCAACCATCAGAAGACTCTCAACTCTCACATTTCCACTTAACTCTTAATCTCTAAAAACTCAGCATTCTCAGAGGAAGCTCAGTCCTGAAAGAAGATCTAGAAAGGTACCATTGTAAAGGAGAACTGGGCAAAAATTGACTTTCATTCATTGTCCCGTTTGCATTCTTCCCAGCTCTTGATTCCAGTAGTCATTTAGGCAGTGTCTATAGAAGAATCATGACTAGTTAAATGACTAACCAATGTGTTTGGTCTATTTAGATGGCCAATCTCAATGATTGAGATAAAAACATGGGGGGCCAGACCCAAGATGGCGGCTGGAAAGCAGGGACTTGCGTGAGCTCCCTGCCAGGGAATCTATAAAATCTATAAAATCTATAAAAATCTATAAAATCTATAAAATCTATAAATCTATAAAATCTATAAAATCTATAAAAATCTATAAAAATCTATAAAATCTATAAAAAATGGCTCTGAACAAATTCTAGAACTGCAGAACCCATGAAATAGCAGAGAGAAGCAGGGATCCAGCCCAGGACAGCCTGGATGGTCACTGGATGAGGTCTATCGCACACAGAGCAGAGGGCAGCGGAGCCCAGCGTAGGTGGCAGCAGGACCAACAGGACCAGGAGTCACACAGAACAGGCCCTAGCGCCCTGAATCAGTGAGCTGTGGCAGTTATCAGACTTCTCAACCCACAAACACCAAAGACAACAGAGAAGGTTAGTGGGAAAAGCTGCGGAGACAGAGTGAAAAGAGTTTGCAGTTCGGCCACAGCCCCAGGGACAGCGGAGGTGGTGCAGCTACAGAAATATAGCTGCAGTTGCTTCTGGCCCAGGCCCACCTGGTGGGAGGAATTAAGTGGCAGATCAGAGCAGGAGTGCAGAGCCTGCATAAGATTTGCGTCAAGTCCAGGTTGGTGATTCTTGGGGAAGGAGGAGTGCTGGTGTGGCAGAGCTGGCTGTATAGAAATTGCTCTGAAATCAATGGCACATCCCCTCAAGCTTGGAACACAGTACTCTTTACAAGCAGTCATACTCCGACGAAAAACTCAAGGGGCAAGTAAGTTGGCAGAGAACATGGCCAGGCAGAGAAAACAGACTCAGATTCAGTCTCAGACTTTGGAATCTTTCTTCGGTGACAAAGAAGACCAAAACATACAGCCAGAAGAAGTCAACAAAGTCAAAGAGCCTACATCAAAAGCCTCCAAGAAAAACATGAACTGCTCTCAGGCCATCGAAGAGCTCAAAAAGGATTTGGAAAAGCAAATTAGAAAAGCAGAGGAAAAATTGGGATGAGAAATGAAAAGGATGCAAGAAAACCATGAAAAACAAGTCAATGGCTTGCTAAAGGAGACCCAAAAAAATACTGAAAAAAATATTGAAGAAAACAACACCTTAAAAAATAGACTAACTCAAATGGCAAAAGAGCTCCAAAAAGCCAATGAGGAGAAGAATGCCTTGAAAGGCAGAATTAGCCAAATGGAAAAGGAAAGACCATTGAAGAAAATACTACCTTAAAAATTAGATTGGAGCAAGTGGAAGCTACTGACTTTATGAGAAATCAAGATATTACAAAACAGAACCAAAGGAATGAAAAAGTAGAAGACAATGTCAAATATCTCATTGGAAAAACCACTGACCAGGAAAATAGATCCAGGAGAGATAATTTAAAAATTATTGGACTACTGGAAAGCCATGATCAAAAAAAAGAGCCTAGATATCATCTTTCAAGAAATTATCAAGGAGAACTACCCTGATATTCTAGAGCCAGAGGGTAAAATAGAAATTGAAAGAATCCACAGATCGCCTCCTCAAAAAGATCCCAAAAAGAAATCTCCTAGGAATATTGTCGTCAAATTCCAGAGCTCCCAGGTCAAGGAGAAAACACTGCAAGCAGCTAGAAAGAAACAATTTGAGTATTGTGGAAAAACAATCAGAATGATACAAGATCTAGCAGCTTCTACATTAAGGGATCGAAATGGTTTGGAATACGATATTCCAGGAGTCAATGGAGCTAGGATTAAAACCAAGAATAACCTACCCAGCAAAACTGAGTATCGTGCTCCAAAGCAAAATATGGATTTTCAATAAAATAGAGGACTCTCAATCTTTCTCAGTGAAAAGACCAGAGCTGAATAGAAAATTTGACTTTCAAACACAAGAATCAAGAGAAGCATGAAAAGGTAAACAAGAAAGAGAAATCATAAGGGACTTACTAAAGTTGAACTGTTTTGTTTACATTCCTACATGGAAAGATGATGTGTATGATTCATGAGACCTCAGTATCATAGTAGCTGAAAGGAATATGCATATTTATGTGTGTATGTATATATATATATATATATATATATATATATATACATGTGTGTGTGTCTATGTAGACAGAGGGCACAGGGTGAGTTGAATATGAAGGGATGATATCTAAAAAAAATCAAATTAAGGGATAAGAAAGGAATATAATGAGAGAGGGGGAAAGGGAGAGATAGAATGGGGTAAATTATCTTGTGTAAAAGTGGCAAGAAAAAGCAGTTCTGTAGGAAGGGAAGAGGGAGCAGGTGAGGAGGAATGAGTAAATCTTGCTCTCATCGGATTTGACCTGAGGAGGGAATACCATACACACTCAATTGGGTATCTTACCCTACAGGAAAGAAGGAGGGAGAAGATAAAAAAGAGGAGAGGATAGAAGGGAGGGCAGACAGGGGGAGGAGGCAAAAAGGGACAGGGTCAAGGGAGAAAATTCAATAAAGGCGGACAGGTTAGGAAGGAGCAAAACATAGTCAATCTTTCACAACATGAGTATTGTGGAAGGGTTTTACATAATGATATGCATGTGGCCTATGTTGAATTGCTTGCCTTCTTAGGGAGGGTAGGCGGGGAGGGAAGAGGGAAGAGAATTTGGAACTCAAAGTCTTAAAAACAGACGTTCAAAAACAAAAAAAAAGTTTTTGCATGCAATGAGATACACGGGCAATGGGGCGTAAAAATTTATCTTGCCCTACAAGAGAAGAAGGGAAAGGGGGATGGGAGGGGAGTGGGGTGACAAAAGGGAGAGCTGACTGGGAAACGGGGCAACCAGAATATGTGCCATCTTGGAGTGGGTGGGAGCGTAGAAATGGGGAGAAAATTCATAATTCAAGCTCTTGTGAAAATCAATGCTGAAAACTAAATATATTAAATAAATAAAAAAGAGAGATAAAAACATAATGCTTCTTATTCCTATGGAAAGAAGGGCTATCCCTGAAGTGCCCCATCATTAATCATGGCACACCTAGAATTTATTTTGCAGGTATAAACAAAACACAGCACCAAGATGCATTTCCTCTCTGAGTTTCAAGGCTATCTATAATTGACCCCACTGAGTAGCTCCATACATTCAAATACTAGATTTCAAAACTCAGAATCAAAGAATTATAAAAGCTCAGTGTTGGAGGTGTCCTTAGAGGTCATCTGGTCTCCTTATTACCTGATGAAAAATTTTCTTTGCATCATCCTCAGCAAGTGGTTCCCCAGCCTCTGCCCCAAGACAGAGAGTTGAGGCAGGGGAGGCCTACCACTTCCCCAGGCATCTCATTCCTAATATATCTCTAATATGCTATCTCTAATTGTAATTGCTATCAAATTTGTTGGATTTTTCCTTTTATCAGATAAAATCCTTTTTTTATTTTCGCATTGGGTATTCTTGACTCTCAGAGTACTTCAGAAATACTCTTACCATGACCAACTGTATTTCATTGTTTTGTATATACATTAAATACAAGTAGTGGATATAGAGCTGGGTCTGGAGTCAGCAAGGTTGAGATTCAAATTGTCCTCAGACACTTAGTAGCTATGTGATCATGGGAAAATCACTCAATTCCCATCTGTCTCAGTATGTCAAACTGTAGAATGGGGATGATAGTAATAGCATCTACTTCCTGGGGTTGTTATGAGGCGATAAAATGAAATAATATTTGTAAAAATGTTTTGCAAATTTTAAAGTATTATATGAAAGCTAGTTGTAATGGTGATTATTCTACATTATAGTCCCCTTGAGTTATAACATTTTTAACAAGAAAAGATGACTACCGAAGCCTCACATCTCTCCCCAAAGTCCCCCTGCCATTTAGACATAACCATTGTCAATAAGAATGACCCCACATTGCAGAAACAGGGTCCTGGTGGTAATAAAGTGCCATTGGAAGTATATCTGTCATCGTTATTAGTTAGATGAGAAGATTCTAAGAAGACAGAGGTCTAATTGGCTCTCCAAAGAGGAATCAGCTGCTGTTCTTTCATTCCCTCCAATTCCCTCAAAGATCTAGATTGCTCTTAAACATTGGGAGACTTCCAGCAGGAAATTCACCAATCACCAATAATCCATGTGCATATCCCTCTGAAACACTCTATTAGGAAGGCTGTAAAAAAATGATGGTGTTTTGGAGTGTAGCATCAGTATTTATATGCTGGGGATAGTTTTACAGTTTAACATGTTAACATATTTATGTCCAGCCATTAGAACAAGGTTTTTCCTGTTTAGCTCAGATATCCTTCATCATTGATCAGTCCTGTGATGGAGAATGGGCTGGTTTTAATTCGTGGGCTACCCAGATCATATGAGAGACAGACTGACAGTAGGAGGCCTGGTGGATATTCTATACTGGAGAGGACTACCTAGAAAAGAGAACTCAGCTATTGATCAGTTGTTTCAAAAAAGTGCCTTCCACAGCTTTTGTGAACAAGCCCTTTTATTTTCTGCTCTGTAATTCTGGGTACCCCAACGTGTACTTTTAATTACTTTAAATTAACACATACTACTCTTGCAAAGTGTGGCTACAGAAACTTTCGATGGTAAGGAAATTCAATGTATTGTCCACATAATTACTCTCATGCGATGCGCTTAGGTCAATTTCACAGTTCCACCATGAACCTCATTCACCTTCATGCATGAATGGGAAAAAAAATGATTTACACACAGTCTATACCTATCAAAACTTTTGCCTACTGTGCTTTGTTAAAGCCTCAGAGAGTGTGATATTTAATCCTTTATAATTTCTGGATTTACTAATGAAATTGCTTCAATCATGTCAAAGGCACTTTTTATCCCTTGGAATATTAAGCCAAGCAACCTTAGAAGAACAAAAGCAATCAGAAAATAATTCTAAAGGCCTTGGAGGGGGGAGTGTTTCCTATGTTCTGATGACTTAAAAGAAGAGAAATGGAAATTTACCAAACTTTAAATAAGGATTATTATCATCAAGGAAATCAACTGAGAAATCATAGCCAAAGTTACCAGCACCTGAAAACAAGTTTATGCTGTCTACATTTCCCCAACCATTCTGGGGAGCTGCTCCGTGGCTGCAGTCATTTCTCCATGTACCCATGTTTTTCTCTGGGTGTAGGTGTTAATCATCTGTTCCCTGGATCCATACAGGATTCCTCGAGATGATGAGGTCCTAAAGATGTCTCTGCTTGCAAATGACATCATAATTGATTATATCAACCTCCAGAACCCTCCAAGAGCAATATGATATATTGGCAACCTAAAGAAATCAAGCTCATAATCCTTTCAGGGAAAACCAAATGTATAAAAAATTTCTATTTTCAAAACTGTGACATGTGGTTTTGTCTTGGATAGGAAGTGCAGCTAGACAATAAGTTGGTCCAGAATTAGATAGAAAGAGTCTGGAAACACCTATTTTGGAAATCATGGAAAAATTTTCAATCATCCCAAGCTTCCCAGTGCCACCAAAATACATCTTTTTAAGATCAAATGTTCTTCCAAAGATGTTGTGTGACATGGACACTACAATCTCAGACAAATCAAACTTGCCGATGATCCAAAGGGTGATAAAAAGAACTATGCTTTGGATCATAGGAGCAAAGCTATAAAGTTCTTTCTACTATGTGCAGTGGGTATGAGTAGGTCATACCACATTATCAACAATGACTTCCAGGCAAAAAATGGTGTAAAAATATATCAAGGAAATATATAACAAGAAAAGGATGTGGTACTTCAAGTTTCCATGTTACAGAAAGAAGGCACTACAGAATGACCACTTCACTGTTGCGATACTAAAAGGCACACACAAAAAAAAACCCTCCAGCATGTTGGGTAGCTTTTCTGTAAAAGATTTATGGAAGGAAACAGACAGTAATTACACAGAATGAACAGGTGTGGATTCTCTGCAATCCCCATTGTCTAGCACAGTGGCCAGAACAGAGATATATGAAAAAGGTTTATTGATTGATTAAGACAGGTGGCATTATGAACGGAACCCTGGTTTTGGAGATAGGAAGAACCTAGTTCTGCCTCCAACACTTAATCAGCTATGTGCAAGTTCGCAAAGCCTCAGTTTCCTCATCTGTAAAATAGAGATAATCATAACACTGACCTCACAGGCTTGCTGTGTGAATCATTAAAGTGGTTTGCAAACCTTAAAGTTGTGTGTAAACAGTAGCTATTATTATTAAGAATTGCATGGTGCAGTAAACAGTGCTATCAAACTCAAATAGAAGGAGATGGTCCGTGCTGGCCATGTATTGACTTATAAAATCACCAATTAACATTAACTATATCATATTGTATTTTTATTTATTTTTTTTAAATTTCCCAATGTCATTTTAATCTGATTGGAGCCACTGGTTTTCCTGGCTCCAATATGACACCTCTCTGTGTGTAGGAGTGGTGGACCTGGAGCCAGAAGAAACATGGGGTATTTAACACCTTTTCAGATACTTGCTACCTGAGTGACCCTAAGCAAATCATTTACCCTCCCTAAGCTTTAGTTTTCATGTCTGTGAAATAATATTTGTACTGCCTGTCTCATAGGTATGTTGTGAGATCATGCATGTGTAGCAGTGATGTTTGCTATACACTGAACCAGGGATCAGGAAGGCAGGATCTTCAGTCTTGTTTATTCATTCTCACCTTTCTCATGGATCAGCCTACTCCTTCCTTGTGATGGGACTTTCTCTCCAGTCACCCCCTCAGTCCCTCCTTCTCTGGAGCAACGGCTTTCCTTAAAGGCAGGCTGAGGAAACAGTCCCTGCTTGTCTCAGAGCCAACCCAACCAGTCACCAGCTGCCCCAGCAACTGCATCCAACTCACTAGCCTACTGAAGCTCCAATAAGAGAATTCTCTCCACCCTGGGAAGTTGTAAAAATGAATCAACAACTCTCTGTGCTATATTTCTAAGCCCCCAGCCAGACATCCTGCTCTGGCAAAATACCACAGTTCTAAATCTCCCTCTCTCAGCCTTCCCCAGGTGGTCTCAATTGTCCCCCTGCCATTGCATTCAAATAATAATGTACAGGTGGTTAACAGTTTTATACATAATACATATACATAATAATAATAATACAAGGCAGGTGCTTAACAGTTTTATTTGCCAGTTTAAGAGAAAAAGCAAGTGTTTAAACATGAGAGGGTAAATGAACTTTTAAAAAATAGGATATACCTCCAAGAACCCAGGGAAGACATAGATTCAGAGCCTCTCAGAAGAGAGAAAGAAAAAAGGGAAAGGGAAATCAAGGCTCATTGTCATAATGGACTTGAAGTTATGATGGTGTTTCAACCATTCGTCTAGCAGCTGCTGTGGGGGTGAAAAACCAACACACGCCCAACAACAGGAATGCTGCAAGCTCAGGGTCTTTTGATCTGCTTTACTAAGGAAAGTAATGTTAAGGGGTTAACAATCTTACTTTAATCCAGCATACAAATATCATTCACTTAGCTCAGGGGAAAAAGCCAGCACCCTGATCTTCAGAGCAAATACAAGCAAGTTACAAACATCAACAGACAGACCTTGTCTGAATCAAATCTCAATGCATAGTTACGAGGGTTTAACAAAGTCCGAAAATCTGGGTTTACAAGCTGGAGGGCTCTTAACTACAGCTGCCCAGAGTCTCCGCCTCAGCACTCTGCCAAGAGTAAGAGCCCTAAGCAAATAGCTCTGTTCTCTTTTTATGTACTCTTTAGCCTTCATCAAACATCATCTGAGCCATATGAGTGACCAGAACTTAAGCTCTTACTATTGCCTCTGGTCTTAGCAACTCCCATTAGGACCCTGGGGGCTTCACACCCACATCGGCTTAGCACCTAGTAGCTAGAGGTTTTGGGCCTACTTGGGAGCTAAGATATAATCAGAACTCCCTTCATTGGCCCCTCCTGGAGCCCCACCTTAGTTACCAATGCAGATGGATTTCAGCAACTCTACAATGACATATACTGTGCATGGTTTGTTCATGGTGCCTTGGATCCAAAATCCCACGCTGACCAAGGAGTATACTGGGGTCAGCTCGAACTACCTGATAAGAGCCTGTTGATAATTTTTGGTGTGAGCACTTATATCTCAGAAATCAACAAACAATACAAATCAGGCCTTGACTTACAATTTTGTTAGTTGCCTAGTCTCAAGAAAGTGATGGAGAGAAATGTTAATGATGTCGATTAAATTTAATAGTGTGTCATGCCTACTTTTTTTTAGGTGATCCAGTTGTTAAACATTTACCAGCACACCCCTTTCACAAGTCAGGTCTCTTGGTCAGTCTCAAGATCAGGACAAAATTCCTTAGGGAAGTGGATAAAGGAAGATACTGAAGAGATTTCTACCCCCAAGCCATTTCTAATGACCTGATCTCCTTGGCAATGCCTGGAAGAGGTCTGGTCAAGACAACTCTTCACATATAAAGTACAAACTTTGCAAACTTTAAAGTTCTTTATGAATGTTAGCTACTTATGAGATCACAGATCCACCAACATTCCATTTCAATTCAATTTAATAAATATTTATTGAGTATCTACTATATACAAGGTTATCCAAAAGATATAAAGAAGAAAAGGGTATGGTCCTTGCCATGTGGACTTAAAGTTTTGTGATCTGTTATCTAATACAACCAGGAAATGGGGTATGCTAACTAATAAAGAGTTATTATCTATATCAAACACAGATTCCTGGCTTTCAAATAAAATAAAATAAAATACACATGAGCACATGAAAAATGAGTGACTTCATCAATGCTGAAAATTCTCTATATCGGGGCAGTTCACAACCAGCCATGATTTAGTACCTACAAGTGATACTTAGAAATATCAGAGACAAGATTTGAATCCAGGTCTTCCAGATTCTGAACCCAGCAATCTAGCCACTATGTCAAACTGCCACAGGATAGGCAATGAGATAAAATACATTAAATATTGATATTACATGTGATTATAGTATATAATCAAACATAATTTAGTATCTCTGATGAATGAAAAGGCGCTTGAGGAACTTGCATCGACAACATTGATTATCATCAGCACAGTGCCTGGCACAGAGTAAGCACTATATAAATGTTAGCTAATATTACTATTACTGTTGTTTGTTGTTGTTACACTGTAGATGTAGAGGAGGGCCCCTGAACAAAGATTTCTAGATAAAAGTATGCCGCTATGTATGCACCGTTCATCCATAAGCAATACCATATGGGGGTATGTATAAACAGTCTTTCTCCTAAAATGTGATTAATTTCAGCCAGTGTCAACCAGTGGAAAGATTGATCACCAAACTTTCTAAAACTGTTTCCAATTTCTCAGACCAAAGCTGCTGCCTAAAGGAGATCAGGATGATCATAGAACAAATACTGAGGGAATCGCCAGTTATCAATGTAAAGGGTCTCATCTCTGAGGATCTCCATAGGAAACTTAGAGCCCCTAATCAGCCCTAGAGTAGTCATCTAGTAGCTTTATGGTGGCCCTGGGTTAAAGCTAGAGCTTTGGGCAAAGGTGAGGAATTGGTAAAATGTCCTGTGGTATTCTCTGACCTCCATTTCCAAAGGCCTTCACCTTTTCTGGCGTGCACTTGCTTCACAAACTTTATTCTGGGACTTATCCCTGTAGAGCTTTTCTTTCAATTCTGAACTAATTCCCTGCTAAGGTATTAGCTGGTTGTTCCATTTTTATAAGGGTCTTTTGAAGACGAAGGAGTCTTCTAAACCCAAAGGCTTCATTGTCTAATGGGTGCGTTTCTAGCCATAACAAACAGAGCTTTATAGAGTTACATAAACGTCAGCTATTGTTCAGATGACATATACATTGGCATCCAATTTCAATTCGATTCAATAAATATCAAATGGTGGGAGAAGTATTTAGGCAGAAAAGAATCATTCCTTGGTAGGAAATGTTTAGGCAACAAATAATTCTTCTTTGAGTTCCTCCATTTCTGCCACATGGGTGGCCATTTACTTAACCCACCCATAAATCCAACCCCAGTTGGAGAGGGATATAAGGCTCCTTGGTCTCCAAAAGGCCCTTGTTAAAATGGGGTACAATTCCATAAGAATTAACAATCAGGCCTCAACAGGGAATCAATTAAAAGCTGAAGATGGTACCAATTTGGTTCCAAAATTCTCTACATCTGCTCCATAACTTTCTCCAACCTTACGAGTCTTAGGACTCTCTCAATCCCAGCCCAGTACCCAAGTTGAGTGGTATACATTTCTGTTTCTGCATTGCAATATATGTCTCACCACCCTGAAATATTATCCTAAGCAATACAGAAAGGAGAAGAAATAAGTAACAAATACTCGGGGCTTGTTAACAGCCCAGATTAGACCAATTTGTGAAAACATCTTAAAGCAAATTTTCTTCCTAATGTACAGCAAAAACTACAAAAATGCTATACTTCATACCAGAGAAGGCAAGCAGAAAGGATATGTAGTCAGATTCATTGGTAGCCAAGAAGATGTGTTTTAATACTACACTGAGTCAGTCAATAAACATTTATTAAGCACCTACTGTGCGCCAGGAACTAACTTCAGTGGTTCTTTGCTCTAATTAATATTGGTACTGCATCTGCCAATGGAGATCACAATCTATCCATGTCCTCTCATTCTACATGACTCTTATCCATAAATTTTCCATAAATCCTCCACTTGTAGTCCCTATAACATGCTGGTAGTTCTATTGACATTCCATGGCTGTCCCTTGCTCTGACCACATGACTGGCCCACATTCTTTTCCAGTCATACATCTTTCTTTGATGACCTCCTTTATAATGTTTCACTTGTCAGTACTTTGTACCACTTCATGGCCCATTGAGTGACACTTCACCTTAATTTTCCAAAGACTGTACTAACCCATACTAAGAAGACACAAAAAGGAAACAAGGATACATTGGTTAGAGTGCCACAAAGTCTGGAATATATGTGAAAACAAAAAGAGCAAGGAAAATGAGACAGATGATCATGAGCTTGAAAATAGAAGAAAAAGCAACGAAAATTGTGATCCATCCCTAAGACTATGACTCACACAGGAATTTCCATGATGAATGACAGAAACATAGACAAACATTCAAATGGATAGAGAGTCAAGAGCCAAGATATGGCAGCTTGGAGAGTCACTATGGTTACAGAAACTAAGATAACATGGAGGAAAGTCAGTAGATGAAGTGATAACTTAGGGAAGCAACTTTTAACATGACTTGTAAGTTTTCATATGTGCTTAGAGGTTTTACATTAACAGTAGGCACATTCTAGTTTATTAGTCTTTAAATAAAGATTGGATGACCAGTCAGAGGTATTGTAGAAGGGACCTTTTTTTCAGGTATGGATTGGACAAGAAGGCCCCTGAGGTTCATTTCAAATATAAAGTTTTGTGATTCTATAATCTTGTAGTGGAAACTTACTCATTTCCTATACTCGTTTTGGATGTCGGATTTGGAGTAAGCGTTTGAATTCAAATTCTAGATTTGCTATTTGCTACCTGTATGACTTTTGGCAAGGTCTCTAGGCCTCAGTTCCTCATTTCTAAAATGAGGACATTGGATTAGATGGCTTTTAAGGACCCTTTAAGCTTTCATTCCATTATCCCATGTGTTTATTCATTCAACAAATAGTTCCTGCTAACCTGTTCTGTGCATTATTAAATTGTCCTAGGCACTGAGTTGTAGCTAAAGCTGCATCTATACCTAACACTGAATGTGGTGAGGGACAGCATGTCTTTAAGTGATTAGTATTTTAGTGAGTCAATGTGCCACTTGCTTCCAAGGCAACGAAAGTATTGCCAGGGACACAACTACCACTGAACTTGTGATGCAGTGTTAACATTGTGCAACCCTTAGGTGAACTCTGTCTCCAAACCTCAAGCCCCTTATAGTACAAACCAACAAGTGAGACATTCTCATTTAGGAGAACACAGCACCAATACAAAGGGAAAGATAGCCCTACTCCCCACAGTTTCACTACCCTGCCACAATGGGGTCTCATCTAGGTCTCTTGCTCCCTCCTTCCAAAATTAAGCTCAACCACCACATACGGAGCAGACTAACATGGGCCCAGAGGTTAAAGGTCTCCCTACTTTAACATGTAACCTCTGAAGGAGGGAGTGGGGGCAGGAATACCAATGGAAACCGGTAGCCTTGATAAGATTACTGGCAGTAGCTGCTGCTTCTCTGCCCCACAAACTAATTATGGTGTTTTCCTGAGTGTGGAGAAATCAGAGTTCCACTTAGCAATAGACCTTTTCCCTATGACACTGTAATCAGTCCAGCGTTCTAATTCCTTTTTTGCTCATTTCTCTTATTTTCATTGAGACTAGCAAGTTTTCCTGCTGTTTATTTGCATCATCATACAAAAATTACTTAACATCTCTAGCTTGTTTCATCTGCAAAGGACAGATGATTTTACCTATAGCATCTACCTTAGTATGACTCCTTGAGTATTATAGGGACTTAGAAGGAGTTTCTCCAAATGATATAGAATTCTTGGACCAGACCAGGAGTCAACAAACCACAAACAATCTGACCCAATACTTTTTTTGTATTTAATTAATTCAGAAAACAATAATTTAATTAACAATTGTAAATTAAAATGTAAAAACCATTCTTAGCTTACCAGCAGTAGGAAAGTAGGCAGTGGACCATATCAGATTTTAGTCTGCCAGCCCCTGGGCCAGATTGTTCATAGGCTATTAGAAGGGCTTAGTTTGGGGGTTATCATTGTTGTTGTTGTGTGTGTGTGTGTGTGTGTGTGTGTGTGTGTGTGTGTGTGTGTGTGTGTGTGTGTCTGTGTCTGTGTCTGTGTCTGTGTCTGTGTGCATGTAGGAGCGGACCCATTGGCCTTGAGAAATCTCATCCCCGTATGTCAGGACACCAGTAGGGAAGCAGAAGGTAATAGCAAGTTATAAACAGATAAGGACCAGCTTTCAAGAAGAGAGAAGATGGGTTATATAACAGGAGTAGATTGGACCTGAGACCAGGACAAACCAGCAAATGTGATGATTATGGTAGCTGGAGAGAGACATCATTCAATAACTCCTTTCTTTTTCTAGTTTACCTAGAACTTTGTAGCATTTCTCAAATGGTGGGTCGTGACCCCATATGCCGAAATTTGGCAACAGTAAAAGGTTCTGAAAGCGCAACAACTAAAAAATTAATTAAAAATCAAATGCATAATGAATCTGAGCTGTTTGCAGCAGCACTTTCATGGAACTTCACGGCAGCCTTGGTTCTGAACACACAGCATGCGCACTTTGCACTGCGCAAAAAGGGCTTGTGAATGAAAAAAGTTTAAGAAGCCCTGACCTAGAGTACAGCACTGTGGAAATTTCTACTCTAAATTTAGATCTAAATCCCTTTCTTCAGCAATTCTACCTCTGATTGGCTGGAAAGAGAGTGATAAGGAATCAGAAAGAGGTCCCCTTGACTGTGAGCCCTGTCATAATTTTCTATACTTTGTTTAAATATTTATTTTCATTTCTATGTCACTTCAAACTGATAATAAATTACATGGCCATTAATAGTTATGTTGTTGAAGCTGAAAAATCTGTGAATAGAAATTGAGTGAAAGGAAGCTAGCCCATGGATGAAGAATTTTCTCTGGTTTTACTCTGATGTGGGGGTCAAGCTGATTAGAGAGAAGTTCATTTGAATTGACCATTCCTGAGCAGATTTACTAGACTGCTTTTGAGCCCAGAGAGAGAGAATTAATAGAGAGATGAGCCAGTTACAGAAAGAGATAGGGGAGGAAGGTGGGCTACTTAGTACACCTAAGAGATACTGCTCACACCCTACCTTGCTATGATGGTATTATAAATTCCCCCATTGGACTGTAAGTTCCTTGAGGGCAGGGACTGTCTTTTGCCTTTTTTTGTATCGCTGGTGCTTAGCATAGTGCCTGGCACATAGTAGACACTTAATAAATGTTATTGAATTAAATTGAACTGGACAGTATCCAGGGTTGCAACCAAGATAGTGAAGAGCCTCAACACAAACGAACGGGATTTTAAAACTGAGGCTGTTAGGCTGAGAAAACAGAAGATACAAAAAGCAAATGATAGCTGCCTTCAAGTATTTGAAGGATGGACAAGTCAACAAGTATTTATTAAGCACTTACTGTGTGCCAGGTACTGGGGATATAAAGAAAGGCAAAAGAACCTCACGGTCTGACTGAGATGAAAATATTAAGAATAAAAAAACCAACCCTGTGCAAACAAGATAATGCAGAAGAGAGATTATTAGACTTATTCCATTTGTCCCCGAAGAGTGGAGCTAGAAGCACTAGATGAAAATTTCAAATTTAAGTGAGAGGCCAGGAGAAACTTCTTAACAATTAGAGTTATCCCAAACTGGAACGGACCTTCTGGGAAAACAGTGATTACCCCTTCACTGGAGGCCTCCAAACAAAGTCTGGATGAATCCCTGTGGGATATGAGGTAGAAGGAGCTTCTTTGGGGGGAATAGGTTAGACTAAATAGCCCCTGAGTTCCCTCCCAAATCTGAAATTCTTTTATCCTGTGGCATTATTGTTATTATTTCTATCTAACGCTCATCTTTTTTCAATGGGATTTGGATGGAAATGATCCTGGGACAAATCATCCTCCTGCTATTATTCTTTTATATGTTCTATGGACTATTGCACATATTGAAAAAATAACTGCTTTTTTGTAGTTGAATGAAAGTATTAAGATACAAACTCATCTTCTATAGACTCACTGAAAACATCCTTGCTACCACTCTATTAAAAGAGTTCTTATTCCTCTCATTCCCAGTTCTCCTTAATCTTAGTGTCTTGCCTCTGAGACTACCCCCAATTTAGGCTGTATATATCTTGTTCCCATGCAGCTGTCTCCCCAATGAGACTGTGAGTTCTTAGAGGGCAGGGACCCTATTGTTTTGCCTTTCTTTGTATCCTCAGGATTTGGTACAATGTGTGGCACATAGTAGGCACTCAATAAATATTTGTGGACTGACTATTCAGTTCCTACATGATTTTGATCTCCTCTCTTAAAGCTCTGTCCTGAAATCTTTTTGTTCCAGGTATGCACATCTGGTACAGTGACATCTATTTACAATGTGGTTCTTAAGTTGTCATTTCTATTGTCATCTTGCTCTCATTTGTTTTAGATGGGTAGCTTGTGGAAACAATTCAATGACAAATTACTATCCTGATATTATTCTATCTAATTTCCAATTATTTTACAGGTGTAAAAAATAACTGATTTTTTGTAGTTAAATAAAAGTATTAGAATGTAGCCTCATCTTCAATAAGTTCATTGGAAGAATCCTCAGTACAACTTCAGTGGCAGATTTTTTAAAAAAATTAGGACTTTTCTTCACCTTATTCTGTTTCCACATGATCTCGTACTTTGGCCAGAACTCTATACTTTGAATGTTTTTCATTTCTTGTAACTTGGAGATCACGAGTATTTGGGAAGATGTTTGTGAATCTTGAATCAATGGCATCTAAGTGATTGTGGACAAGAGTTTTGTCTACAATAAAGATTCAAATTCTAGTACAGTTTGTTGGGTTAGTTCCCTAGGATACTTTGAGGTCTATGTTTATATGTGGAGTTTTGTCACCTACCAGTCCATGAAAGAGAGCAAACTTCTAAAGTATAATTCCAGTCCTGGAGTCATGCCTTACTAGGTATACAACAGGTATTAAATTTTTACAACCTTAAGTGAAATATTGCAGTCTTTGCCCTTTTCTTGTATAATCAACACTGATCACTCAGTAAAAGCTTCTTAAGAACAACCCTTCTTTAGGCTTTAGGGGTGATGACCTGATCCTGAATGATCATAATAAATACCTCCATTTCCGTGAACAAATCTGCATGACTCAATTATTTGTTCAATGATTCTTTTTGATGTACTGTTGGCTGAATTCATTTAAATGATGTTCAAGGAGGTTCTTTTGATTAAACTCTTAGATCTTAGTGATTTCAGAGGCTCCATCATAATTAAGCTGCTTTTGATTACATTTGGCTGATCCAGTGCCGCATCCAATGATTATCATCACTTACTATTGTTTAATGAAGTAATATCTGCTATTCAAAAAATGTTTCTATAGGTTTTTGTCTTGCTTATTATTTGTTCTAAGAATATTTATCTATCCCCTTCCTCTTTTTTAAAGTGGAAGCATTAATTTTCCTATAGCTGCCTTTGGGTGAAAGATCCTAGGTTTTATTAATATTCTAACGGTTTTTGTCAGGGTTCTTTCAAAATGTGTTATAGTCCATTTTACAATCCTGAAAGTATACTTTAAGACTAGTTTTGTGTAGGTGTTAATTGCTTCAAATATGATCATCCCACTCAGCTTTGATTTCACAACACCACTAAATGTCTTAAGGTAATCAGTCATGGTTTTCTCCTTGGCATCTTTCTGTTCAACATGGCTTGCCTGAAGACCAATGTATTTAAAAGTACCACCCTCATGCATTGGTTCAATGTGACCACTAAATTCAAATTCAGATCATTCAGTCTCTATTTTTCTTTAACATACACTAAGAATTTTACTCTCATTGATTCCAAATGACATTTTGATATCTCTGGAGAAAGATTCTGTGAGATAAAGGTAGGACTTTATAACTCGATGTCATTTACATATGCCATCTGGTTAATAAAATGTTTGGGTTTGACTCCTTTTCTTTGGAAGCCACATTTAGTTCCATTTAGGAGAGATGATAATGGATTGAAGACTAGAAAGACCAACAAAATAAGTTGCCTCCCTGAAAAGTGCCACACTTTATATGAATTGTTCTTGGATTATTGGGTCAGTGGCATAATTTAAATGGAGAATAGTTTTCTATGAAGACATCAAGTATTCTAGCACAGTCACCATCCCTGCATCCATTTTATATCAATATAGGTAGTATATTTATTACAGCACTTTCAGGCAGCTCATTCAATGTTGTTGTTCATTCTTCATTTTTGAAAAGGATCAATGACATTACAAGGTGATGTCTTGACTTGAGCATGAATTGGATTTAAGTGAGGCAGAGTTGTGCAAAGTCATCAGCCTCACTCTTTCTTCCAGAGTCATGAAAGTTCAGTGGCAAGACAAAAGTCAAGATGACTGTCAGTGGCCCAGGATGCAGAGAATGACCTTGGCATCTTCTGTGTCTGACCAAGCTGTAAGGCACTCCACAGTGCCTGCTTCAGCCACCCTCATGACTATTGGAACAAATTGTTCTCATCTACCCATTCTACTGGGGGAAGTCTTCACATACTTGGGCAAGACATTCCCCTAACTCATCAACAGGTTTTGGGCCTGTTGGTTACCCTCAATCTGGTTTAGCCCATCTGCTGAGACAGTTTTACCAGGGTATGGCCAATGAACATACTACAGCTTCTTGGAGCCATGGGTCAGAGTTGGGTGACAGGTAGACACCAAAAGTGGATGAGCAGCTCTGAGATGGGCTCAGCAAGCTCTCCTACCAAAGGTGCTACCAAAGGGTTGGGAAACCTGTGGCCTTGAGGCCACATACAGCTTTCTAGATCCTTAAGTATGGCCTTTTGACTGAATCCAAATTTTACAAAACTTTCTTCCTGAAAACCTTATATACCCTGCTTATTTAATAAGTATCAAATCAATGGTTAAGTTGTTCTTTCTATCTCTGGGACTTTTGAGGATCCTTTTTTTGCTTCCAACCTAATACATTGTTATATTGTGTTTATAGATTTTTTATCATGGTACAATCTACAAATACTTTCTAGTAAGTACACAAATACATAATTGGCTTATATTTAGAGGACTCTCTAGTGTTCTAATTCTTTGGTAATAGCTCCATGATACTTTCTTTGAAGAAAGGTAGATCTTTCATCCAAGAGGGAACTAGTCAAGTTCCATGCTAGTAATTCAAGCACCAAAGGGAAGTCTTTAAGCCAATAATTGTGAATCTTATGAAGTCTCACCATTTTCCAGTTTTGCAGAGAGACTACAGTTTTATTTACTTCCCTTTACATAAGTATTCTGTCATTTATTACATTAATGCTACATGTCATTTCAGTTGCTTCTTTCATCTAACTCCTGTTTTCATTTTCTAGGACTCCTTGTGACCATAACAATGACAACAAATTTTCCTCATCCTCCTTCATCGGGGATTCTGTCTTATCCTTGATTCCTTTACTTCCCAAGAATCTGCAGGAAAGTTTTGGATTGATATTGAATTATTTCTTGCCATCTTTGCATTGCTTTGACTCTTTTCTCACATTTCTTTAACCTTTGCATTTTTTCATTCTCTTGCTAATTAAGGCAACGTAGAATTTTCAATATGCTTTTGTTTTCTGGATTACATTCCATCGGTTTCTATTTTATTGACTTAATTAGACAATGTGGCATTCAAGCTTTTATTGCATGTACCAGCTCGACTTAAAGTCCAATCCCTTTCTACAGATCCTCAGAGGTAAAGAGGAAGAGCATTATAGTTATGGGAGCAGTCAATGAAAAGGCCTGAGAGTTTGGTGATGGAGTACCATGTGTAATGAATAAAAGTGGTCACTACAGTTGAATCAGAGTAGGTGAAATAAAATCAACAAGCATTTATTAAGCACTTGACCTTTGCCAGGCACCATGCTAAGTGGTAAAGATACAAAGAAAGGCAAAAACAGTCCCTACCCTCAAGGAGCTTATACTCTAATGGGGGAAAACAACACATAACTGTGCACTAATTTAATAATTACACATGTGTGTGTATATATAAATGTATATATATATATTATATATATATATGGAGAGAGAGAGAGAGACACATAGAGAGAGAGAGAGAGAGAGATGGAAAACTAGAGGTAATCTCAGAGGGAGGGCACTAGAAGTAGGGGTGGTTGGTAGGTTTTGAGCTGAGTCTTAAAGAAAGCTAGAAAGTAGAGATGGGGAAGAAATACACTCTAGGCATGGGAGGTAGCCAGTGAAAGGCATATATGGTCCAGAGATGAAATGTTTTGCTTGACCATAAAGTACAAAGAAGCAAATAAAAGGTAGGAACCCTGGGAAGGTAAACAGTGGTTAGGTTTTGAATGCCCAACAGATAATTTTAATATGTGACCCTGGAGGTAATAGGGAACTACTGGAGTTTACTAAGTCAAGGAGGGGTGACAAGGTCTGACCTGTACTTTATTAAAATTACTCTTCTTGGACAGCAGTCATGCCTGAAATGTCTGACCTCTACAGATAGGAAGTGTCATTCAGGTCATGCCTTTGGATGCCCCGCGTGGTTCAATGCCTCACTTTTCCCTTAACTTGACCACCTATGTCCCTCTTAACTTTTTGAAATTCAATAAAAATGGAGGCTAGGAATCCATGCATTCTCTGAAAGCTGCCTGTGCCTATTCTGAGGCCAGCTGGTTCAGAGACATGGCCACAACCAGTGAGGGTTTTCCAGGCTACCAGTTGGCTGACTGTCAGTTCCCTGAGTCTCAAGTCCTTTGGTGCTTAAATCTCATTTCTTGAAAGTCATCTTCAAATGCTAAAGCTCAATAGGGGAAATCACAAAACTCACAAAGAGGGAAATCACAAGAATACAGGTTTGCTCTGTACATGTTTAATGAACTCCGATTACTCCAAAAGAGCATGTGACTTGGACAATCTTTGTCTGCATGAAATTGTAGAGTGGTTTGAATAGAGCCCAGATGCCACGGAAAGCAGAAATGGACTTTTTTTTCTCAAATTGAAAACATGTAATGGTTGCCTAGGACAGAGATAAAAACTTGGCTGATGAAGTATCCCAAATTGACTTGTAAAACTCGAGAAAACAAACAATTTTTCATTATGCATCTCGTTTCTCATCCCCAAGCTTTGGCAGGGTGACATTCGCTCTTGGGAGGGTGGGTCCAATGAAGAAAGCTCAGTTTCATGAATACTCTGGCTTATGTTTACTAAATTTAATGGGAAGTCAAAATAAGAAGAGCCTGGTAAGAGTTAACATATGCAGAGACTGCAAAAAAAAAATCCTCCCAGGATTATTAATAGATAGGATGAGAACCTTGCCTATTCTCCACAGAATCTTTTGCTTCAAAGTGAGGCAGAGTTGGTACTGCCAGCAGATGTCAGTGCCATGCAGAGTGGAGATAAATTTAGAGAAAATGATTTCCCAGTTAAATAGGGACCAACAGAGAGTTTATAATAAAACAATTTGCACACAGTTTGGAATATGACAACGGCAATTGTTCTTGTGTTGGAAACAAACCATTAGGGATGTATGCCTAGGGCCCAACAGGATGACTTCTAATACTACCCTGCTTGTCCCCATACAATATCAGGGTATTTGGTCCACTACAAGATGCCTCTGCCCAAATTGTCTGGTAACATACCATGGACCTAGCAGAGCCCTTGCCTCCGGAGTTTGCCATTCAAACTGTAAGCAAGGCAATCACAGGATCACAGAACCACAGAGCTGGAAGGGACCCTAAGAAAGCAACAAGTGCGACTCATATCTGAAAAATAATTCCCTCAAAAACATACCAGCCAAGTGTCCATGCAGCCTTTGCTTAACGACTTCCTGCAAGGGGGGATCCACATCCTCCAGAAGTCATCCATTCTACTTTGGGATAGTCCATGTTAGGAAGTGTTTCTTTCCATCTTGCTTAAATTGGCTTCTTTGAATTTTCCAAATGTTGCTCCTGATTTCACTCTCTGTAGCCAAGAAGAGAAATTCCTCTTCCATTGATCCCTCTTCCATATAGCCCTTCACATACCAAAAATCACCATCATCCCTCTCCACTCCAGCCTTCTCTTCTCAATCCCAGAAGAAGTACAGCTCTCAGTGAAGAACACCTTGGTTATCAGAATGGCATTGGAGGGTTGGTTGGTCTTCTGAACATTTGAAGCTGCTTGAATTATGATAAGGAATCAGAGGTGTTCATAATAGTTTACATCTGTGAAAGATAAATATGCCTCCAGGTTTCTTAGGCCTTGCTCAGCAGTATCATAATGGATACACATACATATCACCCAGCAGACAATTTTTAGAGGGAGATTTATATTTATTAATGGCCCAGTACTGGCTGGGCTCCCTGCTAGACTATAGGTATACAAAAATAAGAAAGGACACTTGTCCTTGACTACCAGGAGTTTATAGTCAACTAGAAGAATGTGATGTACATAAGTATGATACAAGGTATATATAATGGGAACAAAGGAGAGAGCCAAACAAAATGTACTGAAAAACGTAACAGAAAAGAAGAATTTTAACAGAAATGAGAGCTTTTAGAAATGAAGCTGACCTTGAGGCCAGAAGAATCTATTTATAGATGAGTAAGTCAAGGCACAATATCAAATAAAAGCAAAATAACTTCCTTTAATATTTTTCCACACAGTAAGCATTAAGTACTGTGCAGTCTTTTCCTTAACAGGAAATATGGTAGCATTTCATTGCTGTCCTTCAGTCATTTTTCAGTTGTATCTAACTCTTCCTGACTCCAATTTGGGGTTTTCTTTGCAAAGATACTACAGTGGTTTACCATTTCCTTCTCCAGCTCATTTTTACAGATGAGGAAACTAAGATAAACAAGGTGAAGTGACTTGCCCAGCATCACAGTTAGTCAGTGTCTGAGACTGGATTTGAACTCCTAGAAAATGCTTTCCCATAGTGAAAATAAAGCATTGGGAAGATAAACCAAAGGACATGTGAGCTCTATGAAAAATGTTAGCTTCTAGCCTGTTAGAAACAGCACCAACATCTAATTCCAAGACTTCTCTGACTCATAGGACAGTTTCAAAAGGTACTTTAAGATGAGAGAAACCAGTAATGGTGACAAGCTCTAAACCAGAATCTCCAGATATTGTATGACCATGAACTAATAGACATGACAAGCTGAAGAGTTGTAAACACATCGGCTTAAAATCAACTACATCCAATAGGAAAGATAATCAACCTTGTCAACTAAAACTCAAACACTGCTGCTGATCTTCCTCCCCCACAGCAGCACCACTGATCAGATCACTAGACCATGCTGCCACCACCAAGCAGACTTGTCTTTTTTTTCCTAAGTGAAGGGTTGGACTTTAGCTCAAGCCTTTGTTTATATTGCATGTGGCAGGCTCGCTCTTAAAGAGTATTCAATTACTTGTTTGTTTTCTTGCACAGACTTTACATTTTGTTCACTAATTCTGTAAAAACCAGAGCAGAAAGGATTGTATTAATGAGTCCAGTATGCTGAGGTCTTTGTTGGTCTTTGTTCCCATTTGCTTTGAGTTTCTATCCTAATCAGTGTATGAAGTCCAAAAACAAACAAAAAAAAGTACTATGGGATGAAAAGAAGGGAAGAGAGATAATAAAAGAAAAGCAGAACTGACCTAACTCTGTAGAAAAATAAAAGAAGAAAATTGAAAAGACAGTAACAGCATTTATGATGACTAACCTCATACCTTTAAAGGCTGATCATGTTACTAATTGCCAGTCTGAATTCTGTTACTGAAATTGTGTTGAACTTATCCATTCACTCAGTATGTCCTTACTGGGTCCCTAGTGCATGAATATCATTGTGGCAAACAATAAGACAAACCAGAGTGCACATGGAAGGGGCCAGACAACATGGTATAGAGCGTCAAAATCATGCTATCTAAGGATCAGTTGAAGGAATTGGGGATGTTTAGCCTATGGAAGATAGGGTCTGCCTCAGTTCCTCAGTTAGCTAAAGAGCAGTCACTTGCATTAATTAGACTAGAGGTTATACCCATTCCACCCCCAACTCTGAAATCCAGCCAAACTGGCCTTCTCTCTGTTTCTCCCTCATGACACACCATCTACCATTCCCATTCATGCACAGCATTCACTCTCTCCTGACTTTTGCCTTATAGAGCCCTTCTCTTCCTTTATGACGTGACTCAGGTACCTCCTTCTAAATGAAGCCTCTCCAGAGCCCCTCATCTTGTAGTGCCTTCCCTCCCAAACTTGTATTTAATTATATGTGTATATCAAGTCATCAACAAGCATTGATTAAGCATCTATTAAGCATCAGGGACTGTGCCAAGTACTGGGGATAAAAAAAGACAAAAAATAGTAGCTTCAAGGAACCCATAGTCTATTAATAATTTATTTCTGATATATATATATATGTATACATATATATACATATATATATACACATATACATATATATATACATATATCTTTATATGTCCTTGTCTCCCCTAGCAGTGAATAGAGTGCTGGGCCCGGGGTCAGGAAGACTTGAGTTCAAATCTGACCTCACATACTAGCTATGAGACCACGGACAAGTCATTTAACCATTGTCTGCCTCAGTTCCTTAACGTGAAATTCTAACATTCTATGATAATTCCAGGGGCTTATAATGCAATTGAGAAAATAAGGCATGAAGTGGTTAAATAGCAGGTAAGAACATAGGTGATTAAGTACTCAAAAGCATGGGAGAGACATTAAAGTAGATATAAAGCCCCAACACTAGAAGAGCCCTCCCAGGCTATCCAGTACAACTGATACTTGAGTACTCTCTCCAATATACCTTATATGTGATCAGTCTCTGCTCAAAAACTTCCAATGATGAGAAACTCATTGTCTCACATGATATTCAATTTATTTGTTGGAGGACTCCATGTTTAGGAAGTTCTTATACTAAGCTGAAATCTGGTTCTCTGCAATTTCCACTTACAACTCATAATTTGGCCTTATCATGACAAACAGAACAAATCCAATCATCAAATTTGATCAAATTCACAGAGAGAGAGAGAGAGAAAGAGAGAGGGAGGTAAGAGTGATAGAAAAGCAGACAGGTGATAGTTAGACAGACAGAAGACTAGTAGCTAGATAAAGAGAGATATAGATGTAGAAATAAAGAGATAGGTAGATAAATAATTGGAGATAGATGGAGAAAGATAAGTAGATAGATATAGATAATAGTGAGATAGAGAGATGGAGGGATAGATAGAGAGAGAAGTAGGTAATAGATAGAAATAGAGAGTTGAAGATATAGACGTATAGATGATAGCTAGATAGAAGATAAGTATACAGTAGATAGATGAGAGAGTGGTGGAGATGGATGGATACATAGATAGATGAGTGGATGGATAGATATATGGGGGGACAGACAGAGAGATACATAGATTGATATCACATATGTAAGCACTTTACACACCAAAGTACTATCCAGGGTATCTCAAAAGTCTAAGTGCAGTTTTAGGCTTTGACAGCTTAAATGTGCACTAGGACTTTTGGGACACCCTGTATAAACACCAGCTCTCCTTAGAAGTAGTCATAGTGTTCCCTATGACGGTCTTTTAAGTGTTTGTGGTCATTTATGTGTGTAAATACTATCGGGGTCAGAGAAGGGAACAATAAGTGGACATGGATGGAAAATAACAGGAGCAGGCAGTAAAATTCACATACAAAGCACATTTTCTTTATACATAGTGATAATAGCAAGATATCAGTTATAACATAAACTCCTAGAGAGTAGGAATGGTTTCTTTTTTGTATTTGTATCTCCAGCACCTGGCACAGTGACTGGCATACAGTAGTTGCTTCAAAAAAAATGCATATTGTAGGCAGCTAGGCAGCACAGTGGAGAGAGCCCTGGGTTCACTAGAATCAGAAGAGACTGAGTTCAAATCCTTACTAGCTGTGTGATCCTGGGCAAGTCACCTAACCTCTATCTGCTTCAGTTTGCTGTTTAGTCGCTTTCAGTCGTGTCTGATTCTTTGTGACCCCATTTGGGGTTTTCTTGGCAGAGACACTGGAATGGTTTGCCATTTCCTTCTCCAGCTCATTTTACAGATGAGGAAACTGAGGCAAACAGGATTAAGTGACCTGTCCAGGGTCACACAGCTAGTAGGTGTCTGAGGCCACATTTGAGCTCATGTCTTCCTAATTCCAAGCCCAGGGCTCTCTCCACTGTGCCACTTAGCTGCCTGATCTCAGTTTCAACTATAAAATGGGGATCATAATAGCATCTACCACCCAGATCTGTTATGGGGATCAAATGAGACAATATTTGTAAAGCACTTAGCACTGGGCCCAGCACATAGTGGGTGCTTAATAAATGCTTGTTCCCTTCCCTGTTCCACCTCCTTCCTTGCTGGTTGATTGCTTGATTAATGGAGAAAAGGAGAAGATATCCACCCACCTCTCACCTGTGACTCCAAGAAGCTATTTTAGCATATGCAGCATTCAGATCCTGGTAAACCATCTCAGTAGATCAGCTAAACCTCACTGAGGGTAAGTAACAGACCTCAAACCCATTGGTGAGTAAGGGGGATGTCTAAGCCAAGCATGCAAAGACTTCCCTTGGTGGAAGAAGCAGATGAGAACAATTTGTTCCAATGGCCATGAAGGCAGCTGAAGCAGGTGCTGTGAAGTGCTTAGAGCTTGGTAAAGTATCAAAGATGCCAAGGTCATCCGCTGCATCCTAGGCCATCACCAGTCATGCTGAATTGGTTTTTTACTTTAATTTTTTTACTTGACTTCAATAACTTTGAAAGAGAAAATGAAGCTGACAACTTTGTGCAACTCTGCCTCACAAATCCAATTCACATGGGAGTTAAAACATCACCCTATGATACCATTGGTCCTCTTTGAAAATGAACGATGAACAACAACAGCAGTGATGTAGCTAATGACAATAATAGGACCTTTCTTGATGACCAGGGAACCAAGGTGGTTTATCCAAGGTCATACAAGCAGTAAGCAACATAGGGAAGATTTGAACCCACATCTTCACACTACAGAACAAGGGCTCTTTCCACTGTTTCAAGTTTCTGGTGCGTGTGTGATTTCACAAGGAATGACTGATGGAATCCAAAGCACTAGACTAATCACCAGGGCTTCTTTGCCTGACAGTCTTAGACAAAAAGACCAAAGGGACAGGGTCAGGCAGTATTAAAATGAAAGATAAGCTTGATGCCTGGGTAAACTCGACGAGCTTAAGTTCTGAACCTTACTTTGTTTTGTTTGACTCTCTCTCTTAATTCCTCAGTAAAACAATTTTAAACCTGACCTTGGCTTGGCTGAATTTTAAAAATTAGAGTTTCTAGTGCTATATCCCATGAGAAAGGGGAGCTATTTGGGGCTTGGGTCTACGAGAGTAAAAGCCAGAGAGAATGAATGAAAAGAAAAACCTCTCGGGGGTAGTGACTTTGAATTTCAGTGGGGAATAACTGGGACTGGACTCCCAAGGTCACTTCTTCATAACCAGCACAACTGGGGTTTGTCTCTTTAAGAGGGCGAGATGAACAAGGCTTTGCAAAAATCAGTGGCGTTTGCATTTATGAAAAGCATCATAAAATAATAGAGTTGGAACTGGAAGAAGTATTAGAAGTCAACGAGTACAGAGAATCTACCAGTCAATAAGCATTTATTAAACTCTTACTGTGTGCAAGACTCTGTGATAGGCACTAGAATCATATAAAGAAAAGCAAAAACACAGTCCTTGCCCCAAGAAGCTCACATTTTAATGGACAGAGGAGCTCACAAGTGATTTACCAAAGATTATACAGGTAACAAAAGACAGAGTCAGGAAATGGGGCAGCTGGTTGAGGCAGGAAGACCTGGGTTCCAATCTGGCCTCAGACACTTACTAGTCGAGTGACTGTGGGTTAGTCACTTAACTTCTGCTTGCCTCGGTTTCCTCATCTGTAAAATGGGGGTAATAAATACCACCTGCCTCCCACATGAAGATATCTCATTTATGAAGATCAAATGAGATAATATTTGTAAAGTGCACAGTTCCTGGCACATAGTATGTTCCATATAAATATTAGTTATTATTATTATATGACTAATGATAATAATAGCATTTTAAGATTGGCAAAATGCTTTACACATATTATCTCATTTTATTTTTCACAAGAGCCCTGTGAAATAAATGCTATTATTATCTTCACCTTTAAGATAACCAAATTGAAAAGTGAGAACAGTTCTGTAACTTGCCCAGTCACACAATTAATAAGTGTCTGAGAAGAGAGACACAGAGAAAAAGAGACATACAGACCCAGAGACAGACAGGAAGAGAAAAAGATACAGACAGACAGACAGACACAGAAACAGAGAGATAGACACAGAGAGAAAGACAGAAAGAAAGAAAGAGAAAGAGAAAGAGACAGACACAGAGACCAAGAGACAGAGACAGAGGAGAGACAGAGACTGAGAGAGAAGCCATTCTACAGGACAGAATAGAAGTATTGCAATCCAGCCTGCTTACAAAGGACAGCAAAGATCAGCCAGCCTGGAAACAGTGGAGTATTCATTTAGGAGAAGCATCAATAATGAGGTTGGTTAGCTGGGATGAGGGCAGATTGTAGAAGGCTTTAAATACCAGGCTAAGAAGGCTGGAGTTAATCATACTAATAACAGAGAGCCAATGGAAATTTTCTGGGCTCAGATAAGCTGCCCATAGTAAGGAAGGCAAAGCTCTTTAGAAGATTTCCAAGAAAAGGAAGAAGAATGATGGCTAGGAGTATAACAATAGACATTCAAGCTTTACTCGACATCCTTACCTTACCTTACCTTACCTTACCTTACCTCTCCATTGCAAGATCATTCCAACTTTCACATCCAATTGGCCTAACAACAATGCATGAGACTGCCTCACCTTCCATTTTGGCAGTGCATATATAGGGAGACAGTGTTCTACACTCAAGAATCCTCAGCACTTTTGTGAGAATTAGGGTGTGCTGAGGTGATTTATAAGAGTTTATCAATGATGACTTGTGCAACAGAATCCAGGAAGCATCAAAGACCTGTAGATGGACTGGTCGTGTGGCCATAACAAAGGATAATAGAGACGACTTGAGTGTAAAATAGAATGTAAGCTCATTGAGCGCAGGGTTTGTTTCAGTTTTTGACTCTATCTCCAGCACCTTAGCATAACGCCTTGGCATATAGTAGATGCTTAATTAATGTTGATTGTTTGAATGAATGAAAGAATGTTGCACTAGTAACCCCATAATTTTAAAGGGCTTAAAGAAAGACCTAGGACAAGTCATTTAACCTTCTTGTGACTCAGTTTTCTCATCTGTAAAATGAAGGAGTTGTATTTTACAGCCTCTAAGATCTGTCCAGCACTAAATCTATAATTCTATGGCATGACATCTAGTACATTTGGGTAGAAAAAATAGATGGAAGGGTGTAGAGAAGAATTATATGGAATATAATTAAATGTTTGTTAAATGGAATGGAATGAAGAAGGCACAGATGAAGTGCTATCTGCAACAGTAGAGGAAATTCTTATACCATGAGATTATTGATCTACCAAATTATTCTTTAAATTTAAAAAAGAAAATGGTGGTCTTGAAATTCCTCTCAAATACCCATAGGTTTTATCAGATTTTTCAGCTACTGGGGGAGGGAGGGTGGGAAATTACCTATGTACTCTTTTTTGCTAAAAACCTAACTTGATTCTGTTTTCTTATACTTCTTAAGTTCTTATTTCCATAGTATCTCAGGGATTGTGCTCCCTGTCTGTTTTAGGTGGGAAAATGGTTAAGCAGGGACTGTGACTATGTCTGCCCACTGTACAGTGCCTAGCACCCCACTGAGGTTTCATCTCCTATTAAGTAATCATTGTGAAAAATGACAGATCCCAGAATCCTGGTGTTTGTGAAAGAAAATGGAGTGAAAATTATTGATTTTGCCTCTGCCTCGAGCCCAGGTTTGGCTGTCAAAGGACACTGGTCCTAGTCAATTTCCCTTGGCAGTTCTGTATAAACATCATGGTGCTGAAGGAAATTAACTAATCTTAACCAGTGAGATCAAGGGTTCTGTCCTTGCTCTGGTATGGCTAGCCTGGCCTGGCTATGATCTAATTCAGACAGAAAAAAGGGAAAAAACCTATTGTACCAGTGTCTGTTTCTCCCCTCCAGGCTTTTCCTTAAGGCTGGGGGAAAGCAGGGAAAAGGAGTGAGGGTAGGAAAGAGAGAGACAGACAGAGAAATAGAAAGAGAGACATACGGAAAGGAAGAGAGAGAGAGAGAGAGAGAGAGAGAGAGAGAGAGAGAGAGAGAGAGAGAGAATATGTTTAAATAATTCAGAAGGCCCCAAAAGAAGAAAAATAAGGGTGAATAAGCAAAGCAAAATTAAAGCATGATGAAGGAAGTTGAGAGAAGGAGGGCACACAGAAGAGATCAAAATTACATGCTAAAAATAATTCTAAAATGATCATTTGAAATAAAGCTAAAGATGTTTTCAGGTGGGTTAAGCATCACCCCCTTTTTTTCTTCCCTAAATACCTCCTTTGGCACTGTCCAACAGGAGTTGCTATCTCTTACTGAAGTTGAGTGCAATTCATCTTCTAGGCATCTTATTGGTTAATACATCTTCACAATATATACTCTGAAGAGTGCAAAGAACTTCACAGTTGTCTCTGAAGACATAAATTGAGGAGAATTTCAGTGGAAGCTTAGGCACCAGATTGACATCTCTGGGGAGCAATGCCTCCTATTTATCCCAAGAATGGATATCACCTGAGAAACAAACTTGGAAGAATACACACACACACACACACACACACACACTCACTCACTCACTCACTGCTTCACGTTGCTTCATGGAATAGCTTTTCACCCCAAGAAAATGACCATTTGGTAAAGAAAAGGAAAGTCAATCTGTGCCAGCCAATCTTCTGTTGATATCCCTTAAGGAGGGCAATTAGAACCAATGGATATAGGACTATCTCCCTCCCCCAACCTCCTCCAGTAATAGCAAATCAGAGACCACCAACTTATTTCATTTGGGCCAGTGAACAGCCAAATCGGGTAGTAATGACTTCTGACCACAACCAACCTCACTGGATTCAAATGGCTGAACGTCAAATGAAAGCCAGCTTTGTTTCCCATTGCAATTTCCCATTGCCATCTAGTCCCCTGACAGTCCCCTGCATTAAATCAGGTAACACAGTATACTGTAGCTATTTTATCTGGTTCTCCTTAAGTTATTTGAAATGAGTACTCTGCCATCCATGAAATCAAATGAATCTCGGGGACATTTCTATTTATGCAGTGTGAGGGGGATCTTTCAAAAGAGAAAGGAGAAGCATAAAAAAGGATGGAATGTGTCCAAAGACACAAGGAACATGCATTTTACTTCTACCCCGTCCAAAAAAGAAAAAGCAAGTACATTTGAAAAACAGAGGTGCATAAATTAAAGCAGAGTCTTAACAGTGTATATTTATGTGCTGAACTGGGAACCACTGAAGCCGTTCTCATCACGTAACCCTAAAATGAGCAGAGCCCCACACATCCCAGCTATCAGATTACAGTCAGTAGATGTTAGAAAACATATGCTTTGTTTATTTTGTACTTGCCTAAACAATCATGCACAGCTTTCTTTTGTTCCAGGAGTCATTGAAGCATATAATAAGAAGAGTTCCTGCAAGTTGGAGTCTCTTTATTCTGGTTGTTTTCAGGGAGTTGTAAACTGACTGCTGCTAAGTCAGGAATTTTCTTCCATTGTCAGCGAGGATACAAAATGCTTTCCTTTGGATACCCATTAGAAAAGGGCTTCTCCATCTTCCACCTTGGCTTTGAATCAGCCTTTCCATTGGCCTTTGTTAATGTTTCACATTTACTTTTGTGGCCATTTTTAATGGCTTGTATGTTTTCAAGGTAGCTAGAGTGTGGTTTATAGAGGCTGCACCCTTTCTTGGGCTACTCTGTGCTTAAGTGGTATTCCATCTTCCAACACACACCCAAGGACCATGCTTCTGAACATCATCCTTGCAAGTTCTCTTACATCTGATCTCTTGAAATCCTCCATATTTCTCTTGTCATCCCCAACACCTCCATTCATACCTTCCCATTGCCCCAAGAATCCCCCAAATCAGATTCAACTTCAACAGTTATTAAGTGCCTACTGAGTGCAAGACACTGGAGATGAAGAATAAAATGAAAAACATAGAACCCTTGCCTTCAGAGCTTCAATTCTACTAGGAGAGGCATGACCTGCAGAGAAAATATAATGTAAGATGGAGTGTGATGGAGTGGGGGACAGGCAGAAAGGAAGAAGTTTAGACAATACCTTCTCAGAAAATCTGAGGCAAAAGAGAAGACTTTTAGCTGGGAGCAGAAGGGACTTCCCGTCTCATTAATAAAACATAATCCAGAGGCAGCATAGTGTTGTAGATGGAGGACAAGCTTCAGAGTCAGGAAAACCTGAGTTCGAGTCTTGCCCTTGACCCATGTTCTCTATGTCACTTGAATTCTCACTCTTAAATTGTCCCAGACAACACTCTAAGCCTAGAAGCTCCAAGGAAAGTGCAGCGCTGCTTTGGTGAAAGAGGTTACTCCCTAGAGGAAATCATAGATCAAGTAAGTAAATAAATAAACAAGCAAAAAGATGTATGGATGAATGAATGAGTAATAGATAAATGGATGATGATGATAACTGATGGATAACTGAATTAATGATTAAGTGAATGAACAATAGAGATAAGTAATAGATTATTGACAGATAAGTGATAAATTAATGAGTGAAATGAATGAATAATTAAGAGATAGATGATAAATATAGACAGATAGATGATAGGAAGGAGAGAGAGAAAAAGAGAGAGAGAAATAGCTAGACCATGTGCTGTTTAGTGTTTTTACCACTTGGCTTGGGTAAAGGAAGAGAGGACATGCTCATCAAATTTACAGTTGACACCAAGCTGGGAGAAATAGTTGATGCACTGAATGACAGTGTTAGGATTCAAAAGGATCTTGACAAGTTAGAGCATCAGGATGAATTGAATAAGATGACATTCAAGATGGGATAAATGGAAAGTCTTACACTTGGATTCCAAAAAATCAACGTCACTGGTACAAGATGGGATGAGCATAGTTGGGCAGCAGTTTGCCTGAAAGAAATCTGGAGGTTTTAGTAGATTGCAACAAGCTCAATATGTCAACAGTTGTGGAAACCAAAAAAGGTAATGCAGTTTGGGAGTACATTAAGAGAGGCATAACTTCCAGGAATAAAGAGGAGATAACCCTTCTGTACTCTGCCCTACTCAGACATCATCTAGAGTATTAAGTTGAGTTCTGAATGGCACAGTCTAAGAAGAACATCCATAAGCTGGAGGGTATCCAGAAGACACCAAGGATGATGAAAGGCCACAAGTCCATGTTATAGGAAGATCATTTGAAGGCACTCAGCCTGTTTAGCCTGGAGTTCTGTTTGACCCCAAAAGGTACTTCTGGGAGCAGTGGATGGAAGCTACAGGGAAGCAGATTTAATAATAATAATAAACATTTCTATCACACTTTAAGGATTGTAAAGTGCATTACACATGTTGTCTCATTTGATTCTTACAATAACCTATGAGGTAGATGACATTATTTCCCTATTTTATAATGGATGAAACCAAGGCAGACAGAGAATAAGTGACTTGCCCAGGGTCACACAGTAAGTGTCTGAGTCAGGTTTTGAGCTCTGGTCTTCCTGACTCCCGGCCCAGCTCTCTACTGCTCCACCTAGCTTCCTCTTTAGGCTTGATAGCTGGAAAAAAAAATTCCCAACAGTTAGAATTATCCAAAAGTAGAATAAGTTACCTCAAGGGACTGTAGGCTCCTCCTCCTGGGAGAGCTTGAAGTATGGATTGAAAGCTCACTCGTCAGACACATAATAGAGCAGGGAATTCCATTTGTGGAAGGGTTAGATCAAATGGCTACTATCATGAGCTATCATCATTGGTAATTTGTACAGAGTGAGATCATCAGTACAGGGAACTCCCAGGGAGGAAACTCCCTCTATCAGCATATATCAACTCTTATTATTCTAACTGCTCCACAGCATATAATCTTAGAGTCAGTAAGTCAATAAGCATTTATTAAGCACCTACTGCATGCCGGGCATTGTGATAAGTGTTGAGGATACAAGCAAAGGCAGGACAGCCCCTGCTCTCAGGGAGCTCACAATCTAATGAAGGGAGCTCATGATCTAGTTGTCTGGAGACTGAGACATTAAATGATTTACACAGGGTCACACAACTAAGAGTTGGACTTGAACCCAGGTCTACCTGGCTCCAAAGCTACCATTGTAGCTTTGATTAAGTGACCACTGCCCACAGGAAACTAACTCTCTAGAAAGAAAGCATGGCAAACATACAAATACCTATATAGAAAAATGGTATGTGCAAGGGGATACAAACAAGCAACTACGAAGGGTCTGAGGGAAATTAGAGAGGAGGACTTCAATGGAAAGCCAAATGAGAACTGAAAGAATAATAACTTTCTGATCCTAATTATCAAGTCAAGAACCAAATCTGTTGCTTCTTTTTGTCCCTGAAAATGCTCCAAAAACATGAGAGTTCTAAGAAGTAATTGACAAAGAAACAGTTTTGCAAAAGGAAAATGACCTGAGCCAGATCCTTTCTTCCTCTCCACCCCCTTGATAATCATCATTTGCATGGAGAGGTCTCTCAGAAAGCAATTTTAAATTATACATGAAGGAAGGAAGGAAGGGGAGGCCAGATACTAAGAATAGAAGATGTAGCCCACAGTGTTTTCAAGAACCAATTTCATTCCTTCCAGGAAAGACTGGCACATCCCCATGGATTCAGGCAAGAAAATGTTCATAATGCCATGTCAGAGACCAAATGTTAGACAAGAGAGATCTTTAAAAGGGTAGTTTATGTTAGGGAAATAACAAAATCCTTGCAAGCCTATCATGAGTTCATACAACTACACAACATTTACATTGAAGAGGGCTGGGTAGTGAGGGGTGAGCCAAGAGAGTGTGGCAATCAGTCAAAAAGTATTCATTAAGTACTTACTATGGACCAGACACAAAGAAAGACAAAAATATCTAAAGGAATTCACACTCTACTGAACCACAAACAATACAAGAGATACACAGGTAAGTTAGAGGTGATCTCAAAGGGAAGAAGCTAGCAATTTAGTGAGAATGGAAAAAGCTTCTTGCTGAGTCTTTAAGGAAGCCAGAGAAACCAGAAGGTGCTGGAGCAGAGCCATGAGAGATATCTAGTGTAAAAGCACCAAGATGGCACATGGAATGTTGTACATGAGGAAGAATGAGGAGGCCAATGTCACTGGAGTATAGAGTTTGGAGAGAGAAGTAAGGGGTCAGGTTTTGAAAGGCGGAAAAAACCAAACAGAGGATTTTATATTTGATCCTGGCAGTATTAGGGAGCCATTAGAGGGATGATGGGAGGGAAGTGTCATGGTTGTACCTGTGCTTTAGAAAGATGACTCTGACAGCTGAGTGGAAGATGAACTGGAGTGGGGGAAGACTTGAGGCAGGAATATCAAACAGCAGGTTATTGCAATAGTGTGGAGGTAAGGTTATGGGGGCTGGCCTACACAAGATTGGTAGCTGGGTCAGAAGAGAGAAGGTGTCATATAAAAGAGATGTAACAAAGATAAAATTAAAAGTCTTGAGAGAAGATTGTTCATTGTGAGATATGGGGGGAGTGGGTTATTAAGAATGTCAAAGACGGCACCTAGATTGCAAGCTAGGATGACTAGGAGAGTGATGATTACCTCAACAGTAATAGAGAAGTTAGGAAAAGGGGAGGAGAGTTTATGGGGGGAAATAGTGAGTTTGGTCTAGGGTACCTGAGAGGATGGTGGTAGCCTTGACAACAATTGGGGAGCTGGGGAAAGGGAAGCATGTGGAAGGAAAGATTCCGTTTTAAGCATCTTGAGTTTTAGATATCTATGAGACCTCAAAAAGGCATTTGGAAATTCAAGACTGAAGGTCAGGAGAGGTGAAGGCTGGATAAATAGATCTGAGAATCATCTGTACGGAGACAATCCTTGAACCCATGAGAGTTGATGAGATTACCAAGAAAGCTAGCGGAAAGGGAGAATACAAGATGACACAGGACTGGGACACCCATAGTTAGCATGACCAGAATGAAGATCTAGTAAAAGAGAAGGAGAAGAAGGGGTCAAACAGGTAGGAGAAGAATGAGGAAAAAAAGCAGCGGCATGAAAACCTAGAAAAGAGAGACTATTCAGGAGGAGAGAGTGATTAGCAGAGTGAAAAGCTGAAGAGGGGTCATGAACAATGAGGACAGAGAAAAGGTCATTAGATTTAGCAATCAACTAACTTTGTAACTTTGGAAAGAGCGGTTTCAGTTGAACGAAGTTGGAAGCCAGATTGCATGAGGTTTAGAAAAGAGTGAGAGGAAAGGAAGTGGCAGCACCAAATTTAGACGTCCTCAAGGCATTTAGCTGTGAAAGGCAGAAGAGATATAGGATAATAGTGAGGTTAGAAAAATCAAAAAATTTTAGAGTAGTGGAGGCATAGGCATGTTTGTTGGCAACAGCGAAAAAACTAGTAGACAAGGAGATATTGAAGATTAGTGAGACAGTGGGGGTTATAGAGGGGGTGATATTCTGAAGAACACTGGATGGAATGAAATTGCTTGTCTATGTAGAAGGGCTTCAAGTGAGACAAGTGAGACTTTCAGTGAAGTGTGCATGAGCGCACACGTGTGTGTGTGTGTGTGTGTGTTCAGGCATCCATATTTCTGTGTGATCTTTCTGATAGAATCTACCTTTGCAGATGGGTGGGGTTTTTAAAAATTACTATTCTGGCACAAAACTGACTACTTGCCAACATCTTTACTACCTTGCCCACCTATTCTCTCCTTAGAGAAAGACATTTCTCTGGAGAGTAATTCCGTGTCAGACAAAAGCTATCTAACTGTAGATAATTTGGAGAGAACAACAAGGCAGCGACAATTTCAAATGTGTGGCATTAAGACAGACATATGCCCAAAGCACACAAAATACCCCAAATTATGTGACTTGCATGTAAAAGTCAGAATCTCTCTTTCTTCTTGGTATTGAATTCTTCAGCTTAACCCCCAGACTCTTCTCTTCATTCATTCCTCAAATTCTGGTCCCGCCCTTCGCGTCTAATCCGGACATATCCTTCTGGCTCTGGCTCCTCCGTTCATCACCTTGTGTCCCTAGCAACTGATTCTGACCATTTCATTGATTTACCCATCTCTTAGTTCCTGGAGCCTTCTCACCCTGGAACTTCCTTTCCCCCTCTCATTGCCCTATTCCACTAGTGAGTTGCTCATTGGGCCTCCATTTTAGGTAAGGGCATAAGCCAGGTAGCCTTGATTCCCCAGCTTGCTCTGCTTCTAACTCACCACTCTACCCCCACAGAGGTGTCCTCCTCACACACCACTCCCCTTGCTTTTCAGCTATCTCTGGTGTGCTGACTTCCCCATTTAAAATGTAGTCTCCTTGATGACAGGAACCATCTTTTTTATTATTGTATTTGTATGACCAGTGCCTGGCACATAATAAGAGCTTAATAAATGCTTCTTCTTGTCTTGCCTTGTCTTGACTTCCTAGAGTAGGGACTTTCCAGTCACATCCTTTCCATACTCCCTGGGAAAGTTCAGCCTGAGCCAAGGAAGGTTCTTCCTAGTTCACATCCAGTGTCAGCCAAAGACACTTCTCATGTTAAGGCCAGAACAGACAATATACAACTCATATCAATTTTACCTCAAACCCCAATTTTCAATCATTCTTGTAAATCCTCTGCAGCCTGGCTTCTGACCCTATCATTCACCTAAAACATTTCCCTCCAAAGGTAATAACTGCCAAGTCTAATAGCCTTTTTTCAATTTTCAACCATCTTGACCTTGCCACAGCCTTGGACACTGTCCATTGCCTTCTCTTCCTAAATAGTCTTCTCTCTGGGCTTTCATGAAACTTCTTTCCTGTGAATTCCTACCTTCCTGTTTGTCTGCTCCTTCTCATTTCCCTTTGCTGGATCTTCGAAGATGTTGCTGCCTCTGACCCTACAGTTTGGCCTGGTCCCTCATCTCTTTTCCCTCTATACTATCTCAGTGACCTCCTTGGTTCCCATGGATTCAATTGAGGTGAGGGTGCCCCCCCCCCCACACACACACACACATGGAGTCAGCCTCAGCTGAGCCATCTTCTCTTTCCTCTTTATGCCATTGATAAATAAGCTCGACAATTCACATGGGCTCAATTATCATCAGGGACTTGCCCCTTCAGTTAGCATCTCTGCACAGGTGATCTAGAGATTCTGCCTTTGTCCCTCTCCTAAGCCCCAGTCTCACTTCCAGGACTTCTAGCTAAACTTCTTGAATTGGATGTCCCTTAAACAATTCAAACATGATACATCCAAAATGGCACTTATTCTCTTTCACCAAAACCCTCCCCCTTTCCCAATTCTTCTATTACTATTGAGGGTACGATCCCCATCTCAAGCACCACTGCCCTACTTCAGGACATTATCACTTGTTGCAATGATTACAAAAAACTTCTCATTTGTACCGATGACATATCTCTCCCCACCCCAATCCATTTTCTACTCACCTGTCAGAACTTTCCTAAAGCAGAGGTTTAAATATAGTACGCTCCCTCCCATCCCATGTCACCTTCCGGTCTCTTAAACTCCAGTAGCTGCCAATTACCTCCAGGATCAAATATAAGTTTGGCATTGAAGCTCATCACAACCTGGCCTCTTCCTCCCCAACCACATGTTACTTCTTAGATGGTACTCCTCTCCACTCCTTCCTTGACCAAGTCAAACTGGATCTCTCACTTATTTCATTTACCATCTAAAAGCATTTCCATTAACTGTGCCCCATGCCTAGAATGCTCTTCCTCCATTTCTTAAACTCTCTGCTTTCCCTCAAGCCTCAGCTCAGACACCACCTGCTACAGGAGGCTTTTCCTAGCCCCCCCAAGTACTACAGTCACCCCGTCTGAGATCATCTTCCATCTACTCTGTATCTTGTATGTATCTTCATTAGAATGTGACCTCCTGGGTAGCAGGGAAAGTGGTTTTTTTTTCCTTTCTTGATATCCCCAACACTTAAAACAAAACCTCCAAGTAGTAAGTGATTAATAAATGCTTGTTGACTAATTGTCAACCTACCTTCCTCCACATATTCTTGTCCTCCCTGCCCCCATGAAACTTTCATACTAGGAAACTCTCATTCCAAAATAAGCCCTCAAAGACTGCCAAGCACTTTTAATGTTGTTCCAGATGTTTTCATTCAATTGTTCATTCAACAAATATCCAAAAAGTGAGTAAAGAATCATGAAATATGGCACTTGAAACTAACCCTCTAGTTGAGGAAATAAGACAAACACATGAAATGCTAATACAAGAGTCCAACAAAAGTGGGAGGGAAGTCACAAGACAGCGTATCATTGAGTGTTGCATCTGTGATAGGCACAGTAAGTGTTTCAATTGAGAAGTCACTGGGTTCAAATTAGCAGGGAAGGCTTCATGGAGATGATGAGAATGAGTTGGGGCTTGAAGAGAAGGAATAAGGAGTGGGATAAGCAAAGAAGGAGTACAAGTTGGATAAGCAAAGTGATAAAAGGAACCTTTCAGAAGACCAGACATTCCAGAAGCAATAAATAAACCATTTCGACCAGAGCCAAGTACTTCTGTGGCAAATGCTAGGAATGAATGCTAGGAATGTAACTTGGGATCATTTTGGATCTTATAATGAAAAAAGGAAAAGGAACCTAGCCAGAATTACCTATGTCAGAACCAGAAAGGATCTTAGAGGTCACTCAATCCAAACCACCCTACCCACTCCCCATCCCACCATTTTACACATAAAGAAACGAAAGACTACCAAGAGATTAAGTGAATTTTCTTAAAGTCACACAGTAACTGAAAAAACTGGGATCCAAACCCCAGGTTTCTGACTTCAAGACCAGGACTCATAACAATATACATCATAATCTCCAACTCCCGGAGGCCCATAGAGGTGAAGTCTTGCCCAGAGCCTCACAGTTGAGGAGAAGAGCAAGACTAGAACTCAGTTTTTAATGTCTTGACCCCATCCAGTGCTCTTTCTTGGACACCAGGCAGCTAATTCTGCAATTATTAGTATCATTTTATATTTTACAAGTCCTTGCATTTTAATTACATAATAAAAAGTTATGTAACCCTAGGTTAGTCACTTACCTTCTCATTACCCCTCTGGGCAGCTCTCTAAGACTATTGACTTTCAAGATATGTGCCAACCAGCATTGGTAGAAGAAATTTTCTCCCTGGGAATTCTCTAACCCCATAAAAATACATCTAGTCCAAAAAATAAGGAGCTTCATAATCTGAAGACTAGGGAAATCCACTGAGTCATATGTAGACCCTTACTTTTGTTGTTCATTTTCATTTTCAGTCGTGTCTGATTCTTTATGACCCAGTTTGGTTTTGTTGGGATTTTTTGGCAAAGATACTGGAGCGGTTTGCCATTTCCTTCTCCAGCCCATTTTATAGATGAGGAAACTGAGACAAACAGAGTTAAGTGACTTGTCCAGGGTTACATAGCTAGTAAATGTCTAAGGCCAGATTTAAACTCAGAAAGATGAGTCTTCCTGACTCCAGGCCCAGTGATCTGTACATTATGGAGGCACCTAGCTGCCAGACTCTTACTACCTGCATGAATTTAGACCATTCCAACCCCAATCCAAATTAAAAGAGGAACAAAAGCTAATGACAATACTGAGCCACAGCAAATTAGAATATTATATTGCATCTTTATCAATATCTTTAAGGAAAGAGACTGACAAATGACTAGGCAACAACAAACTTTACGGTGAGAAAGCACTACCAGTCAAAAGCTTCATGTAGAAGGCAGTGTTTGAGCTAAGTCTTAAAGGAGATGGGAGTTCTCTGAGGCAAAGTTGATGGAGAAGAGCATTCCAGGAATGAAAGACAAACAGACAATTAGAATTGACCTCAGTTTGCTTAGTTATAAAAAGAGGAAGCCAGAGTCAGAAGGACATGTCCCGATCAGGAGCAAAGGGTGGCACCAGAATTTGAGGAATGAATGAAGAGCCTGGGGGTTAAGCTAAAGGATTCAACACTAAGTAGAAAGAGAGATTCTGAGCCTCTAAATCCCTTCCAGCTCTAGAGCTACGATCCTAAGACCCCTGTGACCATCAATATGCCCTTTTACAAGGTCCTAACAGCTCCTGACCCTTGCCTTTTATTCAGTGTCCTTAAAGACAACCTGGCCCAAATATTAAGCATATCCTAAATATAACCTTGAAGTAACTGGAGTTGGAACTTTGGCCTGGCCAACCATTTCTCAGATGTTGAATCAGCTGCCAACTGAAACCTGGAACATGGAGTCAGCCTCAGCTGTTAAGCTAAAATGGAAAAGTTATACATTTAATACCTTCTGTAACTGCTCCACTTTGTTTAGAACTCTTAAGTGCCTGGATCCTTTGGGCCTGTTACCCTATAAATGCCTCTTGCTGCTATCGATAAAGTGTTCGCAGATTCCTTCTACAATCCCTAACATATTTTTTATGTTACATTTATTCTGGTTGTTATGAAAACAAGTTTAAACAGCATAAAATAGACTTCACAAGACTTGGGATACTACAGCTCCATGAATTAGTGTGGACAGTAAAGTCCCCTGAAAGTACCCAATGTTCCCTTATCATACCCAAATATCAGCCTGAGGAGACGGAGTCTTATGGCTTTCTCACACAAATCCTTTCTCCATAGCAGATTTATGAACCTTTGTCGCACTCCTGAGCGAGCAGTGGAGCATTCTAAGGCCAAATTTGGGCAATTGAATTATTTCTCTCACTATGGTTTTCAGTCATTATTTCTGTCCCTGTAAATTGTCTTTTCTTAGAGATAATCAAAGTACTCTAGAAAAAAACGAGGCTTAGGTTTTTGTTGGGTTTTTTTTTCTTTTGGCATGTGTTCCTTAACTTCATCACTCTGCACAGAGGGGGAGAAACGTATGTCTCTTCTTTCTAAACACTGCTCATTTTCCAAAGCTGAGAAATTGGAGAGTATGGTCGCCATGAGCATGTTTGGGCCTGGAGGAAAGTAGTGATAGAGATTAAATTCTTAACTAGGGATCCATGGATAGATTTCAGGGCATCGTTTAATTTGGATGAGAAAAAATACGTCTTGGTTTCAATATTACTGGTTTCCTTCATAATCCTATGTACTTTATGCAATTAAAAGCATGATTCTAAGAAGGGGTCCATAGGCTTCATCAGACCATCAAAGGGGTCCATGACCCAAAAATGTTAAGAACCCATGCTGACTAGACAATGTTGCTTAATGCCATCTGAAAATTTAATAAACTTCACCCTTCTGCCTTTAACTTGTCTTGAAAGGAACATCCTTCTTCTTAAGACCATACTTATGTTCCTTGTCCATTTGCTCTTTTTGATAGTCAGTGCAGTGGATAGAGTACCAGGCAGGCATCGGATCAGGAAGACCTAAACTCAAATGAGGCCTCAGACATTTACTAGCTGTGTAACTCTGTGCACACTTAAATCACTTAAACTCTGTTTGCCTTAGTTTCCTCATCTGTAAAACAGAGATCATAACACTTGCCTCACAGGGTTGTTGTTGTGAGAATCAGATTAAGATAACATATACAAAGCATTTTGCAAAACTTAAAATTCTATATAAATGCCAACTATTGTTACTATTAAGCTGTCCTAATAGGAGTATAATATGCAAAAGGAAATAGAAGGGTGACAGTATTGTCATGCTCTTCCCTGGCCAGCCTGCATTGGGCTCACTTCTGGGTGAAACATTTTAGGAAATACATGAATAAACTGGAGCATCCCATAAAAAGGTAACAAGAATGATAACGGACTGGAGGCCATCATGTCTGAGGATCAGGTGAAGGAACTTAGAATAAAGAAAAGCCTTAGGGAAAACATATAGGCTGTCTTCAAAGAATTTGACTTTTTCTGCTTGGCCTCAGAAGGCAGAGCTAGGAACAGAAAGGCAGAGTTCAGCTCAACATCAGGACAAATGTCCTAAAAATGAGAGGTATCCAAAAATACTACACGTTGCCTCAAAGGGTGTTGAGTTCCCCTTACTGGCGGTCTTAAAATGGAGACTGAATGACCCCTTCCCAAGAAGATTATGATTCAAGTAGGGGTTGGAGTAGACAGCCTCTAAGGTCCCTGATTTGGTGATCCTGAACCTTGGACAAGAGCAGTTAACAGCATGGATTTTGCAGCATGCTTCTTGGCTTGGTTAAAGAGGGAAAAGTCACATCCCCAAAACCACTTCCTGATTTGGCTTCAGTTATTGGCACTTTGGTCTCATCACAGAAAGCAGATATCGAACAGAACTAGGAACCCACAACCTGCTTAGATGATGTCCTTACAAAGCACACCAGGGGATGAGGTGATGTTGGTAAATTGATACCGCCTTCCTTGGCAAACGCCAAACAAAGAAAAAGTCCACCTCTGAGACTGTCAGTTTGGAATCTCTCCTGGACAATGAAAACTTAACAAAAGTCACCAGTCTGAGCCACCTGATGACAGGAAGGAAGTTGGAATTGGCATTTCATTTTCTGAATAAAGAATCCTCAAAGAATAAAAGGCAAAAAGAAAAGACAAAGGGAGCCAGAGTGCTCCTAACATCTCTTTTGAAGGCAACAACATCTTCACATTCATCCCGAAAGACAGTTGAGGCAACAACAGAGAGTGAAATCCATGGGACTCAGATTAACCATCACAGTGTTCATTTTATTTTTTGATTAATTTTTTTCATGCATAGCTGAAAAACACTAACAGAGTGAAAGGCGAGATACAGTAATTAGACCAGATTGCCCAAGGCAAGGAAGAGAGAGAGAGGCAAATGCCGCAGTTGAGCTTCGAAGTAGCATCCTCCACGGCATCGAGTTTCTTCGTACATTTTTTAATTGGTCTTTTAAACTTTTGCATAGATTCATTGAAACTAGTGTTTCTGCCAAGAAGAAAAAGGGGAGATCATTTGGCAGCCATCCCACTTTGCAGAAAGCTTTTTTTTATTTTAAAATATTCCTTTTCTCTATAATATTTGAAAAGATCCGGTATGGGCAGAAGGAGATGGGGACAAAATGAGACAGAGACAGAGAAACAGAGGGAGAGAACAAGGCAAAGAATTAAAGTAACAGGAAGAGAGAACACATATATTCCATGATTATATGGCTACATTATTGTATGGATTCAACTGTATCTCTGATGAAATTACAATTCCCAGAATGTATACATGTATGTATATACATATATATCACATAAATTGAATCGACCAATATTTATCTAGTCCCCACTCTGTTCAGAGAACTGTGTCCCAGATACAAAAATTCCTAAAATTAAACACCATGTCTGACTCATATGGGCTGTGGGAATATAGTTATTTAACTTCTCAATGTTCTAAGAAACTATGCAAGACTCTAAGTGGCAGAGAAGATACTGACATGCATTGGTAAAGGGAGCTTCCTCATCTGGGAGTTCCCTATACTAATAAAATAATAGATCCAGTCCTTATCATCTTTTTCACTAGCGAAATGCTTTTTGATTAACAAAAAAAAATCATCTAAGGATACCATTAATGGGCAGGATAGAAAAATAAAGAATGGGCAGTGATAGGCACGTAGACTCATACCTGTTTAGACAACTACATTCAAAGAGATAAATGGATCCACATCAACCTAGAGGTCTCCAGTGGAATGCCACGAGGCTTTGTCCTTGTCCTTGTCCTCACCCCATTTAATATTTGTTTGATCATTTCGATGAATACACAGAAGGCACGCTTATCAAATTTTCATGTAACACAAAGCTGGGAGGAATAGCTAATATTGTTGAATGATGGAATCAAAATAAAAAATCTCATCAGACTGGAAGGATAGAGTGAAACTAAAATTAAATTTAACAGAGATGACCCAAAAAGCAATGGGGAGGTAGATGGTGGGTTGCAGTTAAAATAACTGTAGCATAATATAGTTAATAACTACTTCTGCAGAAACAAATGGCATAAAAGATGAAATGAATGAAATGTATGCTTGGAGATGCAGATGAGCTGGGCACATATGGAGAGTAAGCTTCTCTGAGTGCTACATTTGTGCCCATGGAATGATTGGATATCTTGTCCCCCTATGGAGGAGTCATGAGAAGATATGGACAGGAATTACAGAAGATAAGATGATAATATTTGAACATCCCCCTTCTCTCTGCTCACACAGCCAACATCCTGGTGCAGGCTCTCATCACTTCATGCAATAGCCTTTCAGTTAGTCTCCTGGCCTCACATCTCTCCCCACTCCAGTCCATCTCAACTCAGCCACCAAAATCATTTTCTAAAGCACAGGTTTGGCTATGCTCTCCATATTCAATAAACTCCAATGGCTTTTTATCACATCCATAATTGAATATAACTATCTTTATTTGGAATTTAAAGCCCCTGGATAATCTGGCTTTTTTCTGCTTTTTCACAGCTTATTTATGCTCTGGACATTCCATCTCATGAATCTTTTTGCTTATGCCTGGAATGTTCTCCTTCCTCACATTCACCTCCTGGCTTCTCTGACTTCTTCAAGATTCAGCTCAAATCCCACCATCTACCATATATGAATTTTGTAAATGTTTTCTGCATGTTGTCTCTCTCTTTAGAGGTTGAGGTCCTTGAGGATAGGGATCATTTTTTTTTGCTTTTTTTGTACTCATAAAACTTAGCACACTTCCTGGAGCATAGTTAATAATAAAACTTAATAAATGCTGACTGACTGACTGGGTGAGATGTATTTTGACTCATTCAAGGGAGAATCCACATTTAGGATGATATGAATCTACTGAAATATATCAAAGTAAGTACTTCTTTTGTTGTAGCAAAGAATTGGAAACAAGAGGGGGTGCCAACCAATTGGGGTAGAGAAAATTATGGAAATTGTAATGAAATATTTTTGTGATATAAAAATGACAATTAGGATGATTTCAAAGAAACAAGAAGATTTGTATGAACTGATGCAGAGTAAAGTGAGCTGAACCAGGAGAACAACGTATGCAAAAAGAACATTGTCAGGAAAAACAATTTTGAAATGCTTAAGAACTCTAGCCAACTATAACTCCAGAGAACTAATGTTGAAATTAGCTACCCACCTCTTGACAGATAGGTGATTAAATCTAGGTGCAAAGTGGACATATATTTTTCAGTATGTGGCTAGTTTTCACGAAGTCAGGATGTGGACAGTTTTTACATAAACCATATGCAAATTTATTTTTCTTGATTATGGTTAACTATTACAAGGGTTTTGTTTTTCTTTTTTCAATTGAGAAGAGAGTTTTGGAGTGTGAGGAAAGGGAGGAAACAGTGTTGTCCTCCCTCTCAAAAAAAAAAAAGAAAAAAGAATCAAGAAAGCATTTGAAAGAAAAAGCATAGAAGAAAACCAACGGAAGTTCAGAAGGAAACACAAACAGAGAGTACAGCTTTAAAAGTAACATGTTGAATTTTATGTATATGTGTGTGTGTGTGTGTGTGAAATGTATTTTATATATCATATATATACATATATAGCAAGCTATCCACAATTGAGTTTCATGTTTTCATATGTAATCTTTTTTTTCCTGTTCTGCTTTACATATGGAAATGCTCAGGTTGTGTGTGTGTGTGTATTAAATGCAGAATGGAAAAAAAAAATTTAATATAGAGATATAAATGTAAAATCTTACACTTGGGTTTAAAACGCAGCTTCTTGATTGTAGGATAGGAAGATACCTGGTTTAACGGCACTTTGTGTGATAAAAGCAGGAATTTACGTTAAATTTGATATGAGCCAACAATATAATATAAGTAACCAAAAAAAACTAAGACAAATTGCTTGCTTTATTTTGTTTGAGACCATACTTTATATTGTTTTGGACTATAATTTTACTAGTATATGGAATTTCCAGTAAGAAAACAACATCTAGTCATACAGATTTGCATCTATGATGAAATTTCTAGTCATAAAGTACTACCTGGAGCACAAAGACACTAAGTGACATGCCTAGAATTAATAGAAGTTGTTAGAATCAGAGGGTGTCCAACATGAAAGGCAGACAGGTGTGCATGAAAACCATAGATACACAACACCTGCAATTGGAAATTACTCTCTAGATTATAAAAAAATCCAAAAGTTCTCTTGATGTTAGTGAGCAAGATTTAGTATGACAATACAAAACCCTTTCCACGCCAGCATATCTGAAGGAGTTCAAAGGAGACTTACAGAGATAGGGAGACAGAGACAGAGAGAGACAGAGACAGGAAGAAAGACAGAGAGGCAGAGACAGGGAGAAACAGAGAGAGACAGACAGACAAAGATAGAGACAGAGCCTTCGGCTTACACCTGGATTTATTTTCTTATAGATAGAGCGGCTAGGACTGGCAGAGCTCTCCACGGGCACTGGAAGACCTGAGGCTGGCAGCACCTGTGGGTTCCCGTGAGCTTCACAGAATGCTGAGTAAGTCTGAATGGGTATCACCAGTGATACAATGGCAGGAACAATTAAAGTGGCTCCAAATACTGATGGCTAAAATCTTAGAGCAATAAAAATGGCTGAATCTGTGTCAAGTTGTGCCATATTTCCCATCTCCCCCCCCCCAAGTCGCCTCCCCCCACCCACCACATTCCACTGGAGTTGTTCCTTATCCCTCCCCTGTTTCTGGGAAGAGTGGGGTTGAAGTGGACTGAGCCTTCTGGAACATTGAAATCTGTGGGTCACAAATTCAGCCTTACCTCTTGGTAACTGAACAGCTCTGACAGGGTGCAGGCTCTGAAAATCCCCTTGAACTCTCCTTGAATCTTCCCACCTGATCTGGCATTCACCTGAGGCATCCCAGTAATCTTCTAACTGGCCTTTCAAGGTTTTGCCATCTACCCATCCCAGTCAAAAGGCCTTTCATTGTCTGCACCTGGCCCCACCCTAGACCTCCACGCCTTGATCCTATCTAAGACCCCATTCTCTTGGTTCCACTGGCCATTCCCGTCAGGATCCTCCCTAGACCCTTTCTCCAATCACCCCAGGCTCCTTGGCCAACCGTAGATTGCTCCCACAGTCTTTCTGTATATAAGATCCATCTTGTTTCCCTGAAAGTGCTCAGATTCCATCTGGCCCACTTAACATCAGATATATAAACGTTCATAGTCCTTAAGAGTCAAACCAATATGGCGGATCTTTAATAAACCTTGTTTTTCTTTGGGCAGGACCCAAGTGTTGCTATTTTGGGGTCCCAGCACCCCTAAACTTCAACAGATCCAGATGGCTTATGTTAGAGATAAACCAGGGGTGCTTTAATTGGGGAGAAAAAGCCACTGCTACAAAGTCACCAACACCTTGGAGGGAGACATTTGACAAACCACAGAGAACGAAGGATCCTACCGTGGCCATGCCATGCCTTAGTGTTTGAACTGGATCAGACCTTGAGGAATGGTGGGGAGATTTTCTTTGAAATGCTGAAGCACTGGCCAAGAGTGTTTATCAAGGACCTACAGTGTGGCAGGCAATGGGGACAATGAAGACGAAAATGAAGCAGTTCTGCCCTCGAGGGACTTACAGTCCAACAGATAAATTGAGTTTCAAGATTACCCTGATGAGCATGACGGAAATGTTCATCCCATTGGATGTTAGATTGTAAGAGAAGACACGAAAATCTTTGTCTTTGTAACCCCTGTGCTTGGTACAGAGGGAGCCCTTAAGAAAGTAATGCTCATTGATTACTCGATTAATTGACTTGCCTCAGCTCCTGTTCTCTTGTGGAGACCCCGATCATTTAGCATTTTGGTACAGGTAGTGTGCCTGTAGTAGTGACAGAAAACTCTGGGGATGTCCCTTACTAAGCCTGTGCTCAGAGAGGCCCCAAAAATTGCCTGTAACAATGAGAGTTCAGATCCAAGGGCAGTCTGCTAGCATCAAATATGAGACCCTGGAGCAGAGGGAAGCAGTACAATATCTTGTTGGCCCCAAGGAGGTGATAACCCTGAATGTCAGGTAATCCCCAAATATGCTTCAACAAAGAGAAATAGGGGGCTTATGTTTTTGGTGGCATTCAGCAACAGATCACTTAAGTGCCTGCCACCAATCAAAGAATGTGCCAAAGGGCAGCTTAAACTGCAATAAAACAGAAGAGAAAACACCCAGGATGTAAAAAAGCAGTTGCAGAAAGCATTGGAGGCCATGGAAGGGAGAAAAGACAGCCAGAGAAAGGGAGGGAAGAATCGAGGAAGGGGGAGAGAGAGAGAGAGACATAGACATAGAGAGAGGGAGAGAGACCGAGACAGAGAGAGGGAGAGAGACAAAGAGGCAACAGACAGACACAAGAAGTAAAAACTGTTTGGAGAGGGCAGAGGTGGAGAACTTTCTCCCAGAGCCTCCGTTTAAGGAGGGCCCCTTGGTCAGGCATCTCTACATTGCCCACAGAGCTGCACTTCACCATCATGCCCCTAGAATAAGTAATCCCTGCTCTTTGCCTTTTCTCAATTCTCTTTCTTTTATTATTGTTTTGTTTTTCTAGCATGTAGCACAGCACACAGTAGGTATGTTTATTGACTAACAAAATTCGAAAGGGATACTGCATATAAAGCATTTTGTAAACAATATAGAAATATCTAAGATTATTCTTGAGAATGGAATGAGCCACTTTACGTAGTAATGTCTAGCAACAGAAGATTTTAAGTAGAGGCCACATGATCACTTTCAATTCAATTTCATAAACATTTAAGTGCCTCTTATTTTCAAGAGAATGGAAAGTAATATAAATAAGGGTGTTTTAAGATAAAGCTAGAGTGACAATAAATGGATGAGAAGTGGAAAAGATCTATGTAGATTTTCACATTTTCCCGAAGAAAAGACAGTGGAGCCACAAGATTTGGACACTTGCAGTCCTGGATATGTCGCCAATGTAAGTAGAAATGGTGCTAAAAATAATAATAATAATAGAATAGAAAAACATCTGAAATAATAATTATTCTTATACTTTAAATTATTGTAATAACTTTCATTTATATAATGCTTTAAGGTTTGCAAAGCACTTTAGTGTCTCATTTAATCCCCATGACAACCCTGGGAGGTAGATGCTATTATCTTCATTTTTAAGATGAAGAAACTAAGAATTTAAGTTACTTTCCAGGGTCACATAGCTAGTAAGCACGATTTGAACTTAGGTCTTCCTGACTCCAGCTCCAGCATTCCAACTATTGAGCCACCTACAGAGGAGGTCCATGCTGAAGGTAACACGAGTTTGTGGACATTGAAGGATCAATTCTCAAGTCATATGAAAGTGAGTATTAAAAAAACCTGGAGAAAAAAAAAAAACTTCTGACCTTTTTATTACCAAAAACTGCTACTGAGAGAATGTCGGTAGCTACCAAGTCATACGTCAACTTTCCTACCTAGGCAAACATTTGATGGGAATAATCTGCACATACTCTCATCCTTGATGAGAGAGGAATGGGGCAGAGCAGGCTCTTGCGAGTGGTATTTACAGTAGACCAAAACTTTGTAATGTCACAATTGACTGGAAAGTACAAGGGAATCGAGATCCTACCGTGATTACTGTTGGCTGACTATAAAAAAGTATTTGATAGAGTAGGGCAAAATGCTGCCATAAAAGCTCCCCTCCAAATGGTGCATACATTAAAATGATGTAGGACTCTTTGAAAGATATTACCAAACACACTGGCCACTTCATTTGATGACTTCCTGATCATGACTATCAAGAGAGGCAAATGATGAGGCATAGACTTGCCAGAGGTGTTTGCCGCTGTTGTTGAAGGAGATCTAGGTCAAGAGGAATTATGGGAAAATGATGACGTCCTCCAGATGTTCCTGTTTTCACATGACACTACACAGCTTGCAGCAAGCCCTGGGATACTGCAGAGTCTCCTGCAATCAGTAATTACTCAAGACAGTTTGCTCTATCTATACAAGAAAATGTAAATTTTTAAACTGTCTATTGTCCAGATTATGCTATGAAGTCAGATGGACGATCCATAAAGCAGAGGTTCTTAACCGTTTGGGGGTCATGGACCCCTTTGGCAGTCTGGTGTCATTTATGAAGCTTTTCTCAGGATAACATTCTTACATGCATAAAATCCATAGTGGTACAAAGGAAACCAATTACACAGAAATGCAATTATCAATTTAAAAAAAGAACTAGTTCATGGACCCCAGGTTAAGAAATCCTGCTACATACAAATTAAATTAAATTTTAATGAAAAGAAAATAAAAGAGGCAATTCCTCTAGTGAGAAAGAAGGAAGGAAGGAGGGAGAGAGAGGGAGGAAAGAGGAGAGGAAGGAAGGAAGGAGGGAGGAAAGAGAAAGGAAAGGAAGGGAAGGGAAAGGAATGGGAGGAGAAGGGAGGGGAGGGAGGGGAGGAAAGGGGGAAGGGAAGGGGAAAGGATAGAGTCTTTGCTTTAAAAATTTGTCTGTCAGTGAAAATATCTGGAACCAATGTTACAACTGGACAATGAGGTTGGCCTCATTGAACAGTAGGAACTGGCTTCATGCATAGAGTGATAGACTCAGAGACCAAAAGACCTAACTTCAAATCCTACCTCAGACACTCACTAGCTGTGTGACCCTGGGCAAGTCATTTAACCTTTGCCTGAGTTTCCTCATCTTTAAAATGGGATAACAATATCCTCTCATATCCTCCTCCCCTCATAGCATCGTTGTCCAGGACAATGAGATAACAGCACTTTGCCAACCTTAAAGCAGCGTATAAATTCAGTGCAGTATGAATCAGTGTATAAATTATTATTATTGGAGGAAAACAGGCAGACTGCCTTAGAGAAATCCACAGTTCCTTTAATGACCCCAAGCTTCTTCCTGAAACAAGATCCCATCTTTTGAATTGTCAGTTTTCTTCCAGTGATCTTGGATACAGCATCATATAGTATAGTTCCATAGTCTCTGAAGAACAGAGGTGAAGGATCACACAAAGGGCAATGAAACAATAAAAATAAATTAATGATAGAGAAAGATTATACATATATATATACACACATATATATAATATATATTGAGTATGCTCATATGTAATGTATGATATATATGTATATATTTGTATATGTATATGTGTGTATACAGAGAGAAAGGAGAGGGAAAGGAGAGACAGAGACAGAGAGAGAGAGACAGAGAAACAGAGAGAGAGACAGAGAGAGAGAGACAGAGAGAGAGAGAGAGAGAGAGAGAGAGAGAGAGAGAGAGAGAGAGAATCGTTATTAAGCCAGGCACTGTATTGGGCACTGAGAATATAAATACAAGCAAATAACACAGGCACAGGCTCTGTCCTCAAGGACCTTACATTTTAATCAGAGCAAGAAAGGATACAGAACTTGTGCAAAAAGCCATGAGGTGAAACAGGTCAAGAAATGGCATGGAGGCATGGGTCTGCATGATAATGCAGAAGATAACCTCTGAGAGCTGAGAGACTCACGGGCCAAGAACAGGTTACTGCTACTGAGGAGGCAATTGATATTCAAATTCAGCATGATCAGAGCAGGCAAGTGGTAGGTGTAAAGGGACTACACTCATTAAAAATGACCAACCACAGAGGAAATAATGTAAAGCAGAGGGGTCGTGGTTTGTGGCCCCCACTTCTACTTGAATTGACACCAATGATATAAAGAATATCATTAGAGAAATTAGGCGGAATTAGGCAGAAAAAAAAAGAGCTGGTAACACGGACAACCTGTCTTCTCTATTAGTAGCCACATGTCAATAGAGGCAATATGAAGAAAGACCCCAACATGCTGGGTGAGCCCCCTGTAGTGAATGTAAGGGAGAACCAAGATGAGAGGAACACAGAACAGTCAGGCACGGACAGGTCTGCGTTGTTAGAGGGAATATCTGCCTTGATGAGATCACAAAACCATTGGAATATTAGAATGTGACCAAGGCCTTGTGCTGGGCCCTATGGATACAAGGAAACAGCACCTACCTTCAAGAGGCTGACATTCTGCTGAGATATTATGGAAGTGATTCTTATAATGAGTGTTCACCCTGTAATGATTCTTCTAATTCTCAGATTCTATGACTCTATACAATTATAGTCTGTCTTGATTCTCAAAACTGGTGTTATAAAAAGCTGTTCTTATTGCCAAGGAGATCAAACTTAGACCATGAAGCTGTCAAAATCAAACAAGATGCAATAAGAAGGTAGAAAAATTATATGGCATTATGGTGAAGACTTCATGTAGCTTGTAACATCTAGTTATGGCATTTGTGTAGCTAAGGCCAGATCTCCATAGGAAACTCAGAACAGAGGGAATCCTGGCTTCCATCTTTCCCAGGTTTCACAGGCCTAACTCACCATGGGTGGTAGAGAGGCTATAGTTTCTTGGACCAGTTGCCCCAGTACATCAAAAGGGAAACTCTCCCAAGTAGGAAAAACTATATGATTTCTTCTGTGACTAATCCCACAATTCTGTGCATTATGCTGGGATTCCCCCAAGACAGCAACTATCTCATGTGTCTCCTCAGGAAAATGGATTAAATCGGCCTAGCCCTAGGCAAAATTATAAAATAAGCGAAGTTCTAAAAGACAAAGGCAAAGTTTAGAAAAGAAATTGATAAGTTTATCTTCAGCATACTACTCTTTGCCTTTCAGATCCCTTTCCTCCTGGAGGTGCCCTGTGCTTTCCAGACATATAGAAAAATAGCTAATAAACTAATTCACACTAACACAGGAGAAGCCAATGTTTAATCCAAAGGGACAAAATTCTAAAGATGAAATTTCGGCCACCCTGTAAGCTGAGGAAAGCGATTCAAGACCAGGGGTAACTTCCCACCATTTAAACCATGTCATGCAGGTGACTTGTCTGGTCCTCCATCACATCCATTCTACCTCCATAGCATCACACATTCATCCCTTTCTCTTTAATCACCAAGCTTCTACCTCTGTTCAGGCTCATATCATCAATCTGCTGAATTATTACAGTAGTCCGCTAACTGATCTCCCTGATCCATTCTTTCTCTCTCCAATTCAACTTCCACACAGCTACCAAACTGACATTCTTGTAACACAGTTCTGAACATACCGCTCTCCAAATCAAAAACCTTCAGTGGTTCCCCATTCCTCCCCAGTATGGCATTTAAAACTTCTCACAGTATGGCTCCTATGAACCTTCCCAGTCCTATGTTATTCCCTCTTAAGCTCTTTCCCTTCCGATGTGACTGACCTGCCAGCTGTTCTCTATAGATAGCATTCCACCTCCCACCATTGTGCCTTTACAAAAATGATGCCCCTTGTCTCAAATGCTCTTCTTTATTTCCTCTGCCTCCTAGATTCCTTCGAAGTACAGCTCAGATACCACGTCCTACACAAGGCATTTCTTGATGGTTCCTCTCTCCCTCTCAAAATTATTTTCTGTAACTTTGCAGATAATTTGTGTGTGTAAGTTACATCTCCCAAACAAAATGTAAGCTCTTTGAGGACAAGGACTATTTTTTTTGTTTGTCTTTCTATCCATAGTCCCTTACATACTGCCCCTAGCACATTGTAGGCAGATAATGGGTCTGTCAAGTATTATTGTCTTCATCTGTTTTTCAATCATGACTTCATAACCCCATTTGGGGTTTTCTGGGCAGAGATACAAGAGTGGTTTGCCATTTCCTTCTCCAGCTCATTTTACAGATGAGGGAACTGAGGCAAACAGGATGAAGTGACTTGTCCAGGGTCACATAGCTAGTAAGTGTCTGAGGCTGGATTTGAACTCAGGAAGATGAGCCTTCCTGACTCTGGGCCAGCGCTCTATCAATTGAGCTCCTGTAAGACTGACCCTGGAATAAAGTGTATACATTACTCAGTACCTGGTTTAGGGTAATTCTGGCTATCCAGTTAACCTAAAAAAATTATTCAGACCATCTGCACACCCCTAGCTGGGCCATGGAGATCATCTCTCATTAGCAAAGCTATCCTACAATAAACAGGATGTTTTTACTTCAGTTACAAAGACACAGACTCATTGTACTTCTGTATTTGTAACTGGAATTCTAAGACCTAAAGGTCATTCTAGTCCATGAGTCTGTCTGGATATGTAAAGTTCACAGGCCATTGTGAACTGCTATCTTTTTACGATCATCCTCCTTGGGATAAAAAGACCTAGAATCTCAATGAAACATTTAGCTAGTTGAGCTAACTTGCCCCTTGGGGGATCTGTGTATTTGTCATCCTCTAAAAGTTATATTTCCTTATTTAAAAAAAAATCAACTCCTTAGGATAAAAGGCAGTTTAGAAAAGCTAAATGTATGCCTGGAATCTTTGGTCTTTCTTATTCAAGGCATCTTTACTACTATCCAGTGTTTTGTGATTGTCTGACAAACTCCAAGTCAAGGACCTTGCCCTTTTATGTTTTGTGTTGTGTCAGGGACACTGAGTACACTATAAAACTAATATATTTATTTATGATTCTTAATGGATGGATCCATTGCCCATTAGCCTAGGGGCCTATTTACCATTCATCTGAGGAAAAAAAATCGCTATTCTCCTGTCTTGTCTACTCAGAACTACATGTTTGAGCAACACCAAAAGCTTAACACACAAGGAAATACTATCATGAAAAGGCCATTTCCAAATTTAACAAATAGAGATGGCTTAGGTAACAGCTTAGCCCAAGGCTCAGTTTTTTCTTCAAGCAAAACCAGGAACAATGTTTTTTTTCATTTGTGAGCCCTCATTGGCCACCTCTCTGGCACAGCATTTCAACTCTGTAACTTAAGGAGGGACTTGAAATGTTCACCAATCCAGCTCAGCATCTCCTGACACTTCTGAAGCATGTTAGGGATAAATAACCTTGACTACAGTATGGTGCTGGTAGAATTAGAGGGGCCAGAGGTATCAGGCGCTCGAATGGCCCCTTTCTCAAGGCTACTAGTCTTGTGAAGCTGATAAGCTAATTGAAAAGTTCACTCCATTTATTAATCACTTACTGCATGCTAGCCACTGTGCTAAGTATTGGGGATGCAGAAAAAAGGCCAAAATATTCCTTTTTCTCCAGGAACTCATGGTCTAATGGGGAGGGGAGGATACACATTTGAAGACTACGTACATACAAGATACATTAAGTATAAATGGGAGATAATCTCTAGGGAAGGAGGGATGTGGTTGGTAGAGAAGGGAGAATTTAAGGAAGCCAGGAAAGAAAGAGGGACAGCATTCCAGGCAGGGAGCATGGTCAATGAAAAAGCATGAATTCAGGAGGTGGATGTAAGTCCTGAGAAATGCTGGATCAGAGAGTACATGAAGGCGAGGAAAGTGTAAAAAGACCAAGATTAGGAGAGGCCAGGTTGCATTCAAAGAGCTTTTTTTTCCTTTTACATACACACACATTATACATACATACATACATATACTATATTTTATCTTTGCCCAATTATATGTTAAAACAATTTTCTTTCAAAGAGCTTTAAAAAAGAGCTCAGTAGAAATTTAGGAGCCCAATCTAGGACCTAGACATACATTCCTTTCTTAATTCAGTTAACAAGCATTTAGTAAGCTTCTACCACACATCCAGACACTGTACTAGGAGCCCGGGATGGGGGAGTGAAAGAGGGGGACAAGACAGGCCTTGTGGAAGGGGTGACCCTTGAGCTGAAACTTGAAGGAAAAACCAAGAGAGTGGGCAGGAGGAAGTGACAAGACTATTTCTCTGTAGGGTCACTCAGTGTCTGGTTTCCAAAGTTGACATGGGACCTGATGACTTTTCAGAAGGAATGGAAAATCCCAATGTCTTCAAGCTACAATTTGCCATCCCAAACTACCCAGTCCAATGGAATCCAACAAACATTTTCTAAGCATCCAAGGTGTCACAGGCACTGTGGGAAATAGTTTTTTTCTTCAAGAACCTTACATTCTATATCCACCTAACTGGCTTATATTTCCTTTCTTGAAATAAATGTGATAGTGGGCAAAGGGACATTCTAAGGACAAACATTGGTTTTATTTTTAGGACTAGCCTTTGGGGTTAGGGTTTTGTTTTGTTTTTTGGTGGATTTGTGTCTGTGAGTGTGGGCATAGGTATATATTCGAGAGGAGGAAGGCTGCCAGGTGGTACAGTGGATACTGTACCACCTCATCTGGAGTCAGACAGACTTGGGTTTAAATCCAGCCTCAGATACTTAGTAGCTGTGAGAGCCTGGGCAAGTCTCTGTTTGCCTCAGTTTCTTCATCTGTAAAGTGAGGATGATAAAAGCACCTACCTTCCAGGGTTGTTATGAAGATCAAAGCATTTAGCACAGTCCCTGGCATATAGTAAGCACTATAGAAATGTCAGCTATTATTTCTAAACACTAGTTGCAAATCAAGGGAAGCTAGGTGTTACAGTGGATAGATTGTCCAGCCTAGAGTTAAGAAGGCTCATCTTCCTGAGTTCAGATACTTTCTAGCTGTGTGACTCTAGGCAAGTCACTTAACCCTGCTTGGCTCAGCTTCCTCATCTGTAAAATGAACTGGAGAAGGAATGGCAAGCCATTCTAGTTTCTTTTCCAAGAAAATCCCAAATGGGTTCAAGAAAAGTCAGACATGACTCAAAAACAACTGGACAACAACAACAAAGTATTAATCATAGCATTAAACCCAGGAGTATTCTTTATGCAGCAAACCCAAATCTGTTCTTCATTTAACTTGTTTAGGAGAGGCAGGTTAGCCTAATGGGTTGTGTGCTAGGCTTGGGAGGGAGTGCAGCTCAGTGGTTTAGGGACGAGAGGACCTGAGGTCAAATCCCAGCTGTAGCCACCAGGGTTCAAGTCCCAGGTTGAATCTTATTTACTTTCTCAGATCCCAAGGTCTTGATTTCTATTTTGGTAAAATGAAGACTAGATGGCCTCTAAGCCTAGAGCCTAAGACCACAAGTTCCAATGGAACCTCTTACCCTTACTAGCTCTGGGACTATGGGTTCATTACTGACCCTCAATGTTCTCAGCTACAAAATTGGAGTTAATAATATATAGTACCCACCTCAGAGTATGGTTGAGAGGCTCCAATGAGATTATGCACTTAAAAGCATTTTGCATACTTAAGGTTGCCATGTAAACATCAGTCGTTATTTAACCTCTGAATATGAGAAACATAAGCCCCACCAGTAAACAGACTGACAGTTACCTTTTCTAATTCATTTACATGGTGATGACATCGAGAAAGACGAATAATCCTTCTAAATCACAGTAGAACATATCAGTTGTCCAAATATAAACATTTTTAGCAGAATCATGCCATTTCCTGGTCTGCCTATTCATTTGTGTATTAGTTATGTCATTCAGCTGTTTTAACCTGAGAAATTATCTTTTGGATTATTCACAAATCCCCATAGCAATACCCTAATGTGGAGGTCAACTTTGGGACAAAGTCAGGGCAAGTGATGGGGGAGGGATTCTTTTCATTGGTCTTTAGGTACATGAAATGTCACCAAGGGTCACAGTTATACCTTCGTCATAGCTTGTTGTTGGTCTTTTTTTAAATTATCATTCCAACTAATCCTCTAACTCTTTATTAAACATTATCTTTACCATCTGCTCTGGTGAATGCTCAACACCTTGAGAAAGTACATGGGGCTGATTGGTTTTTATGGACAGCATGATCTCTGTTTTATGCACATACTCGGGATTATCTAAAGGACAAAGAGGATGAACAACCCATTAACTATAATAAACCAGCACACAGTTTAGTGTTGCTCCACCACCGACATGATTGCAAAAGTAAGAGGTGAATCAAAAGGTATGGGCCTGAAAATATACCAAAAGCAGCATTGCTGGGTCTTTTTTTTTCTTTCTGCATGCTCTGATGAGCAGTGCTGCTGGAAATCACAATGCAGGCTCTGTGAATCAGCTTTTCTAGCCTTTAAATCTTATTTTAGGATCTGCCACTGAAGAAAGAAAAAATTCCTTTTGAATTCTCGTTTTCCTGATGATCTGCAGACAACATACACACACACACACACACACGCACGCACGCACGCACACGCACATACACACACACATCCTCTGACTCTACTTGAAGGGGAACTGCATCTGACTGGCCATATCTAAAATTCTTTGGTTGTTTTTGCTTCTTCGCTGTTGTTCATTCTTCATTCTCAAAGAGAACCAATGACATTGCAAGGGTAATAGATGAGTAATTTCTTTGGTTAATGTTAGCATGGTTTAAGTCCCAAAAGACAGCCTAGCACAATGAGTAAAGAGACTCCCTTAAAGTCAATAATATCTGGGGTCAAGTCTTGCCTCTGACACATAATGACTGTGGTTACCTGGATACATCATTTAACATCTCAACGTGGCCGATAACAGGAACAGTTAGGTGGCACAGTGGATAGAGTGCCAGGCCTGGATTCAGGAAGACTTCTACTCCTGAGTTCAAATCTGGCCTCGGAAACTTATGAGCTGAGTGACCCTAGGCAAGTGATTTAACCCTGTTTGCCTCAGTTTCCTCATCTGTAAAATGAACTGGAAAGGGAAATGGCAAATCATTCTAGTAATTTTGCCAAGGAAACCCCAATGGGGTCATGAAGAGTCCTTCATGACTGAAAAATGACTGAACAGTCCCAAATAATTCTCTAAGATTATAAGGTACATTTGAGTTGTGGCTCATTTGTTTCTGTTGAAGGAGTTTATATACTGGAAGCTTCTGATACTTATGAAATCACTGTCCTGTACCATCCCACCATCACCATCATCCCCTATGCAAAGAAATAGTCACAGGATTAGAGTTTTTCAGATTTAGAAGGAATGGTCATGACCATCTAATCCAACCTATTCCTGACAAAAGGTGATCTATTCAAAGTCTCAAAATCATAAAAAATTAATAATGACAATTTAGTCAAATATATGGCATTGTCGATTAAAGGCTAAGCTGATTTCAGGCATTAAAACGTTATTATTATTAATATTTATCTCAATATTTATTTCATTATAGAGCCATCTACCTCATTAGTCTGCTGAGTCTAAACATCAAAATTATGATCAAAGTTTTTGTTCTCTTGCTCGTCATAAGAATCCCTTGAAGAGCCCACCCTCAACCCCACTCTCACTATCTTAGTGGTTCCATAGGAATGGTCGTATCATTGGCTGACCTTTCAAACCAAGGTATTTACTCTTCCTGTTACCATAAAGCTTTATAGTCCCGCAATGATAACAATTATGACAGCCACTGATCACACCATGTGTATCAATGACAAGAAACACGTGGCCACATGTCTTCACAGCTTACTGATCTCATCAATGAGCACCATCAGTCCTCCCCCTTGTAACTTGTTCTTTGGGGTAATTAAAAACTAGCTTTTTTAGCAGTTTAAACTTTGTTTTGCAATGAATTGGAAATATCACATGCCACACAAAGAGAGAACATATCAGTCACCTGCTCAGCTTTATGCAACTTGAGGTGTGAAAACACACACACCCTCAATAACATAGATACACCCAGAGTGAGGGCCTTCAAACTCCTGCCTGCTCCCCCCTCTTGGACTTCTGGAAGCATAGGGAAGGACCATTAGAAGGTAGAACTCAACACCCCCAACTCTGATTTACATGTCAGATTTGACAGTGGGTAAATTTACTCAACATGGCAGCTGAAGGAGGGGAACAGGAAAAAATCTCCAGAAAATATACCTGCAAATTACATTTAATGGGACTGGTCTTGTCCTAAAAATGGAAGCTATGAGCAGATCACAACACATTATCAATAGAGTAGAATCATGGATCATAGGATTGTAGCAAGCTGTAATAGTAATTAAGGTGGGACTTTTTGCTGTTGACCTTTTTAATGATTCTGGCCTTTGTTTGAATGGGGCAGATAAAGTGGGATATTTTTGTATTTCTCAGCACTGAAACAATTGGGAGTCACTGATTTGTATCTGATGTGATATTGGGGGTGGGGAAGTTTTCCACGCCCAGCCTGGGTGAAGTGGGGGCCCTCGGGGCCCTGAACAGGATATATAAGCGCAGAGGTTAGCTTTCTCTCTCAGAGCTCTGAGCCACAACAGGAGTGGCGTGTGACTCTGGGCCAGCTGTTGTAATGAGCTCCCTGGCTGAAGACTCGGATGTTGATAACTATGAATTGTATTTGGTCTGTAATTCAGGGTGCTGGTTTTTTCCCTTGAACTAAGTAAATGATATTTGTATGCTGGATTAAAGTAAGATTGTTAACCCCTTAACATTGCTTTCCTTAGTAAAGCAGATGAAAAGGACCTGGACTTGCAGCGTTCTGTGAACCAGTTGTTGTTGGCTTTACACCCCTCGTAGCAGCTGCTAGCCAGATTGTTGAAACACAAGCAGCTAGGTGGTGCCATAGAGCACAGAGCGCTGGGCCTGAGTTAGGAAGACTCATCTTGAGTTCAAATTCGGCCTCAAATGCTTACTGGCTGTGTGACCCTTGGCAAGTCACTTAACCACGCTTGCCTCAGTTTCCTCATCTGTAAAATGAGCTGGAGAAGGAAGTGACAAACCATCCCAGTATTTTTGCCAAGAAAACCCCAAATGGAGTCCTGAAGAGTTGGACACTTGTGAAAAACAAACAAAAACAGAATTGTTTAACTAGAGTTGGAACATTAATAATAAGAATAATAATAAAAAACATAAAAATAGATTTAAAACTAGAAGAAATCTCAAAGGCCAACCAGTCCAAAGCTCCATTATACACACTACACACACACACACACACACACACACACACACACACACACACACCACAACACACACATTTAGCAGATAAGGAAATGGAAGTGCATAAAGGTTAAGGAATTTGTCCAAGGTCACATAGGTAGTAGGAAACAGAATCAGGATCTGAGTCTAGATCCTCTGACTCTGACTTTCTTTCCAGTGTAACACTCTGCCTCAAAATAAGAGACTTGCCTAAGATCACACATGTAATAAGGATCAGAGGTAGGATTTAAACCCAGGTCCTCTGGCTCCAGAATGATTGTTCTATCCTTTGTACCACCCAGTCTCACTAGATAACTGCCAAGTTTCCTTTGGGTTTTAAATCCTTCAAAGGTATTCCCTTATCTGCCACCTGAACATAGGGCAGGAGAAGAGCTGGAAAAGAAGTCACCAGAGAAATGGCTGAACAGGGGGAACTAATGGGTCAGTCTCACATACTGAGAGTAGACAGCCTGCCTTTTTCCTTGATAATCCCAGTGTGCCAGGAGAATTTAAAGACGGTCCCCAACATGGTAGAAGAACCTATTGGGGTGAATTTATGGCAGCAACTTGACAAGAGAACAGGAAGAACAGGCATGGATGGATTATCAACTACATCATTGGAGGAAGCACCCACTTAGATTCATGGGAGTATTAAAATACTGGAGTATTTATTCCAAAAATATCACCAGTTCTCACCTTAGGTAAAATAGTGGAGGAAGTAAAGTTTGTTTTCAAAATCCCCTGTCTGTGGAATATGGAAACAACGTGAGTGGGTCATGCAGCACAGTGAAAGGAACACTGGAATTACAATCAAAGATGGAGATTTGAATTCCAGCTCTGCTACCATGCGAGTCCCAACTCCCATGGGCCTCTGCTTCCTCATATATGTGAAATAAAAAAATTAACTAGGTCATAGATTTGGAGCTAGAAAGTATCTTGTAGGTTATCTAGTCCAGCGGTGTCAAACTCAAATAGAAATAGATCCCTGTGGGCTGCTTTTTGACAGAGAAAACCATAAAGTAACATTATCTATGTCATGTTATTTTTATTAATTTTATTAAACATTTCCCAATTTACATTTTAATCTGGTTCAGCCACACTAGGGAGTTTTGCTGGCTGCTCTGGCCTAGTCCAACACTCTTCTCTCCCTACCACTCATGTTATCTCTACACCTGGGAGAGACCTCAAAGCCTATTTATTCCACTCTTCTCATTTTACAGATGAGGGAACCATGGCCCAGAGAATCCAAGGTCACACAGAGAGTAAATGACAGAACCATGAAGAAACTTGGATTCTCTGACTCTGAATCTGGAGCCCTTTCTACCCACCTACTCTGCCCTACTAGATAATCTCTAAAGGTTCTTTCCAGCTATAACTCTCATGCCCTTTTCTCCCTGGTGCCTCCTACCACCCACGTCCCTCTTCTCTGTCAGTAAATATATGGTGTCAAGATGGGATTCTATTGGTTAAGTATAAATAATAGATAATAAATAAAAATAACTTGTATTTACAGGACATTTTGCAGTTGGATGTACTTTATATAATTCCCCGCCCCCCCCCTCACCACTGGATCTTCAAAACAACTCTTTGAGGGAAGTAGCATATGTACTCATTATTTCCATTTACAGCTAAAGCTGCTAGAGATGGAAGTAGACCATTTGCTGATAGGAGAAAACATTCCCCACCCAACCAGATGCTGATACCTTGTCTACAAGGCCAGCCTAATTCTTACCTATGAATTAACGAAATGAAAGAATGGATGGAGAGGAATGAATGGACAGATGGATGAATGGATTAAAAGCATTCGTTGAGTGCTTACTATGTACCAAATGCTGGACTAAGCATAGGAGATACATATAACTGCTTCTCATAGGGTTCATATAAACCCATACATTTAGTGCCTATCAAAAAATATTGGACCAGGCAAAGCCCTGGTCACTATGAACTAATTACAGCTCTGATGGCTTCCATAAGAATTAAATCTTTCGTCTTTGAGTTCTTAGTCAAACCAAAACTATTTATCTCCCCCTATTTGCTGTGGTTAGTAAGATTTGTGTCTTCACCATAGAATGACATATTGCTAACCACATGAACTTGCTGGTTAAAAGGACTGTGTTTTCGCATTGTGAATGTCTATTACATACTCAAGTAATTATAACCCAGCTGCAGGAAATTTGGCTTAGGGAAACCCTGCTTCCCTTTCATTTGTAATAATTGTCAACATCTGGTTTAAGAAAGTTCTGCTCTTGGCCTTTCTATGAAAATGAACCATGAAGACCGAATCTCATTTCTCAGGACAAAATGTATGACAACCTGTTGTATCATATACAACCATTTACCTCTGAAACAGTAAAGATGATTCTGTTTTAGGTGATGTTTCTGATGTTGTATCAATCAGCCTTCGAAGTTTCCCAATGAAGATTGTTCATCTATGAAGTCATTTGGGTTTTTATTTATTTGTTTATTTGTTTGAGCTGGATCTATGATTTCACCAATGTGGAAAATTTCCAAAGCAGAAACTTCCATTTATGCAGCTTTGCAATTCCTCTACAACTGATTTCTTAAGAGTCACCTTGGGTGCTGAGGGGTTAAACATACCCAAAGTTCCATAGCCAGGGTGAGTCTTCTGGACTCATATCTTACTGACTCTACTGATTTTATCACTCTAACAGGACTTCTAGACATTGAAACTACCTCTACCAATGCAGATCGATAACCTACCTATGATGATAACTCACCTATGACCAATGCAGATCAACAGCTTGCCTATGTCTTGAGGAGTTACCTGAGGCACTGGGAGGTTAAGTTGATCATATTCAAACAGTGGAAGTCAGAGACAGTCCTTGAAACTGGCTCTTCCTGATTCTAGTCACCTCACCGTAGGCTTCTCATCATTATCATCGTGTAAGTTGGATTCAAAAGAGAAACAGAAACAATGCAATAAATAACAGAATATTGTATCAAGGGAAATGATTGAAACTAACCTCTACAGAACTGGAAAGAAGTGGGACTAAGATAAGATCCATAATTATTGGCTCACGTGCTTCACAGTGACACATTAATTGATAACAAAGCACTTTACCAGCTTCTTCTCAGATGCAAGCCTAATTTTGTATATACAGAGAGAAGGTATCACTCATATATTACCAAAAGATGAGTATACCAGTGCCCCATCCGACTATAGGCCAATTATGTATTTATAGACTTTTTTACAAAGAATTCACAATGTCATCACTGAAAAAGAAAATCTATAAACATTTACAAGGAAACAAAGTATTGGATGCTGGACCATTATCAAAACAAAATGTCGCCCACATTTACCCAGACAAAATATTGATTTACAAAACTTTAAGAGCATTTAAATAGATGTTTCCGTACCAAATATTCATAGTCTTCAAAGTAGCAGAAGAAATCAAAATCATATGTGAATTGAATGACGTGCATACCATCCCCATTATCCTGTCTGCTATGGGAATTGTACCAAGGATGCTTCAATGAGTCTACAGAGGAGGAATTTACATCTTAATGCTTTTATTCAATTACCAAAGGCAGTTAATTTATCCATCTGTGCAGCAGGTCATGGAACACGAACTATAAAAGAATAATAGCAGGATAGTGACTTAACCCAGAATCATTTCTTTTTAACCCCATCAAAAAAGGTGAGAATGAGAGGATAATGATAAAAAATAATAGCTATCTTTTATATTGTATTTGAAGTTTTTCAAAGTGGTTTGTATACACTACCTCACTTGAACATCACAGCCACCCTGTGAGGTACGAGGTAGGTGCTATTGTTATAAAACCAAGTGGATGAGGTATTCTATTGTGCAGGCTGTGACGTGCAGTTGGCCAGTCAACTTACCAAAATGCTCCATCAGTATACATATCTTGGACAAGTGCTGTAGATAAACAATGAGCTAGAGTTGGATAGAAGGAAGAAGAGGGCAGCTTGAGTTACACTTGAGAAAAGGAATAATACTTGTTTACAATGACTCCAAGTCTCACCTTTCAACAAAAATCCATCTTTATAACACTAATATTTTCTCCATGATTCTGTAAGACTGAAAAAAACCTTGGCCCATTAGTGAGAAACTTCAGGCATTTTTAATATTTGAGTGGAAAAAATACGAGATTAAATTAGTTTTGGTTTTGGTGATGGTGGCCATAGTGGTTTTCAGAACTGGCTATCTCTATCTTGCCCAGGCTAGAAATGAAGTGGCTATCCATGGCCTCAATCCCAGTACTAATTGGCACAGAAGTTTCAATTACTCCATTTCTGATCTGGGCCAGATCACTACCACTTAGGCAACCTGTGCCTCCCCACTCCTGAAGGCTCACCAAATTGGTACTAGACATTACAGATACCATGTGGGATTGGCCCACTGCCACTCAAAACTCTTGAGCTCAAGAAATCCACCATCTTTGGCCTTCCCAGTAGCAGGGATTTTAAGCACACACCATTGTGCTTGCCTAAATTAGATTATTATTTGCCTGCTTTATCTTTACAATATAATTTTGAGACTTCTTAGATACAACTCAATCCTATGTGCAGGGTCATTGGGGATGCTTACCATCATAAGAAACAAAGAAATAATCATTTTAAATATACTTGTACAGGATAGCAATCCCTGAAAAAAAGAATCAGTGAAGGAACGATGAATGAAAAAGCATTTACTAAGTTCTTGTTAGATGCAAGGCACTGTTGTGCTAAGTATAGCAAGAATGAAATCTCATTTGACACATTAAAACCCGAGTTTATTCTTTGTAGGACCATGGGCAATCATCCATTCATTGCTAGGCGTGAGGTCCCTAGTTTTCAGATGACTTTGGTGAACCTGCCTGAATCACAGTGATGTCAGTGAATCAAGTACTCCCTACCAGAGAGAGGGACATCATCTAACCAATCCCCAGTGTACTCTGAGAATGTTAACAGAGAGGGAGAGTGTCACCTAAATGCTGTCTGGCCAGGAGCTGGAACGCAACTAGGGAAGCTGAGTGTGCATCAGTCATCTTGAAGTCTCATAAAAGTAGGGAAATTGTATTTGCAAGTCCAATTTTTGAATGTTTGAGGATGCCTTGCTGGAGCACTGCAGTAAGGAGTAGAAATGAGAACCCGGAGAGGAGATTTGGGTAATATAGTGAATGTGACTCTCAGCAGAAAAGCATGTATATGCTTTCTACACTAATTGGATTACATTCTCAGATGATGCAGGGAGATTGACAGAAGCTAAGTTCCCACTCAAGTTGTCCTATCACCCTACATATGAGCCAGGGCACAGAGTTAAGAGTGCTGTGTCAACCTTAACTCTGGGTTTCCTGACTTTTATGGGTCTAAGCCAGAATCAACATGTTTTATTAATGTCAGGTTTTGGGGATTCAGTATTCAAAATATTTCAAGCAAGAGATATGATGGGTCCTGAATGCCTGGTATCTGTTCAAACTGACAGGTAGTAAAAATAATAATAATGATAATTCATTATTTTAGGCAAATCATCAAAGAACTAACCACTTAGAGAACTTGGTGACATTTTCCTTTTTTAACATAAATGGTTTACTTAGAAAAAATGAAATCTCTAAAACTCTAAAATATTGATTTGCAGCGATCACATACGCTATGGCATATTTTTTAAAGCTTTTCTTCTGATGTTCTCAGTTTGATCATATCCAGAGAAACTTGGAGCAAGGAGATTAGTTGGGGCATAAAAAAGTGAAGTTACACCTGGAAAAAAATCATGCTTGAGTCCAAATGAGATGAGATTCCAGATTGATGGTCTTTTCCTATTATTAACATCACTACCTGAAAGAAAACAGAAGAAGCAAGACCTTTCACAAAATTCCATGGAAGTGTTGTGTATGATTACCTCAGACAACATTTAAAAGAAATATCAAGCTTCATTTCCCATTAATATTTTGGTTTCTGTTACTCTGCAAGGGAAGAATGATGAACTTATGTTATATGAATTTGTCATATTTCTACATTTCTTGCCAGGAGTAGGAAATAGGTAAGTGACTCGATTCAACTCAATAAGCATATATTAAGTCCCCACTGTGTCTAAATACTGTGTTTGATGCTGAGTATATAAGAAGAAAAAATAACCAGTGCCTGCCCTCAGGGAGCTTACATTTTACTGGAGTGCTCATGGTTGTCAATGATGACGCCAATATTTGAGATCTTGGTAAATAGATACTCACCCCAGAAATATATTTAACATTGAACGCTTATGTAAACATAACTTCCATGTTGAGGAATTTTACCCGAAACTGAGATACAGATCATTGAGACTTACTTTCCAATAGGAGGTAAGCTCCTTGAGGGCAAAGACTGCGCTGTACTCTATCATCAAATCTCAGTGCCTTTAAGATGGTAGATGTTTAGTAAGTGTTTATTGGTTTGCTTAATTGAATTGGGACTTAATTTCATCTTCTTAGGAGATGGAAGAAACCTTAGAGAACATCTCTTTAACCTCAAAGGATGTGTAAAGAAATACTTTACATCTTTGTTACAAAACCTAGAGATCTATATATCAAAGGTAGAGAGTCCAACATTTGTTATATTGAACTTGAATATGAATATATATGTGTATTTATACATACACATACACATATATATACATGTATATACATATACACATACACGTATACGCATGTATATATGTGTGTGTGTATATATGTGTATATATATACATATCTATGTATGTATACAACTTACAGTATATATACACATATACATATGTGTGCGTATACATATATATATATATGTATGTATACTGTAAGTTGTAAACCCATTAGAGATATTGGTAAGATTATATGAAAATTTCTAAATAGCTGGTGAGATGGGGAGATAGGAGTCTTAGAACAAGGAATGTGAAAGTGATAATTGCAAAAAGACCATCTTAGTCGCAATACCACCCCTCCCCCCAGCTTGCACTCACAAGTTGAGTTCCCTGGAGAACAACTCCCTCAAGTTCATGGGACCTTAGAGGTTAACAAGTCCAACTCTCTCATGTGACGTATGAAGAACGTGAGACCCACAAAAGTTAAAGAGCCTGCTCCAAACCAGAATTAAAATAGTGATCTAAAAATCCCAAAAGTCTTTGACTCTGTCTTCTTTTTAAATATATAATTCCGTTACATATTTAAATATATGTATTTAAAATGTATAAATATATTTTTAAATCTTTAAATTAAAATATATTTATTTAAAACTTATAACTGTATATTAAATAGTTTAAATAAATAATATTATATAGATAGATTTTGTTTTCATATTGATTATTTTTATATGTATGGTTATATGTATATTTTATATATACATATATACACAGATGCATATATATATCTTCCCATCTTCCCTACCCATGATCTTTCCATTATAAAAAAGGGGATAAATAAAATCAGCTCGTACAGTGGCCATGTCTGACAGTACAGACAAGATTGTATCTCCATGGTCCCCCAGCAGTCACCCAAAAGAGGGAGGTACATTTCCTCATTTCTTCTCTGGTGCTAAAATGTCACCTGTACCCTCTTCCTGCATCTGAATAAACCCTTTGACTCTCAGAACTTTCCTCTAAAGTATTATTTAACCCTCCTTTCACTGAGCCTTTAAAGCTGAGCTCTCTCTCCCTTCAGTGGGCCAAGGACAAAAGCCTCGTGATATTTTTAGTTAGATTGCTCCCATTAACAAGCATTAACACCTTTTCCTGGTGTTACTGCTGTTTTGCCACAGTTACTGCAAACTGTCTTCCCCCTTTCTTGGTTCATGCGCCATGCTCACATGTTCAGTGGGGGATTTTTTCCCCCTGGAAGCTGCAGATGCTGAGTGAGTTACAGGCTTCCATATTCATAAAATGTAGTACTGGTGCAGATTAAAATGTGAAAAGAGATAAGCTGGTCAAAAACATTTTTATAAAAAGAGATACATAGGTATCACCAGAAAAACCTAAAGCAATTGTTTATTCAAAAAGGAAAGGACCCAGATTCTGTGTTTGAATGTACCCACTGGCCTACATAAACAGCTCCATTGACTGGTGCCAGGGATAACACTGAGCCCAATTTGGTCTAATTTGTCCAGACTTGTGCCGCTAAGAGAAATCAAGACGGATTGCTAGAGACTTTCCATGGGGGCCCAGGAACCTGCATTCCATTTCTCAAGACTTCAGTTTCCTTCATAAGGCCCAAAGCCAGTGATCCCACTAGAAAAGTTTAATAAGTGCCCAGGTGAGAAATACCTGCAGTGTAGTTGGCATCCATGCTCTGAAGGTTGCCCTTCATTTTTGTGTTGGTGGCCGCATGATAGGAAATCTTGAGATGGAAGGGATCTCAAAAGCCACCTAATCTATTCCTATCATTTTACAGATAAGCAAACTGATGTCCAGAGCCTTTATGTGATTTCCCCACATCCATAGAGACAGTAAGTGTCTGAGGTGAGATTAGCATTCAGATCTTGTAACTCCAAATCCTGAGTTCCCCACGGTCTTTGTAAGGCGGACATACAATCTTAGATTTAGAGCCAGGAGAACATAGAAGAATACCTACTCTAACCCTCTTATTTTATAAATGAGAAAACTAACTCTTGCCCAAACTCACAGTTAGTAATCGGGAGAAACAGGGTTTGCACCTATGTCTTCTAACTTTAATTCATTTCAGCACCCTTTCCCTTGAGGTTACTCTGTCTGTTTAAATCATAAATCGCTAAATTAAAGTTTCGAAATGTTCATACCTTGATAAGCTATATCTCAAAGACACTAGCATGGTAATATTCCATGTTGGTGTTTTTCACTCATGTCCAATTCTTTGTGACCCCATTGGAGGTTTTTCTTGGCAAAGATAATGGAGGGGTTTGCCATTTTCTTCTCCAGTTCATTTTACAGATGAGGAAACTGAGGCAAACAGGGTTAAATGACTTCCCCAGAGTCACACCGATAGTGTCTAAAGCCTGACTTGAATTCAGGAAGATGTTTCTTCCTTGACTCCAAGCCCAGCGCTCTATACCCTGTGCCACCTAACTGCAATTCCATAGGAGGCCCCTAAATCCCAGGATGCCAATTCTTTTACGAAAGTCAATACTAATTGAGAGAAACAGCCAAGAAATAATCTCCACCTAACCCCCATCCTCACAGCTGGTACAGTACATGGTATATGGATTAAATTAATAAGGCCTGTCTTTATATCAATAATGTCACCCTCCCCACCCTCCCCAACCCAACTTCTTTCTTCTGTTATCACTTCATGAAGCAGATCAAGGAACTTTGGCAAAAACTTTGCAAGTCAATGTAAAACCAAAGAACCATGCACAGCCAAAATGTGCTTCTTGAAACCAAATGGCTCTTCCCATTCCTAGTAGGTACAAACTTAGCTCTTGGTGTGAGGGCACCTTTGGTAATATTAATTCAATATCTCTTGATTGGAGGAGTGGGAGTGTTACTTGGCAAAATATATAGAGGTGGACATGGAGTTGTGAAAATCTAGTTTTGAATCCAGGCTCTTTCACTTAGTAGCAGTATGTCACTTAACCCCTCTCAGACTCAGTTTCCTTACATTTAAAAGGAATAGCAAGTTGTACATAATAGATTTGCAGTTTCATATGCAATCATCCTTTTTATTCTACTGTGTTATGAAAATGCTTGCTTTGTTTCATAAATTAAAAACAAAATAAACAAAATTTAAAATGAGGACAATAGCACATACCTTGAAGGGTTATATGAAGATCAAATGAGAACATATAAAGGGCTTTGTAAACATAAAGCATCATACAAATACATAACTATTATTAATGTTTGCAAGGCAAACCTGAGAGTCTAAACTCAGTCTCTCTGTGGCATAAACTAAAAGGTATAGAAGCTTTTCCATAGTAACGTGGCTAGTGTCAGAGATAGGACTTGAGCCCAAGGAAAGACTCATAGATTTAAGCTGGAAAGGACTTTAAAGGTCATCAATCCTCCTATTCCTCAGAAAAAGAAAATGGTGGTCTAGGAAGGTTAAATGACCTGCTCAAGGTCACACAATTAGTTATGAGGTTCTTTGACTCTACATCCAATATGTTTTCCATTGCCTCACAATATCTCAAAGGCCTCTCATTCTGTTTCACTCACAAAAATCCCGAACGGTTGACAAAATCCTGGACATAAGGGGAGTCTGCCTTGTGTGAGTTATAACACAAAAGCTGCCTGGCTGAGAATTTTTGAGAAGGTTTCAGATTCACAGATCACAGATAGGGTCAGAGAACTTAGAAATGGAAGGAATCACCCTTAGGGTGAGCTAGTCCAACCTTCTTAAGATTACATGGGTAGGGTGCAGCAGCAATGAAATAAGATTAGCCATGTTGGAAGAAAATGTAGAATCTTTTGATTCCTGATCAGTAACTTTGGCTTAGTTTTTAAAAAAAAAAAGTCCCTGGGTTCTAGCCATACTCTCTGAATGATTAGAAGAACATAAACCAACATAAATGGACCCTGCTCAAAGATAGGCTTGAAGTCTTCTAAAGGATCTACCCTGTGTTAGTCAGAGATGTGAACAACTAGCAAACAACCCTGTAGGTGCTCTTGGGAAAGTCACTCAGCCTCTCTGGGCCTCAGTTCCTCCATCTGTCAAGTGAGGAGATCAGATTAGGTGACCAATAGGGTCCCTTCCAGCTCTAGACCTACAAATTATCCTACGATTCTTCCACTACTCCCAAATTTAGACTCCCCACCGTTTAGGGGTGCTTCCTTAGCTGAGAGGAAAGGGTAGCCCTAACTGGGATGATTTCATATTTCTATATTTAAATGCTGGAAGCTTTGGGGATTGTGCTGCCTCCTGGAGGGCCAGCCCATGGCAGCCTGGTCACAGAGTAGATATGCCCTACATGGGGCATCTGGAACAAAAGAATTGAGGCACAGGCAATGAACTAAGGAAACTTTCATTTCCCTGGGGACAAAGTGGGTAGGCTTGGTAGGATCCAAGTAAACCCTGGGGCCTCAAAACCAGACCATTTATAAAATACGGTATAATATGCCAAGAATATCATTTACCAGTTTCTAAGAGGGTTTTTTTTCTTTCGCTTGATCTAGATCTGTGATTTCCTCTCTGTAGAGAGTTCTTGTTGTGGAGAATCCCTCCACTATGGTTAATAAGTATTTATGTAGGGCAGCTCAGTGGCACAGTAGACAGAGCAGTGGGCTTGGATCAGAAAGACTCATCTTCCTGAGTTCAAATCTGGCCTCAGACGCTTACTAGCTGTGGGACCCTGGGCAAGGCACTTAACTCTATTGGCTTCAGTTTCCTCATCTGTCAAATGAGCTAGAGAAGGAAATGGCAAACCACTCCAGTATCTTTGCCAAGAAACCCTCAAATGGAGTCATGAAGAATCAGACATGACTGAAACAACTCAACAACCACATTTATGTAGGGCCTCTTATGTGCCAGACCCTCAAAACAACCCTGTGAAGTAGGTGTTATTATAATCATGTCCATTTCACAGATGAAGAAGTTGAGGCAGAAAGAGCTCAACTGACTTGCTCAGAGCCAATAATATAATGCAAAGTTTGAACTGGGATCTTCGTGAGTCCAAGGATAACCACTCTACCTATGAGATCACCTCTTTCTAGGTAACCCCGAGTTTTACCAAGACCATAGACCTATCATACTCTATCATTGAAGTTTACATCACATAATTCCCATCACATGCATAATTTACATTACATGCATGGACCAGACAATTTTACTCTATACCCTATGGCACCCCTGGTAGAAGGTTTGTTCAGAATGAAGGTTGAAACTACTGGCTAAAATGAGGGAGGCTAAAGTCATACCTTTCTATGGTACTTTAAAGTTTGCAAAGCGTTTTATACGTAATCTCATCAGAGCCTCACCCACATTTCTGAAAGATAAGGATGACTATTATTTTTATCCCTGTTTTATAGATGTTGAAAACTGAGTCTCAAAGGGGCTAGGTGACTTGCCCAGGGCCACACAGCCAGTAACTGTTGGAAGTGGTATTCTATTTCTGGTCTTCCTGACTCTAGTTCCGAAACTCTCTCTATCCACTATGCCAGGCTGCTTTCTGAAGCTCTGATTTTCATTTATGCCTACCATCCCATGTCAAGCCTCCTTTGCTTCAGATAATCAAGAGTTGGCTATATAGTGCCCATGCATCTGGCAGGTTAATAAATACTCTGTGATGAGGGTGGCAATGGTGGTGTTAATGGCACCATATATAGAGCTCAGCTTGAAAGGGGTGACAGACAAACTGCTCTCTTTTCTTCTCTTCTCTTCTCTGAACTTGCTACTTAAAGGTGAAAAGCCAGGCCTTATTTTTTCTAACTGGCATGCATCATGTTGGTTCATAGCAGGATAGGAATAGAGCAAAGTCCACGGATTTAATCATGTCCTAGGATCAGGTCATTTGGTCCAAGGTCAGAGTAAGCAATGGACAAGGAGTCCAAGAAGTCAGAAAGGGCTAAATGTATCAGATAGATGTCAAAGATCAAGATGAGCAAGTCAGGTCAACAAGCATTTATCATGTGGCTACTATGTGCCAGGCATTGTGATAAACACTAAGGATACAAAGAGAGGCAAAAGACAGACCCTACAATCAAGAAGCTTACAACGTAATGGGGAAGACAACATGTAAACAAATACATACAAAGCAAGCTATATACTGAATAAATAGGAAATAATTAATAGATTGAAGGCACTGGAATTAAGAGGGGTTAGGGAAGGCTTCCTGTAGAGAGTAAGATTTTAATTAATACCTAAAAATGTCAGTAGTCAGGAAAGCGGAAGAAAAGTGTTCCAGGCATGAGAGATAGCAAGAGAAAATTTCCAGAACCGAAAGATCAAGTGTCTTGTTCATGGAACAACCAGGAGGTCAATGTCACTGGATCGAAGAGTATGTGTTAGGGAATAAGGTATAAAAAGACTGGACTGGTAGGAGGGGGCTTGGAATTATTATTTTTATGAAGGGTTTTGAATTCCAAACAGAGCATTTTCTATTTGCTCCTTGTCGTGTGTTTGTCCTTCGTTCTCAAAGAGGACCATGACATCAGGGAAATGATGATATGACTTGCAGTTGACATTGATTTGAATGAGGGAGGGCTGTGCAAGGTCACCAGCCTCACTTTCTCCTCCAGAGCCATCTGGGGCCAATGGCCTGATATTCACCAGGACAACTGGAGGTGGCCCAGGATGCAATTGAGTTTCCATTAAAGTGGCCATCCCTTGATTAACTTCATAAAGAGGCCCATTCACTGAATGGGCCTTACCTCACTCAAAGTGAGGACCTGAAAAGACCTTAGCCTGAAAGGGCCAGGGTCTCACAATTTGCTCCTAGAAGCAACAGGGAGCCACTGGAGTTTATTAAGTAAGGGATCACATGGTCAGACCTGTTTTAGTGGCTGAATGGAGAACGGGTTGGAATAGAAAGAAACTTGAGGCAGGCAGACCTACCAGCTTCTTATTTCAATTGTCCAGGCATAAGGTGAAGAGGCTCTGCATCAGGAGAATGGCAGCGTCACAGGAGAGAAGGGGGTGTATTGGAGAGACCTTGCAAAGGTGAAATCAGCTGGCCAAACCAAGGCAGTTCAACAAAAACTTATTAAGAAGCCCTGCTTGCTGAGCACAATACTGGGAGCTAAAGCTGGAGATAAAGAGACACAGAGATACTTAAAGGCAGCTGTAAGTATTCTGATCTGTATTTGGCTAGGACCTTCTTACCAATTGCCAAAGGCATTCCTGCCCTGCACGGAAAATTCCCTTGAATCCTCACTTCTCTGGGGCCATTTCATGCTCAGTTGCTTTCTCTTCCCACTGATGAACTCAGGTAAAATATACCAAAAAAAAGCCTACAACATTTCTGTCTGCAAATACAAGTCAAGCTATAAATGGTAATTTCCGACATAATTAAATAGCAGTCTGGGCTCAGTTATTATATGGTATCGCTGAAAGTTATGATTGACAATTTCCCCATCTTTATTTGTTCTCTAATAAGCCTCCCTGCAGTGGGTGAGCGCTGCTTTAGATGAATGGATGAGAAAGTCAGGCATTTGCTTTATCAGGTTGTTGTGCTGGTTTGCCAAGATTGGTGATTTGTATTCACACCTGGATGTTCTTGGTCAACTCATCAGGCGCATCGGGGACTCTGAGTACTATGACACAATGAAAGCAAAGCTGCAATTAACTGCTGTATTTTATCAGCGGCCATGACCATGGTCATGGCGTGCAAAATTATTAGACCTTTGCCGTAAATGTGTAAAGTCCATTTTCTGCCTGCTTCTTAGGCTTATTTTTCTCCTTTTTTATCCTTCCCTTCTCTCCTCTTCTCTTCCCCAGACCCAGCCCTTTTGGAGAACAAAAGAGTCACTTCTGCTTGACTAGTCAAATACTGCCCAGTAGATTGTGATGTCACCAATGTAGATATTTCCTCTTTCGGGACAGATTGCAACTCAACCATGCCTTCCCATGCCATGCAACTCTTGTCCATGTCCTCCATTATATTGGCTAGAAAGGATCCATCTAACACTAAAGACTTTCCTCTATTTCTTTTGACATTATGAGGATACCAGTAAAGCATCCAGGATGTCCATTGGTTATCCCTTACTTTTGTATCTTCTTTTTCACTAATTCATCTCCCTGATGATACATTTTACCCCCATCCTCCTCAAAGAAGAGTGTTCATTTAAAGAGGAAAGATGTTTTAAATCAGAATTGTGACAAAGTTTTAATAATGCAGGGGCTAATTATTATTCAGGTCCTAGACTGTTGATTATTTTTTCTTTCCTTTCTTCTTCCTGCTGCTCCATGTTTTGGCCATTTCAGTCCTTCTTAGCTGTGTTCTGGGCAGATAGAATAAAGGAAAATCAAATTGGAATGTTCTGGAATATCTATGAATTCCATTTAGCTTCTCCTCCTTCAGGCAGACCATTCTTAAAATTAATTGAAAGTTAACCATTGTGAGTTGAATTAATTCAATTTAACAAGCATTTGTTAAGTGTCTCCTATATTCTGGGCCCTGTACTAGATACTGAAGGTGCTGCTAGGACAAATATGAGCCAACAAAAATTATCATAGGAATATTCTCTCCCCTTTGCCCCACTTTGTGGAGGTAAGGGAAGAGGGTTGGGAAAGCATGAAGTGCAGCAGTTAAAAATGTCAATTTAATTTTAAAAAGTATTTACTGGGGCAGCTAAGTGGCACAGTGAGTAGAGCACCAGCCCTGGAGTCAGGAGGACCTGAGTTCAAATGTGGCCTCAGACACTTGACACATTTACTAGCTGTGCGACCTTGGGCAAGTCACTTAACCCCAATTGCCCTGCCTTCCCCCCTCCAAAAATAAAAGTATTTGTTAAGAATTTCCTAGATACTATTAATGCAAATACAAAAATTAAAAGCAGCCTTTGCCCTTAAGAAGCTTACATTCTACTGAGAGATACAAGATATAAACAGATAAGCAAACAAAATAAGACTTGAGAAGGGAGAAAGCACTAGTGCATTCCTCTGTCATGGGGCATTGCTATTTATTTACATCTCTTCCTGGCTACTGAAGGCCTGGGGTATCCACAATTCATTGTGTGTGTTTGTGAAAGAGTGTACTGCCAGTTAGTGGGGACAGGGTGAGGTGGAGAGAGAATATTTTGTAGTTATTGCTATAAGTATGCCATTTCAGTTTCAATCTTTGCTTCAAATCAATCATATCACCACATTGACTATTAAAGGTGATTGCACCAGTGGGGGCTCATGAGATATAGCTTTAGAAGTGCAGATCCCAGAGTGAGTTCCCTGAACTTTGGGTCATCTCCTCTGGAACCTACTAGATTGGTATATGAGTCTATCCCCAGAGGGGACACAACTTTAAATAAATAATATACTTCTTCATGATGTAATTCAAAGCTCACTGAACTTGGAGTCAGGAAGACCTCAGCTCAGATCCAACCTCACATACTATCTATGTGACCTTGGGCAAGCCACAATCTTTTTGGGTCTCAGTTTCTTATCTGTGAAATGACTTCTAAGGTCCCTTTCATCTCTAAATCTATGAGGCCATGAGAAATTTTCTAGCCACTTTTGTTCAGTAGTTTTTCAGTCATGTCCCCCTTCATGACCCCATTTTGGGTTTTCTTGGCAAAGATACTGGAGTAGTTTGGCAGCTCATTTTACAGGTGAGGAAACTGAGGCAAACAGGGTTAAGTGACTTAGCCAGGGTCATACAGCTAGTAAGTGCCTAACACCAAATTTGAACTCAGGAAGGGGAGTCTTCCTGAATCCAGGCCCAGCACTCTATCCACTGTGCCACCTACCTGCCCCTTCTAACCACTGTACCTTAGCAAATGGGAGCAGAAAATCCATCAGATGACCTTGAGTAGCTGAAGCCCAACAGATAGTGGTAGAGAACACAGGGACCATGAGACCAGCATGAACACTTAGCTCAGAGTGGGGACAAGATGCACAGCCCAGGATAGCATGATGTCATCACCAAAAGCCATTGGGAGCTCTACAGTATCAAAAACATGTGCTGTCCTGACCATACATGCCTCCTAATATGTATTCCCTACATATGTGCCCTTCTTGAATTCACTCTAGCCACTTGGGCTCCTGGCATGTGCCCCTACACACATGTTCTCTGACTACACATGTTTCTTCCATGAATTACTTCTATGTGTGTTCTCTTATTACAAGCATTCTCTGTATTTATGCCCAATCCCACTGGTGATGTGGTAACCCCATATGTAGATGGGTGAATCTTTTCTTGTCACTTTCTTTGCTATCTAGTTTGATTAAATGCCTTTTGTATTGAACTATTATGTACTTTGGATAACTAGTAAAAGAAAACACTGTGTATATTTCACTACTTAACAGAATGATGCACTAAAAATTAACACACTATTTTTATTTAAAGTATAAAAGAATTATGCTTTCAAATCTGAGTGTTTACCAATATGCAAAAAACAAGAAAAAATTATCTCCTGTTTGTAAACGCTTCTACCCAAATGAAAGAAAAAGACTCTGAGTTTGGGGGAGGGGGCGGAAATCCAGAAATCAGCTGGGTTTTCTCTTATTTCTGCCAATACTTTGGTCTATGATTGGTTTCCAAATATTGGAAAGCCAAGTTTTTGTTTTTGTTTTTGTTTTTTAAACACACACAGGTGTGTGTCTCTGTATATAATATGTATTATGTATATTTTCCAACCATCTCATCATTGGTTAAAAAAAATATTGCCTAGGTACAGGTGGGAGGGAAAAAAAACCCTTCAGCCTTCAGGGTTTTGTGGATCTCACAGCCCCATGCAATTAAGGCGCCATTGTTAATTTTCAAATTGTCATAAATCCATTTGAGAATTTGAGACAATTCAAAAAACAATTATGACTGAATGAAAAGTGAATTGGGCAATCAACTGAGATGAAATCCAGCCCCGAGAAACAAAACGTGGGGAGAAAAAAACCCTTCAAATATGTTGGAAGAATAAAAGGCATATGGAGCTGACTGATTGTGTGGGGATGGTCTTTTAAGACCAAGGTTACTTGACAGGAAGGTAGTGGGCTCAGCTCTGCTCTCAGAGAGACTTGGTTGTTTGGCGGAGTGCGGCAGATATTTTTGTTGTGTTAAATTGCATAATAAAAATATTGAAGCTTACCCAGATGCACAAAGATCAAGCTGTATGTTGTTTACCTAAGAATATCAGCGAACCGAGTAGCAGATCAGCAAAATCGGCCTCGGCAGGCATCGCGGAGCCTTCTGCCAAAAAAACAGAAGTCTGAAGAAAGTCATCTGTGGTATAGATAAGTTAATTCTTATACCCAAAGTCAGGAGTTTTCAATCATCAAAACATGGCTCTGTGATTTCCCTAGCACTCATTCTTCAGATTGAAAAAGACCTGGGTGACAATGTCATCAATACCACAAAGCATTAAAACACTTAGATATGACCCTGTATTAGGATGTCACTCACTTAGCAAATGTTTACTGAATTTTGGCAAGTTGCAAGGCACTGTGCTAGACGCTGGGGGATGATAATGATAAATAAGTCCCAGCCTCCCCTCTAAAGGAGCTCATAATCTAATAGGAAGCTGGTGGTACAATGTATAGAGTACTAGGCATAGAGCCAAGAAGATGAGTTCAAATCCAGCCTCAAACACTAGCTGTGTGACCCTGGGCAAGTTACTTAACTTCTCTCTGCTTCAGTTTCCTCAGCTATAAAATGGAGATAATACAAGCACCTACCTCCCGGAATGGTTGTCAGGATCAAATGAGATAACATGTGCAAAGCTTTTTGCAAATTTTAAAGTGTTATATACATGCCAGCTATTATGTGACTAGTCCATCTTTCTCCCCACCTCTAATTCATTTCTTTGATAATATCCTTTATTCCAGGTTTTCCCCCTGAATCTCTTTTCTTTTCTTAACAATGTGTCAAGCCCTGCTCACACACCCACTATGCTTGTCTCTATTGCCCTCTGAGTGATACTTATTTTCAATTCTTTGAATGCTGTGGTATTATAACAAATACAAAAGTGTCCATCTCTGTGTCTCTCTACAGAATAGAATAGATAAGTGATTAAGAGAGATGCAAAGGGGGTGATCTGGGAACTTGGGGAATGGAGGGAACATTTTGAGCAAGAGGTGTCAGGGAAGGCTTCCTGGAAGAGGTGGCAGCAGAGCTGTTTGGAAGAATGTTGATAATAATAATAATAGTTAGCGTGTACATAGCACATTAAGGTTCACTAAGTACTTTGCACACATGATCTCATTTGATCTTTACATCATCCCTCAGACGCAGGTGTTATTAGTAACCTGATTTTTCTGTTGAAGACACTGTGTCTAAGAGAGGTTAAGTGACCTAGTGAGCTAGTAAGCGTGTGAGGCTGAATTCCAACCCAGGACTTCAATGATCAGATTTCACCAGGCACATGACAAATAGTAAGTGCTTACTGGGATCAAATCTAGGCTTCTGGTTTTATCTTTTAAAGCCCCTCACAGCCCCAGCCTCATTTTCCAACCTTACTAATACCCTTCAGGCATACAGTCCAGCCAACTGGCCTTCTTCTGTTCCTTACACACCACATTCCACTTCCTGCCTCTGTCTCTCCTGTCTGCATCGGCTGGCCCCCATGCTGGTTGTCCTCTGCTCACTTGTGCATCTCAGAATCTCCCAAGGCCTTTGAAACTCTCCCTGACACCTCCAAACACAAATATCATCTTCTTCCCAGAAATTTGCCTTATGTTATTTTGAATATTTTTTATTTATGTACATGTTTTTCTCTTCTAATAGAATGTAAGCTCCTTGAGGTCAGGGACTTTTTCATTTTGGTCTCCATCTTCCCTGGGCTTAGCAGAGTTGTCTGGCACAGAGTAGTTGATTAATAAATGTTGATTGTTTAAGGGATTGACTGATATAGGCATACCAAAATGAAACAAGTAACAATTGCTGCCCTCGAGGATCTTAACTCTAGTCCAGAGGGAGAAGGCATTTGAACAGTTAACCATAAGATATAAATGCATAGGAATTATAACTTCATGGAAGCTGTCCAAAGTGGGCATCAAGTCTGGGTTTCCATTATTTCACTGGTCCATGGCAGGGCTGGATCAGTGAAGCAATGGAAACCCAGGCTTCATTTCCATGCCCAGCTGAGAATACATATATAATAAGGACCAATGGAGCAACATCCTAGGTGGCAATGATGTACCCAATGGGGAACAGGGCCAGTGAGAGTGCTATGATATCACGAGAAGACATCAGTGGTCCCAATGGACTAGAGGTATGAATCAAAGCTCCACATGTGTACTCTAGCCAGATTTTCATTTTCTCTATGTATTTCGTCCTCATTTACGATGACTGTTCATGCCCACTGCCCCCACCGATAACGTATGTATTTGTGGGAGAGGTGTTATTGTTCGTTCTAGATTTGTGGTGAGAATTTTTAAATGCAACTTTTCTTATTCTATTACCTCATTAAATGCCTCTGCTTTGAACCAATTTTGTAAATGTACTGGGTAGAGGGGAAGTATGAGCTATGTGTTTGAATTGGTTGTGAAACTTGTTGGGATGAGCCAATTTCATCTTTGATTATTAGTGATGGTGGAGGAACAGCTCAATTAATAAGGGCTATGAGAAGTGATAAAAGGAAGGGAAGAAACAAGCACTTATTAAGCTCCTACTATGTGCCAGGCACTGTGCTCAGCACTTTACAAATGTTATCTCATCTGAGCCTTACAACAACCCTGAGTGATAGGTGCTATTATTATCATTCCCATTTTACATACGAGGCAACTAAGGCAGACAAGGTTAAGTGACTTTGCCCAGGGACTCAAAGCTAGTAAGTGTCTGAGGCCAGATTTGAAGTGAGATTTTCCTGACTTCAACTTCAGGGTTCTGCCTACTACATTCCCGACAAATGGAGGAAATGACTAAGAACTTAAGTTTCACTTTCCAGGGGGCATCTTAATGTTGAAACAATGACAAAAAGTGGAGCTATGGAATGGAGTGATCTATCATTCTGTAAGTGATCCTATACATGGTACCAGGAAGCAGCTGGTTCTATACAAGGCATCTTCAGCTCCTAGAAGGTGAGGGATGAGAAAGGAAAGAGAAATCCTTTATTTCTCCCTTGATGCTCTTCTGGATTTAGGAAATGCAAGCGAGAAAAAGCATTAAAGAAACTAACCTGGCCTCTTAGCTCTCCTTTATAAGTAAAGCAGTTTACAAGGTAATTTCAAGAGGGAGAGATCACCAGTTACTGGGCTTGCGGAAAGGCATAGTGGAGGAGCTAGCATCTGAGCCATACTTTGACATGAGCTTAGATTCTCCAAGGCCATGATGCATTCCAAACAGAGGGGACCACATGTAGGCAGGAGATGAAATGTCATCTACACGAAACAACTAGGCCAGTTTGACGGGAACGTATGAAGGGTACTATTATGAAAAGAAGGTAGGACTGGGACGTCAAAGAGTCAAGCCAACATGGATCATTTTAATCACACAAATAACCCACCATATAGTTTTCCACTGAGCTTCTCTGCCAAGCTACCCTTCTGAGCCTTCAACTCAGAGCAGCAACAGGACTTTTTCTTCCTGTAGCTGGTAGATAGAAGCCTGAATATGCAAAAGCCTATATGCTGTAGACCCCCAAATCAGTAAGTACTCAAAATTGTGTGCAAAATATGAATAAAATATTGATTTCATTAAAAATGTTAAGGACTACTTAATTCCAAAACATTTTATATGTTTGCATATTTATTTCCAAATTTGCATATTTGTTTGCATATAACTTGTAAAGATGAATGTTAATTATACTTTGAAATCATTTATAAATTGTAACTAAGAATGTTGTATGAATTTTTAAAAACCACCAAATTCTCAAGTACCGCTAATTATAAAGTGCCATTTAACGTACACTGGAGCAGGCCTCATATTGAAAAAATATTGAGTTCTTGACAAATAAAAAAGCAGGATTATTAACTACACTCGTTGATTAAGTGATACCTCAGGCAATCGAAGTTTAAATCATGTTTTGCTTATCCAAAGCAACCATTTCCTCTTTGCTGAATGATGCTGAGGGATTCATGTCCCCAACCAGAAAGTAACTCGACCTTGTGCTTCCATCTTATTTCACCCTGAAGTCTAAAACTGGCAAAATTATTCTCCTCTTTTAGCTCAACTTTTCCAGAAAATGACACTGAGGAAGTAAACAGGAATTATCATAAACAAGCCTGATGCTAAACGGCTACCTCTGCAGGGCCTTGTGTCAAATGAGGTGAGCTGAAAAGATTTGACTGTACGCTAATTGGATTTGTAAAATGATTCCGAGTAATTTAAAAAGCATTTACACAAGGTCAGATCTGAACTGGTTTCTAAAAAGAACCATACAGAAGAATGAAATGTCTAGGTAATTATACCGGACATGTAGATCTAACACAGTATCTATTAAATTGGGCATGAAATTGGACTTTTTTTAAGTACTATGGGTCTCACAGTATAAATCTCTAGGCCAGTTTCTTATATTTTTGATAAAACGTGTAATTATCCCCAGCACAGATCTGCTGAATAAAGGATCCATTGCCCATGTATCATTTTTCCTAAATTAGCAACTATTGTAAGACAGTTTTCTTTTTAAAAAAAGTAGCCATACGTTCCACTGATTTCATTTCAGCCTCTACTAATATCTACAGTAAAACCCATAAACAGAATCAGTTCAGCATTTTCCCCTCTCCTATTAATTTGGGGTTATTTTATTTTTAAAAAAAAACTACTTCAGAAAAGAATGAATGCTGAATTATTTCATGCTTTCATATTATGGGTGTCCTATCTGAATCCATCCTAATGTAATTGGAGATAAAGTCTACATGGAGATAACAAGTTGGAAAGTTCCATGCATGCTAAATAGCATTTACTGTACTGGAAGAACAAAACCCAGATCTAGCAAATTATTTGATATTAAAAGACATAAGTAAACAAATTAGATTGTACATTTGTGTTTTTTTCCCTAGGCATTAATCAGTCCCAGATAGCCCCATTACATTTTCCTCTTCTCCTCTGAGTTAATCAGAATTTAGATTTCTAAAGTCAAAAGGAAAAAAACTGTCTCCCTCTACTGGGGAGATGGTCAGAATTTTGTTTTTTAGCTGCAGTCAATGAAACCAGACTACACTGTGCTGGAAAAAGAGAATTCTTGGAGAGCCAGGTTTGTATAGCCTTTAGAGGACCCTAGAGAGCGCAATGGTCAGGATAAGCGACCCAAAAGTCAAGCTTCACGTCTGACCCTGAGGTTTTCACAATTCTATGAAGGAAAATGAGCTAATGCATTTATTTGTTTGTATGTGTTTCTCTTTTGGGAGGAGGAGAGGGAGAAGATCATAAGACCATAGAATTAGAGCCAACTTTAGTCCAACCCTCTCTTTTTTACCGATGAGGAAATAGGGATTCAAAGAGCTTAAAGGACACTTGGGGAGGAAGATGTATGTATGTATACGTATATACATATGTGTGTATACATATATGTGTATATACACATATATGCACATATGCATATACACACATATGTGTGTGTTATTTATATGTGTGTATGAATATATATATAATATATATATACACATATATATAATCACTTACTACGTGCCAGACACTGTGCTAAGGACTTTACAACTTTTACCTCATGCAATCTTCACAACAACCTTGCAAAGAAGGTGCCATTATTATCCCCATTTTGCAGTATGGGAAACTGAGGCAGACAGAGGTTAAGTGACTTGCCCAGTGTCACATAATATACTATGAGTCTCACAGTCTATATCTCCAGACCAGGTCTTCCTGACTTCAGGCCCAAAGGCCCATCAACCACACATCACCTGCTGCCTCCAAGCTCGGGTTTTCCTGACTGCAAGTTCAATACTCTGTCCATGATGACATGCCACCTCTCCAGAGCAGGATGAGAAAGAGGAAAAAATGAAATGAAAGAGAGAAACAGAGAGGAGAGAGAGAGAGAGAGAGAGAGGAGGCAGGGAAGAAGAGAGAGAGGGGGAGAGGAGGGAGAGAGAGAGAGAAGAGAGGGAGAAGAGAGGGGGGAGAGACAGAGACAGAGAGAGAAAGAGAGAGATAATGATGAAGATGATGATGATGATTAAGGAGGGAAAGAGAGACAGAGGGGGGAGAGAGACAAAAACAGAGACAGAGAGAGAAAAGGATCGAAGTAACATATAAAAAAGTGACTGGCACATATTAGGCACTTAAAAATGCTTATTGAATTAAATTCAACCTTAGGATTTAGGGCTGGAAGGGGCCTTAGAGACTGTTTAGTCTAACTACCAAATTTTATAGAGGAGAGAAGTGAGGCCTGGAAATCACTCATGCATAGGATCATGGGTTTCAAGTTTGAAGGGACCTTAGAGATAATCTCAATAAGCCCCTTCACTTTACGGCTGAGGATACTGTGGCCCAGGGAGCTTAAGGTGATATGTTGTTGAGGCCTGGTGACTTGTGATGGGACATGTTATAGGATGCAACAGGTCCAAACTGGATTCCCAATTTTCAGTCCAAGAGGGTTGCCTGAAGGAGAGGTAAGGGAGGAAGACCACCCAGCACCCATATACCTACTGTCGCAAAGACCTGAAATCTGCACCAAAGTATATAATGATCAAAAAAATCTAATGAGAAACGATAGTATTTACCTTCTTCAATCCCAGAACTAAAACAATGGCATAAACCAGAATCCCATGAGCAATTAGAAACCCCACTTAACCCTCAACAAAGCCAGAACAAGTGCCTCCCAATGGGATAGGAGAGAGGATAGGTGTAGTCTCTAAAGCTCTGTGTCCAGAGGCAGTAAGAACAGAGGACTCCCCTACGAAGCCCTAAGATGTTCAGAAAATCCCAGAGTGGTTGTCACTGAAGCCCTGGAGAATGCAAAAACCAGAGATCACTGAGATGCTGCAGGCCTCAAATCAAAACAACTCAGGCCCTGCAGGCTTTAAGGTCTCTTATACTCCATCTTGAGATGTCAGAGAGAGCCTTAAGAATCCAATACTCAGAACCTCATTGATCCAGGTAGGGTTAAGAGGTAGAGATCAGCACAGGACCTCATGGACCAAGGGCAAGATCAGACAGGAGTAACCAGCTCACTCCAAATCCCAACATGGGGCAGAGTCTGGCCCTAGCAAAGTGTGCAGTTCAGGAACTAGCCCTGGAGAGATGACTGGATCAAAGAAAACATGAAATAGTATCAAAAGCTATTATAAATTTAGAGATCACCCAAAAGAAGTAATGAGTACAAATGCAAGCAGAGACTCAGGGGGGAAAAAATGAATTTTCTACAAAGCTTACTTGAACATCTTTTTTTTAATAAAGCAAGAGATTTTTTTAAATAAAAGAAAATCTCTGGAGGAAAGAATTAGAACTTGTAGCTTAGAAGAGGAAGTGGTAAACACTACTCAAGAAATCGACTCCCTAAAAACTAGAATCGACCAAAAAGAAATCAGTGACTCCATGAGACAGCAAGAAAAATTAGGACAAAATGAAAAACTGTAAAATGCAAGATATTTGATGATAAAAAAACAATAAACCAAGAAAATAGATCAAGGAGAGATAATTTAAGCATCACCAGGGCTCCCTAGAAACTATAATTTTTCTTAAAATAATCTGGATGCTGAAAAAAAATCATCAATGAAAAAATGCCCAGATACGTTAGAACCAGAAAGCAGGCTAAAGATGAAAAAAATCCATCAATCACCACCTGGGAAAAAAACAAAAGGAAGAATCCTAGGAATGTCATAACCAAAATCCAGAGCTCCCATATGAAAGAAAAACATTTCAAGTATCCAGAAAGAAATAGTTTGAGTACTAAGTTTCTATAATCAGAATCATATAAGACCTGGCAGCTTCTACCATAAATGAGAAGAGATCTCAGAATATGACATTCCAGAACACAAAAGAGATAGCCTAAAAATTAAGAATAACTTAGCCTACAAATCTGAGTAAAATCCTACAAGGGTTTGCGGGGGGGAACAGATATTTAATGGAACAGAGGAATTTCAAGCGTTTCTGATAGAAAGATCAGAGCTAAGGGGGAACTTTGATGTACAAACAACACATCCCAGATAAACTTAGGTAAATTTATTTGAATAATTAGAAGGGGCTATATCATGAAGTAATGCTAACATTCTATTTTTTATTTTTTTACATTCAACAAACATTTATTACATGCCTACTAAGTTTAAAGCACTAGGTTAGGCACTGAAAATACACAGAAAAAATTTTAGTTCCTGCCCTCAAGAACCTTACATTCTACTGGGGGACATAAAAGTCAAACAAGATAAGTTTATGATAATATTTAATGATTTGAAAAGAAAGCACTAACAACTAAAGGGACCATTGAATATGAAAGTTCTTTGGAAAACATTTAATGAAAGAAGAAATAAGTGCCCCTTCAGAATTTTAATGTCTTCAAAACATATTGAGGGAATTAAATAAGAAAAGCAGAGGTTCAGCGGGTGGGTTGGTCCTTTTCTGAAGGTTTAGTAGAGGAAAGAGAAGGAAGGGTAAATGGAGGAATATTCTCATATACAAGAAGGAAAAATGGGGAGGGATTTGCTATTTCTCATAACTTTGCTATTTTTCATAATTTAGGGTACATGAGAAGAATATACGAACATGGAGGAAGGGGTGGGGGAAATGAGCATGAGATGAAGCTCACTCTTCAGAAATGGACAAAGAAGGGTTCAATACACACACACACACACACACACGCACGCACGCACGCACGCACACATACACAAGCAGTTTTGTGTAGAAATACATCAAACCCAACAGATTAATTAGATTAAGAAAAAGGGGGGATTGGAAGGAAAAGTTAAGAAGGACGATAATACTAGGGAAGGTAAAATCACACACAAAACAAACTTCCTAATCGTGAAAGGTAATTTAAAAGAGAAGAAAAATAAAATAACTAGAATCTAAGGAGGTGCTTTAGATTGCCTCAGCAATAAATGACTGAACAAATTGTAATGTAAGAATGTAATGGAATATTGTTGCTCTGTAAGACATGATGAAAGAGACCATTTCAAAGAACCCTGCATTGTATGACCTGATGTAGAGTGAAGTGAGTGGAACCAGGAGAAGAATTTATTCCAGGACAGCAACATCATAAAGAAAAATAACATTGGAACATTTAAGAATTCTGACCAAAGCAATAACCAACCATGTCTCCAGAGGAGCTACAATGAAGCATGTTGCCCACCTCCTGACAGAAAGATGATGAGCACAAGGTGAAGAGACACACATTTTTGGACAACACCACCATGAGGATTTGTTTTGCTTGATATACTAATTTTTAGAAGAGTTTGAGTCTCTTTACTCTTTCTTTCTCTCAGTTTTTTAATAGAGGGAAGAGAGATCAGGGGTTAGGGAGGTTAACAATGTGATATAAGTAAGAGGGCTATTATAGTATTTTTTTAAATGCACCAAAGAGATGAAATTCAGAGGGAAGCACAGGCAAGCAGGACAGCTTTGAAATTAGCATGTAGAATTTATTATATACTTCCCCTCCCCCATTGGATTGTAAGCTCTTTAAAGGAAGGGCCTGTCTTTCTTTACATTAATTGTTTCCCAGCCCTTAGCACAATACCTGGCACATGGTAGGCACTTAGTCAATTTTTTTTTGGACTAGAGATGTTTATTGGATAATAAGCAAACATCAAAAAATGGAGATTCATAGTTTCATAATGAGTTTTCCTTTTTTGGTGATTATGTTCAGAATTTTTAAAAAGTTTTTTAAGCCAAGTGGACTCCCTTTGTAAGCAGGAGTCTATCCCTGCTCCAAACTCCAGTAGCAATTCATCAATCTGTTTAACACTGAACAAATTATCCCACATGGTATCCAGATTCATCCTCACCAGCACTATCTTATTCTGGGTGTTCAATCCTCTATAGAAAGCCTCCCTGAATTCTGTGACATCATAGTTATTTTTTATTCTAAATTTAATAAATTCCAAAACAATTCCATACTCAAAGTAGAAGAGGAAAAAGGATTCTAAGTCAACAAGAAAATCTATGATATGTATAGCTTGCTTTTCTGTCTAAAAAATATATTTTAAAAATCCAAATGTAATTTTCAAAGCTGTACTTCTTGTCTGTGTTTCCTTTTGAAATTCCTTCTGTTCTCTTCGATGCATTTTTAGATACTTCAACAACTTATCTGCTTCGTGGAGGGGTGGGGCATGGTGTGGGTAACTCTATCACAAGCTCCCCTCTCCTCTCTAAATCAGAGAGAAACAGAGAGAGAGGGAGAGGGAGAGGGAGGGAAAGGGGAAAGGGAGGGAGAAGGAGATGGAGAGAGAGAGAGAAAAAGTTGGCATCATAGTTTAAGAGTCCTACCTAATTTAGTAAGTTCCTAAACACAGTTAATATCCCTAGCAGCTTTTTTCTTCCTAGCATCAAAGTTTTCTCTCTCTTTCTCTCTCTCTCTCTCTCTCTCTCTCTCTCTCTCTCTCTCTCTCTCTCTCTCTCTCTCTCTCTCTCTCTCCCCCCCATACACACTGAAGATGATGATGATGTTAATTATATAGGGTAATAGCTATAATGATAGTAATAATAGCAAGGTTTGCAAAGTACTGTACAAACATTATCTCATTTGATCCTCACAACAACCCCTGAAGGTAGTTCTTTTTACAAATGAGGAAACTAAAGCTAACAAGGTTAAATGAGTTACTCAGGGTGGCCCAGCAATTGTCGGAGTCAGGATTGGAATGCATGTCTTTGTAATAATAGCTGACATTTCAATAGTTTGCAAAACACTTTTGATATGAGACTCGCCACAACTGCAGAAAATTTTATTTTCAATACTTTACAGGTAAGAAAATTAAGGTTCTAAAAGGATTTGGCTAGGGCTAAGTAGATAGTATCTGATGCAGGATTTGAACCTTTGTCTTCCTGACACCAAGTCTAAAATTCTTGCTATTCTGCTGCCTCAGAGTTGGTCACTTTCCCATTTTTCCCAGTTTTCTTGGTCGCCTAGTTCTAGCTATTGTGCTTTGCTGCCAAGGCAAAGAGAAAATAAAGTTTCACTTTTATGAATTAACAAAGTAAAGAACCTCCTCCAGCCCCCAATCCATTGAGCTGAGACCTGTCTTAGAACTCTCTGTCCCTTTCTTCCTGGATAATTTTTTAGTAATGTCATTTCATACTTCTCTGCCACAGAATGACATTTGCCCTCTCTCTAATTCCATTATGATTTCCATCTTTCCTTTCATTTTCCTACCATTTCCATTCGTTTTACAGATTAACGCAGGACACACCCATATGTGCCACCCAACCTCTACCAGTTTCTCATTTAGCTGCAAGTGGAGAATGACTTTTGTAAAGTTTTTCCAATTCCTCTCATCACTACTGGGCCAACAGCAGTGAAATTACCAGATTGCCAAGGCCCTTCTTTTTCCCTTTTTCCTAACTGATTTTCTCATCTTCCTTCTTCCTGCTTAAGTGTGGCTACAGCTCTTCCAGACAGAAGATACATGGTGGTTCTTTTAAGTCCCTTCGTGGAGTGGCAGAGCATCTTGGTGGATTATATATATGTGTGTGTGTGTGTGTGTGTGTGTGTGTGTGTGTGTGTGTATGTATATGTATGTATATATGTATATATGCATATCAACTTCAAGGTTTACAATATGTGTGTATGTCATCTCATTTGATCCTTACAATAATCTTGCAAGGTAGGTGCTATTATAATCCTCATTTTACAGGGAGATAATTTGTTAACAGATGAAGAAAGTGAAGCTGAGAGAAGTGTGTGAGGTGGAATCCAAAGCCAAAGTCTTATTGTTTCTAAGTCCAACATTCTATACACTATGCCTCAGTTTAAGATTTGTTTCTGACATATACTGGCTGTGTGACCCTGGGCAAGTCACTTAGAATTCCAGGCAATACACTAAGCCCATATCTGCCATGAAACTTACAGTCTTACTTCTAGCAACTAAGACAGTAAGTTGAAGAGAAGATGCTGACCTGTAATGAAGAGGGAATTTCCTTGTCTGGAAGTTTTCTATATGAGCAAAGGCCATTTTCTATCACCTATTTCTAATTTCCTTTAATTACTCAATTTTTTTTAGAAAACAAGACTTCCAGTTACTTCAATGTGATGGACAATTCCATTCATCTGAGCTTCCATGTTAGAAAGACAAGTCTAACTTTTCTACTTTCAAACAAAATGAATGCCCAAGCATCTCCTTTTCCAAACACAGTCCCTCAAGCCCATCTCCATGCACATACCCATGGGTATTTTTAAAAAGTGAAAGCTGAAGCTCTGAAATGAATAAAAAGTACTTCATGTTCAAATCATGCCTCCAGGGTTGTTTTGAAACTGCAAGATGCCTGTTATTACTGCAGGCTTTTTTATCCCACTCAAGAAAATAAAAGTGAAATTTCTAAACATCCTGAGTTCTCTGAGATTCATGAACAAAATGAAGCAAAATCTCACTCATGATCAAAAATAAAATAGGTTAGCAGCTTTTCTTTAATTAATATTCATGCCTTTTCAAAAGTGGCCAGTTATGAAGAGCACACTAAATGAATGTCTAGCTCTTTTCAAACTAAATTTTTAAAAATCAATAACTTTTCACTCTAAGAAAAATTTACCTATATTTGAAACTGGAAGAACAAAACTAGAAGGCTCATTGGCAAAGTTCCAAGACACAAAAATTCCTATGGATGGAATGGTGTTAAATTAACATTCCTGGGTCCACCTGGGTCTAGTTGGGGTCTCTCAAAAGAATATCAACATGGATGTGGAAAAGATAGAGAAAACAGCAAGAGTAGGCAGCAAGGGAAAGGAAGGAAGAAGGATAGGCAGAAAGGAGGAAGGAAGGAAGGAAGGAAGGAAGGAAGGAAGGAAGGAAGGAAGGAAGGAAGGAAGGAAGGAAGGAAAGATGGATGGATGGATGGATGGATGGATGGATGGATATATTGGAGTAGGGAGGGAGAGAGGGAGGGGGAGAGGAAGGGAGGGAGGAAGGAAGGTAACAAGGAAGAAAGGGGGAGGGAGAAAAAAGAAGGGAAGGGAAGGGAGGGAGAGAGAGAGGGAGAGAGCAGAAAAGAAAGGGGAAAGAAGGAGGGAAGGAAGAAGAGTTGGGGAAAGGAGGAAGTCAGGAAAGGAGTTTAAAAGGATGGAATAGAGGGAGGGAGGGAAGAAAATTGAAAGAGACCTCAGAGGCCATGGGGCCCAACCTATATTTGGCCAAGAATATCCTCTACAACATGGCCAATAGGAAGTTCTAACCTTTGCTTGAAGACCTCCAGTCAAGGGGAACTCACTACTCCCCAGAGTAGCCTATTCATTTTGGACAACTCTAATGATTTTGGAAGTTTTTCCCTAACATAAAGCCAAAATCTGTCTCTCTGAAACTTCCACCCATTATTTTAAGCTCTACTATCTACATAAAAAGCAGAACAGGGCAAATTACTCTACCGTGTGATAGCTCTTCAAATAGCCATGGGTCCCACCAAGTCTTTTCTTTGTTCTATAGGATGCTTTCTTCTGGAGTTGGTGGCAGGGGGAGGGTGGTACAAGGAGGTATTAAGGACTGGAGCTCCACAGCTCTAAAAAGATTGTAACCTCAGTGAAGCCAAGGACTAGTCCCAATTTTGTATCTCTCCCAGCACCTAGGACAGTGCTCTGCACCCACTATTCATTTACTAAATGCTTGTTCAGTTGATGACTATGGCGGCCTGTGAGACAGCTCAATAAACAAATAGCAAGCCCCCTTGTTTTCAGTTTCTTTTTTGTATTGTTATAGTCTTTAAGATGGATTATAATAGGTGCTGAAAGTGACTGGAGTTTTCAGAGTTCTGTAAAGCTTTGAGGTGATAGCATTACCTATGAGAAAAACTGAAGACTGACTCTTTTGGGAGGGCAACAAAGAGTGAAACAGAGCTTAGGGGTTCACCAGGTCCATCAGGTCATGGAAAGAAAAAGTATGGGAACCATGGACACTGAGTAATCAAGTGCTTCATAATAAAAATGTTCCCACAAATGAAGATAGATTTCTATCAAAAAAATAAAATTATTTGTGTGATTTATAGCTTCTCTTACTAGCTCTCAAGGTAAGTGACAAAGGGCTTTAACTAAACATTATAAGCTTTTTAAGCCATCTAAAGAGAGACCAAAGGGCCATTGGAATAATTTTAATTAGGAAATGTCCAACCACTAGGTGGTGCTGCTAAGCACTAACCTGATACTGTTCAACAGGAAGGATCAGGTTCTAGATAATGAAATATGATTACTGTGGCTTTACCTAATGTACATAGCTTCAAGCCTTCACCTACTGATTTACCCTTGGCACATCCCTAAAGTGAATAGATTTTACTACATCCTAGTCATTTGATTTTGGCATAATGGTTTTACCTACCCATAGTAACAACCAGACACACATTCCGGTGACATAGACAATGTTTTCCTCAGTATAGAAGCAATAAAACATTAAATAAATGCATAATAAAACATCAATATGTGCCTACACCACATACCTGTGATTTCTCTTAGATCTAGGCATGTAAGCTGTGGAGTAGTAAAGAGTCTATGAGTTGGCTAAAGAGACGGAAGGTCCAATGGTGGAGGAGTGACTGATTCAAAATTGAGTGGACATGCAAAAAGCTTTGGGCTGAGGATTTTGCAATCTCTTTTCTGGCAGCTTTTGTATGAGTATCACTTCTATGAGCATCTGAGTGAGGGAGCAGCAAGCTGTAACCTCCACACAGCAGCCATGTTCCTGTGAATACATGGTGCTTCTAATTCTTTTGTCTCTTTCATGTTTATTCTTTCCTCATCTTAGGTGGATGAATATCTGGAGAAGGAATTGACCAAGATATGACCTCATGAGTGCCAAAAAAATCAGAAGAGACATCAGAAGTTCCCTCAGCAAATAGAATCAATAGCAAATGTCACTAGAGCCAAGATCAGCAGCAGCCAAATCCACTAATAGTCAGTATTAGCAGCTGAGTGACCTTAGTCAAGCCATGAATTGGCCCAATAGTCAAGAGACCTCACCATGCAAAGAACCAGCCCAGTGGAGCAATGGAGTACCTTATTGCAAAGATAATTTAGCAGGATCTCTTTGAAGTGATAAAAGGATTCCCAAGGCTAGAAGGTGAAAGGTAGCTCTTAGCTCCACATGTTCTTTACATGTGTTGTTCGCTGCCTTTGTCCTTTGTACATACTAATTAGGTGGCACAGTGGATAAATAGCTGGGCCAGGAGTCAGGAAGATGAGTTCAAATTCAGCTTCAGACACTTACTGGTTGTGTGAGACCCTGGGTAAGTCACTTAACCTCTGTCAGCCTCAATTTTCTCATCTGTAAAATGGAGATAAGAAGAGCACGTACCTTACCATGTTGCTCTGAGGATGAAGTGAAATAATGTATGTAAAAGCACTTTACTTTAAATCGCTATACAGATATTAACTATTACAGATCCTCCAATAGGAATACATGAAAGAAAAAGCAAGGTTAGCAAAGAGGAAAGTGAGATTGTTGATATCACAGGATGGAAGACTTTAAAGGCCTGACTGACCACTTAGGATCAGCTCTATAGGGTCTATAGAGATGATACAAAGATAGCTTGTGCTTACTGAGTATATATGTATGTAGGAATTTATGTATGTACATATGTAAATGTGCTCATATTCACATATGAGTAATATATGTTTTAAGGTTTACAAAGCACTTTCCTCGCAACAAATCCTGTAAAATGGATAGCAGCAAAATAGCCATAGGATTTAGAGCAAGAGAGAAACTTATCACCTATTCTAGCCCCTTTATTTTATAGATGAGGACACCAAGACCCAGAGATGAATTGACTTGACAAGGTCACATAGGTAGGAAGTATCAGGAGATGAGGTTTGAAACCAGTTCATCTGCCTATAAATCCAGTGCTCTAGGCCTGACTTTCTATATGAAGAAAAGGAATCTCAGTGATGTCAGCATCTTGCCCGGAGTTGTGTCTCTATTCGTCATCCAGGCTAAGACTCAAACCCAGGTCTTCTGTCTCTAAGACAAGTGCTCTGTGAATGGTACCCTGCTGGCTCTCATAATGAGACCATGTCTGAAAAAGTATTTGAAGAAGATCATTATGGCTGCTATGTCAACTTTTCTTTAGCTCTCTTGCCACATCGCAGTGGTGGGTTGATAGCATAGTTGATAGCCATATTAAATGCTGCAAGGGTTAGAACGAGAATTTACAGTTGCTGGCAAGGAATACTCATGCATTTTCTTAATTTTAATGCCTAATTTCTTTTTTATTATTGACTGAATTAGACTGACTAATCCAATCCAACAAGCATCTATTAAACACCTCCAATACACAAGGCATTGTGCTAAGAGTTGGAAAGGAGACAAAAATGAAAAACAGCGCCTGATTTCAAGGAGCTTACCTCATAGGGGAATGCTTGCATTAAGGTCTTGGTCTCATCCTGGATGCCAAGCTTGGCAACAGTTACAAGGAGATATCCCACTAGGAGGAACAGAGATGTACTCCAAGTCCTTTTAACTATTTTCTTGAATCTCAATATCTTTCTAAGAACTGAACTCAATAGGAGGAGAGGGTGGAGTTCTAGACTCTCTTTTTCAAGAAAGAAATCAGAAATTTTTAAAAAGTGGTATTGGGTTTTGTTTTTACTTTGTTTTATGTATTTATAATAATCAACAAACATTAAGTGCATACTATGTGCCAGGAACTATTAGTAGGGATTGCTTCATTCTTTGTACTTGTATCACCAGTTTCTAGCATGGTACCTGGCATAGAACAGGAACATTAAAAAATGCTTGTTGATTGATGGATAAATGAACAAAAAATGTGTTTTGTCCTGATTTTAGCATCTAAGAAACCAAACTCCTGGGGGAAAAAACCTCTTCCTTCTGGATTAGTGGCTCAATAACCCTACCAGTGGTTAGAAAACTTGGAATGAGCCAGTCAGTCACCCACCAGTTTCAGAACTAAACCTTTTATCTCTACCATCGCCTCAACCTGCTTCTTCTTCCAATTTTGCTATTCCTGCTGAGCGGATCATCTTCCCAGTCACAAAGACTCAACAACTAAGCACCCTTTTTTGACTTTTGACCTTCTCCTTCACCATCATTCCCACATCCAATCAGTTGCCAGATCCTAACAATTTTAACTCTATAACATCTCTTCCAGACGTCTCCTTTACTTCACTCACATGGTGGCCATCATTGTTCAGGCCCCTCATCACCACTCGCTTGGACTATTATAAGCTCCTAGCTGATCTCCTTACCACTTGTTTATCTCTTCTCCCATGCTATGTCTTAACACAGCACACAAAGTCACCTGTATAAAGCACAGGACTGATGTTGTCACTCCTTTGCTCATAATCTCTCAGGGGAGCCTCATTGCTTCTGGGATAAAATGTAAATTTCATTGCCTGGCATGTAGGAATATTCACCAACTGGCTCCAACCTTCGTTTACAGTCTTATTTCATGTTATTCCATGTTCTAACCAAATTGCATCCAGCACACCCTTCCTTGCCTTCTTGAATTCATGCTGGCCATTATCCTATGTCAAGAATACTCTACTTTTTCATCTCTACCTTTTAGGATCCTTCTGTTCCTTAAAGGCTCAGCTCAGATGCCAGCTCCTCTATGAAGCTTTCCCTGGATATGCTCCTTCTCTCCTCAAACTTTCCTAAAGTCTTCAGTGAACAATGAATGAAAAAGCATGTATTAAGCAATTACTATGTACTAGGCACTGTGCTAAGCCATGAGGATATAAATAAAAGCAAATGATATAGTTCTGTCCCTCAAAGTTCTTGCACTAGGAAAGAGACAACATATAAGGGAGAGGTGAAAGGCAATGGAGCCAGCTCTAAATAGCTTTCTGGGAGGCAGTAGTTAAATTTTCAGTAATTTGGCAATCACTGCAAATCAGGACTTGGCTTACTGTTTTGTTGATTGTCACTTAACCTCTGTTTACCTCAGTTTCCTCAACTCTAAAATGGGGGTACTAGTAGCATCAACTTTCCCAAGGTTGCTTCAAGAAAATCTTGGTAAAACATTCAGCACATTATCCGACACATAGTAGATACTTAATGAGTGCTTGTTTCCTTCTTTCAACAAGTATTTATTATGTATTTACTTTATGCCAGACAGTGCACCAGGTGCTGTAGTTACAAAGACAAAAATGAATCAATCATTAGCCTCGAGAATATGACGTTCTTTGGAAGAAAACTTTATGTACACATTTAAGAATATACCTGGTGTGGTACACTTTAGGAATATCTGGTTATTAGAGACTGTTGCCAAAAGCTTATTAGTCAAAGACAAATATTGTATTAATCTTGAAGATCAATGATGGGTGAGAAAAGGCTTAGTTTTAAACTCCCTGAGAAGAGAAGCTCTCAGCATGAATGGCTCTTATTAGCAAGACATAGACGAACAGATTTAAGATTGGCTCAAGGGAATATCCAAATACCAATCCAAGTAACCTTGACAACTGGGAAATGCAGTCTTATTTCCTGATCCAAGAGGGAAATATCTTTATTCAAGGGAGCGCTTTGCAAAATGGAAGGGAATGGCAAAAGGCCACAGTGCCAGGCACTCTGGGTAATGACTCTTCTCATCCCCACAAGGACAAAATTTCCCCAAAGGTATTCTAAGCAGGAAGAATAGGACCATGTGAGTGGTTAGACATGCCATCTTCTCATTAATTGTTACAGACTGTAAAATAGAGGTTGCAAGAGCCAGCTCTCAATTACTTATCAAGATCCGATTGTTAGATTTTCAGTGTGAACATTTATACTTTGTAAATAAGCAAACAGATACAACAGCACTCGGTTTCCTGTTGATTATGTAGACTTTGAAAAGTGATGAACAAAATGTAAATAATGCCGATTAAATTTAAAAGTATGTCATGGGTACAATTTTTCCCCAAGAACCAAGAACCAACCAGTTGTTAAACATTTACCAACACACCACTGTTGTAAACTAAGCATCCATAAAGTCCAAAGCAAACAGGAGAGAACCACAACTCTAGGCTGGCACACAGAAGTAGCAATGATAATAGCCCTAGCCTAAGTTGAGAAGTAGGCAAAGAAAGTTCTTTGAACTTCCTGAGAGGTGAAATAATTTTCACCTTTTCTGCCACTGTATTATCGTCTATCTTGGTGCTTTTTCACTTTTTCTTGGGCATCTATTCTGTGTTCCATCTTTTGAGGTCTTGCTCCCAAGGGTCCCAAATTCCCTGGCTGGATTATTGGCTAGGGGTATATTATACCTTTCAGAGGTATTTGCATTTTCATAGAAGATGACAAGTTAAAGATACAAAGAAATGGATCTCTAATGGTGGGATTTCAGACTGTTCAGGAAAAAAATGTTTTGAGTAAGAGTCCTTTGTAAAGTACTTCAAATAGGACCAAGTTAGCTGCCTACTCCACTAATCCCAAAGGCTATTCTTAAATGAGAAAGTAATCATGTTTTGCAGAAGGAAGTCTAGAATACCCTAGAAGTGGCGAGCCTTTGACTGTGTCAGCAACCCTAAGAACCAAAATTGTCCAGATATTTCCAAAGGAGAATGAAGTCATAGAAGGCAACTGTCACGAGGATAATCTCAGAGCAGTTTATTCTCAATCCCATTCCATCTGGAACTCTGTGTTCAGTTCTGAGATTCACATTTTAGGAAAAATGTCAATAAGATGAAAAGCATCCAAAGAGGAGTGGAAAACAGTAGAAATGTATTTCTCTAAATTTTTAATAACGCTTTCAAAGTGGTGCTTCCAAGCATCCCCACCCCCATTGAACAAAAATCAGAAAAGTGTTCAAATAAAGCCCATCAAATAAATAGCATAGCAAATGTCTCCAAGATCACGTCAGAACAATAATTCGAGTGTCCTGGAGAGTCTAGCTTAGATAAGAGACGTCCTTGTTGTTCATCCTTTGTTTCAAAGAGGACCAATGACAACAAGGATGATGTCTTGACCTGCGAGTGAATTGGATTTAAGTGAGGCAGAGCTGCACAAAGTTGTCGGCCTCAGTCTCTCCTCCGTGGAGTCCAATGGCAAGACAAAAGTCAAGACAGCTCAGGGAAGACTTGGGAGAGGGAAAATGATAGCATCTTTGGGTATTTGAATGGCTGTCATATGGAAGAAAGATAAAACTCTTTCTGCTTGCCCAGAATGGCAGAAGTGAGAGTAAGTTACTTGTTGTGGAAGTTACAAAGTGGCAGATTTCAATTTGATGTTCCTAAGTTGAAAACTGGCACAGATACTTAAATTTAGCACCCCATCTCCTACCTCCATACCTTTGCACAGGCTGTCCCTCCTCACTCCACCACCACCACCACCACCATGTTTGGAATGCACTTCCTCTTCATTCCAACCTCTTAGACAACCTTGTCTCTTTCAAGTCTTATTTCGTGTTCCACTTCCTAAAAGAAGACTTTATTTAACCTGGTCGTTAATTCTCTCTTCAGCTTCAAATTACTGTGTATATAACTCAACTCTCTTTGTATTGTTTCCCTCAGCAGAATATAAGTTTATTAAAGGCAGCAACTGTTTTTTTGTTTCTATTTGTCTTTACCTCTCAGTGCTCAGCACAATACCTTCTGCACACACAGTAGGTACTTAATAAATGTTTGCTGGATTGAAATAGATGTAAGGAGAAACTTCCAACCAATCAGAAATAGCCAAAAGTAGAAGAGAAATCCACTGCAGGGGCAGCATGAAGTAGTAGATAGAACATGGGACTTTGAGCCAGAAAGACTTAGGTTCGAATTTCACATCAAATGCTTACAAATGAGATCCCATGTGTAAAGTACTTTGCAGTCTTTAAAGCACTATTATATTAGTTGTGGGAACCTGTGAAAATTAGTTGCCCTCTCTGTTCCTCAGTCTCCTCTTCTTTAAAATAACAGAGTTGTACTCAGTGACCTTTAAGATCCTTTTTAAATCTAAATCTATCATTCTATGATAAAAGTGACCTCATATCTAAGATATAGGAATTAAGAGATCTTTACATCAAGATTCTCTGACTTCTTGTCTGGAATGTCATATGGAGAATTTTTGTCCGGAGAAGGATCAGACTAGATGCCCTCCTGCTCTGAGGTTGTGTGATTTTCTGTCATTCTCTGAAAAATCACAAGCTTATAAGGAGTGGGAGAGGGTGAAGAATCAGATAGCAGCCGTGAGTTTCCTTCTTCTCCCCTGAACAATTCTAGAACAGTTCTATTCATGAGTGAGAATGTTACTGAAGCTATTGCCAGTTGGAAAAAAAAAAAGTAATTGACCATATCCTTTCCACCGTTTTAATGTTCGGCCATTATAATCTCACATTCCAGTGGCCTCCTAACGGCACGGTTATCGTCTCCTTATACTTACCCTGAAATTGTTTTTCCATTGTTATCTTACATTACGGTCGCATCATAATGTCATGTTTAAAGGTTCCCCATACACTTGTAATGAAATCGTTCGGCGGTTCAGGATGGCATCCTATTGGCACTTTAACAGGGCATCCATCACCCCATATTGATAGTTTTCACAACAAAAACACCCTATTTTAGTGGCTGTGAACGAAAATAGCTGCTATGAGTGATCTCTTCTTCCATTTCAAACTTAAACGATCTCATCTGTTTTATTTTTACCTTGCAATTTTCACACCCACCATGGCATGGGCCGGATTTCTCCTGGCAACCTTCAGCTGGGGACGTCCTTGCCTTTGGCTCACCTGGGTTCCTCTGACCAGCCACTGATGTGTTTTTTTTCCTCAACCTTCCTGCTCCAGGTTATTCTGCAAGGTCTGGTCATCAATATATACCAGGTCCTGCATTTGTAAGACTAATTCCGAGAAGTCTTCCTTTCACTAGGCTCTTTTCCATAATTTCATGGAACAAATTTTTGGATGTGATATGGTCCAATCTAACAAAACAGATTTTTTTCCTGGTGGAGGGGTGAGAGAAAGTCCTTGCAGGTAGTTTCATTGGTGTAGATTACTTCCAGTGTGGAAACTTCCTTTACCAATAGTGATACATCTCTGTAACTTGTATCTGAAGCCTTCCCTGAACCCAATTGCTACTAATAACTCCCTCCTGAAAAGAAAAATCTAATTACCCTGTATTTTACTTTGTCTGTATTTTTAATCTGCTGATACATGCACAAATCCCCTTAAAGAATATATCCCTTGTAAGCTTTTTGAGGGCAGGTATACTTTTATTTTTGTTTTTGTATTCTATGCCCTAGAAAAGTACATGCTTATTGACTAGTTATAGTCTGACTTAGGATGCAGAAAGGTTAATAACTTGCCTATAGTCACATGTTCTGTGGATTTCAGAAGTAGGGCTTAAAAACAAGTTTTCCTGACTCTTCCGACAGCCCTCTACCCATTTCTTCACAATAAAATCTTTGGTATCAGGGTGAAGGGGGGAAACATGTTCCTCTACTAAGATCTGCACATTATTTTTCTTAGAGGAAATACCTGGTCAGTTGAGAGGCGTTCTTAAGGTAAAAGCTTAATTAAGGCAAGAAGTTTGAGGTGGAGAATGGGCTAGCTATTGCTTTGTATTTTTATTGTTACCGAACATTAGGCCTTTCTAGTTGAAATGTTTAAAAAGCCATCTTCTCCACTGGAGAGTTCAGCTTTAAGAGGTTAACAATTTGGTTCAAATCACCACTTCACAAATTAAGTATTATCCAACCCAAAGCTAATCCTAGCTCCTTCACATTGGAAGTCAGCCAACGTGGGTTGAAAGTCTCGTGACAATACTTTCACTTATGAGATCTTTCTATTCCCTGCTGTTAAAAGAGCTGTAACTACCTCCAACACAACTTCTTTACTATATTTTGACATCTCTTTATGGGTCCAGCTAGAAGTAAAGAGAACCAGAAGGGAATAAAAATGAACAAAATGTGTGTTTGAGTGTGTGTGTGTGTGAGTGTGTGTGCAAAAATGAGCTCGTCCATCTCACCCAAACCACAAAGAAGCCTTACACTCATAGGATTTAGAGCAGAAGGGAACCTTGGAACAGATCATCTAGTCTGGTCACCTATTTTTACAGATAAGGAAACTGAGACCCAGAGAGGGAAATTACCTTGGCTGAAGTCACACAGCTTTCAAGTAGCAGAGCTAGGGTTCAAGCCCAGGCGTTGTGACGGCTTAGCTTTGTTTTTTCCACCATACCACTGCTGTCCTGCCTCATTTAAACCAAGTTGGAAGGAAATGATCATTTAGTAAGCACGTTCACAAATATTATCTCATTTGATCTTAGAGTACCAGGAGTCCCAGTATGTGGCATAGCTATACCCTGAGTCCTCCTACTGCCTACTTCACAAGACCATGATGAAGAAAGCTCTTTGCAAACAGTTAAACATTATAAAAATGTTACTTAATAAGATTCACATTCTTTGCTCTGACCAAACCAGAGCTTTGTGAATCTTAATTCTATTGTGCAGCAAATTAGTCTTCCCCCTCAATTTTGTAATATATTCAGGTTAGCTAAGTGTTCCTTCCTTTGCCTTCATTCAAGTCATTGATAGAAATGCTAGTCCTAAAGTGTGGATCTGATTACAAAATTCCTCTCAAGGCACGGCAGAAACTCCCTTTTGCCATTAGTTTAAAAAACAAATTCCTTGGCTTCACTTTTTATACCCTTTCACAATCTGACTTCGGGTCAGCCAACACTCTCTGAATCTGAGTGCTGATCTGGTTACAAATCTGCCTCACACAAGAGATGTCATGGACTTTGAGTTGGCAGGGCCCTAAGTGACTATTCACTCCAACACCAACTTGACCAAGACCATACAGCCAGTAAGTTTCAGAGCTGAACCACAAACGCAAGCCCTTGGCCCCTAAGTCCAGTGCTTCCTAAACATAATATCTAGCCCACAAATCTTGTCCATGAGGAAAGCATAATCAATAAATCAATAAACATTTATTAAGGGATAACTATATGCCTAGTGCTGTGATAAGCTCTTGGGACACAAAAAAGAAGCAAAAGATAATCCTTGTCCTCAAGGAGCTTGCAGTCTAACGGGAGGGACAACAAGCAAGCAAATCTATACAAAGCAAGCTATACACAGGATAAATAAGAAATAATTAATAGAAGGAAAGCATCAGAATTCAGAGGGGTTGGGGAAGGCTTCCAGTAAAAGATGGAATTTTAGTTGGGACTTAAAGGAAGCCCAGAAGGTCAATGGGCAATTGAGGAGGGAGAACATTCCAGGCATGGGAGACATCTAGAGAAAATGTCCAAAGCCAAGAAGTCGAATACCTCGTTCGTGTAGCAGCCAGGAAGCCAGAGACACTGGATCGACGAGTACACATCTGGCAGTAAGGTGTAAGAAGACTGGAAAGGTTGGTGGTGGCTAGATCATGAAAGGCTTTGAAGGGTCAAACAGTATGTTGTACTTGATCCTGGAGATAATAGGGAGGCACTGGAGTTTAAAGAATTTTAATAATAGCTTTAGCCAGATGTAATTGATTCAGATCACTATTCTATATAAACTATTTTGGGGCCAACCCAGTGTCTCTCCCAGGTATTCTCATGCAGTACAACAAGTGTGAGTTTGTAGAGATGTGACATTGTGTTAGTTCTCCTCTCACACTCATTAAACCCTGAGGAAATGAGGCTTCCAAGTGAACATTCGAGGGTTATCAATGATCTCTTAATTGTCAAATCCAATGGCCTTTTCCTGACCCTCATTCTTCTTAACCTTCGTGCAGCATCTGGTACTGTTGGCTACTTTTCCTCCCAGACATTCATTCCCCTCTCTGGGTTTTTGTTGACTCTGCTCCTACCTGTCTATCTCTTTAGCTGGATCTTCCTTTGTGTTTTGCCCACTAAACATAAGTGTCATCCAAGATTCTGTCCTGGGCCCCCTTCTTTATTCCTTCTAAATTTTTATCATATGTTAGTCTATAAATTCCCATAGGTTCAATTAACATCTCTATACAGATGATTCACAGACCTATTTATCTAGCCCAAATGTCTCTCCTGGATGCCAGTCCCACATCACCAACTGTCATTTGGCCATCAAGAACTAGATGCCCTCCAATGCATTTCAATCCCAGCACGTCTAAAACAGAACTCATTATCTTTCAACCAAACCCACCCCTCTTCCAAACCTCCGTCTTTCTGTCATCTTTCTACTTACTTAGGTTTGCAACCTCAGTGTTATTTTTCCAATCCTTACTCCCATTCGACTTACATATATAATCCTACACCATTTCCATACAACTTCTGCTAGATATGTCCCCTTCCACTCACACAGCCACACTCCACACCCCGCTTCAGGGCCTCATCACCTCTCCTCTGACTATTTCTATAATCTTCTATTTGGGCTTCCTGACTCAAATCTCTCCTCACTCCAATCCATCCTCCATATAGGTGCCAAAGTGGTTTCTGGAAGCATAGGTCTGATTATGTCACCCACCCTGCTCAGTAAATTCCTGTGACTCCCTATTGCCTCCAGAACCAAATAAAATGTTTCACATTTTGAGCTCTTTACAATCCGGCTCCTTCTTATCTTTCCAGTCTTCTTACATTCTACTCCCCTTTGCACCCTCTACAATCCAGCCATAATGTCCTACTCCTTGTTCCTTACACATAACACTCCATTTCTCATCTTCTTGACTTTGCATTGGCCGTCCCTCAACCTTTTAGAATCCCTACCTTCCTTTAAAACTTGACTCAAGCACCATCTCTTCCAGGAGGCCTTTCCTGGTATTACTCCCCACATGCTAGCCCCTCCAACATTTCTTTCCACATTTTCTAATTTAAACATGTTCATTCGCCCATTAGGATATGGGCTTGTTGGAGGAGGAGACACTTTTTGCCTTTTTTTATGTCCCCAACATTTAGCAAATGGTGTCTGACAAATAGTAAGCCCTCAAAAAAATCTTTATTGATTGATTCATGTTTTCACTGTATGCATATAAATTATATACACATATCATGCATTTGGTATGTTTATATATGTACACATATACACCTAAAGACAATAGATAGATAGATAGACAGACAGACAGACAGATAGATAGATAGGATAATTGGGCCAGCTAGGTGGTGCAAAGGATAGAACACTGGCCATGGAGTCAGGAAGACCTGAGTTCAAATCCAGGCTCAGATATTTACTAGCTGTGTGACCCTGGGCAAGTCACTTAACTCTGCCTCAGTTTCCTCATCTGTAAAATGAACTGGAGAAGGAAATAGCAAACTGCTCCAGAACCTTTGCTAAGAAAACCCCAAATGGGGTCATGAAGAGTTACACTAAAGAACAACAAATATGACAGTTGACTAAACAGAGAATCTCTGGGTTTGTATGTGTCCATGTTCAGCCCAAATTTATCTTGGCTTATGAAATTATATTCTCATCATCCTAATGCATTTCAGCTTTCTTTTTTCTGCAGAGATGCCTTAAGTAGAGAAATGTCCCAAAAGAATAGCTTAGGGTCATAGGTTTAAATCTAGAAAAAAACAGAAAACACTGGGACTCATACTCTCATTTTACAAATGAGAAAACTGAGGCAGAGTTTAACTTCTGTTAAATGATTTGTCCAGGGTCACATAGCTAGTAAGAAACTGAGATAAGATATGAACTTGCATTGTCAGGTCAGCAAATGTTTATTAAGCACTTACTCTCTATGTGCCAGGCACTGAGAAATACAAAAATAAATACAAATACAAAGATAAACAAAAAGAAGGACAGTCCCTGCCCTCAAGGAACTTATATCCTGACCTCCCTGGTCAGCTAAAATCTTTTACTGGAAGCCTTTCCCAACTCCTCTTAATTCCAGTGCCTTCGCCTTTTAAATTTCCTAGTTATGCTGTATAGCTTGCTTTGTATACATTTGTTCACATGTTGTCTACCCCATTGGAGTGTAGTAAGTTTCTTGAGAGCAGAGACTATCCCTTGCCTTGTTGTGTATCCCCAGCAATTAGCACAGTGCCTGGCACATAGTAGGTGCTTAGTAAATGTTTATCAATTAATTAATCAATCTAATTTGTGCATTGTTGGTTTGCACGTTATCTCCTTTATTAGACTATGACCTCCTTGAGGGCATGAACTGTCTTTTGCCTTTCTTTGTCTCCCTAGCACTTAGCACAGCATCTGGCACATAGTAGGCACTTAATAAATATTTATTGACTGACTGATTCAGACCACATAGAAGAAGCTGAAAAGCAAGAGAGGGAAGGCACCTGCTTAGGAACATGGTGGAGAAAGAAGTCCTGGGAATCAGGAGTGGTACCAGGAGGAATGCAGGTATGAGCATGGCTCACCAAAGGCACTTCCTCAAAATAGACTCTCCGAAAGCAATTGACCAATCAAAGGAGGGAGCTGCATGGGCGGAAGGATCTTCCAAGGGGAGAAAGTTGCTGGGGAATTGATAGAAGAGAAATAAAAGAGTGAGCGTGACTGGCTTGGGCACCAAACCCTAACTTACTTCCTGACTCCAGGTCAAGTGCCCGATTCACTAGGGAGTGCTATCTCTTTTCAAAGGATGTCACAATATGTTCACAAACAGGAAATCCTGTATCCTTTGACATAAAAAATTTTGGGGAAAAAAAAGAAATGAATATGATATTTTGCTGTATCCTTGAAGAGGAAGAAAATAGATTCTATAGTTAAGAAAACTAAATATCAGATACAAGTGGATGGCATATCAAAATGGGCCAGAAGCAGAAATATGAATCACTGGCAAGAGGGAAAGGCCCACAACTATGAGTTACCCCAACATCTCAGACCAAACACCAAAGTGGGCTCTGACCCACATCCCATAGACAAAGGTTCTAGAATTTTTTAAACCTGGGGCCTGAAAACTTGTTTGTTTCTCCAATAAGTATATTTCAATATAATTGGTAATCTTGTGTTATTTATTTTATGCATTTAAAAAACCTAATTCTGAGAAGAGGTCCCCAGCCTTCTCCAGACAATCCAAAGGGATCTAGGACCTTACACCCCCACAAGGTAAGGTTTTCTTTTCCACTTTTCTTCTCAAACTATACTTACAACCTCAATTGCCCTGTTCTATTAACAGCAGAGGCAATAATATTTCTATTTCTGTTCTCTTCAATGAATAGCCAGGTTGTTTCAAAGGGAAAAAAAGGCCGTTTACAAATTTCTTTGGAGACTCTCAACGGGGATAAATCAAGTATTGAACTCTTCCCTGGACATCCCCTGAAATCATCCCTGGATTTCAAGAGACTTGGGGAATAATTGCTTGTAAAATTTTGCATTAAAAAAAAATCTAAAGCATTAGGATTGGCGAAAAGTCCTATTATTTCAACATCCTCCAATTTAAAAGAGAGTAAATCAATTTCAACTATTTTTGTTTAAAATGGCCTCCTCCTTCAGCTGTGTGCTCTGAGTGTTTGCCAAGTTTCAACCCACAGTGAATGTTAAGGTCTACATTATTAACCCTTGAAAAATGAGCTCGGTACTGGGAACAATGACAGACCTAGGGCCTCCCAGGTGCAGCTGTGGGGGCTGACAGTCAGTCAAGCAAGAGTAATGCTCGGGTTCTTCATATGCAAATCACATAATATGTACTTACCTTTCAAGGGCAGTGTCAGATGATTGTAGAAGTGTGTTTAGATATAAATACTACTTTTTTTTAAAGACCAAAATCATTTATACTGAACTCTCTATGCCTGACATACCATGATAAATCACCTCATTACACAGAAAGCTACAAATATGGCCATCGAGGATGAGGGTGATTCTAAATGAGGGTTTGAGAATTCAACTGGGGTGGGATGACCCTCAAGAAACAAGAGGCGAGTAGTTCATCTCCATGGTTTTGCTCGCAGCCATTTACAAGCAGTGAGCAGCCATGACCTCATTACCCACGATGGTGTCCAACAGAGGTATGTGAGGGCTGCGGGATAATCATTGCATTTTATTTTCCAGTGGTGGGGAGGAGGGGCCTGAAGTGGTGGTCGTCTTGTCTTAAATAAAGCTATTGGGGTATAATTTCCCAACATTTCTTGGAGTCACCCAAAATTCTAGGTCATTTTCTCCATATTCTTAAAGTAGAATAGGAACCAGAGATGACTTTTTGCAAAGTTGAGAGACGATAGGTGTAGAACATCACATGTACTGTCAGACACGGATGATGTGTTGTTTGGTTCTGCTGAACTGTTGGGTTTTTCTTCCTTTTTTCTTCTTTGTTTCAAGGGATAACTCACTGGGGAAAGGAAGGGGGAGAATTATATTCAGAAATTAATGTGATGGAAAAACAAAGAGAAGCAGTGTGGTTTAGTAGATAAGAAACCTGGATTCAAAGCCAGGAAGGCCTGGTTTCAAGTTCCAACTCTGGCTGTGTGACCCTGGACAAGTCCCTTAACCTCTCAATTATTCTAGGACAGAGGTGTCAGACTCAAAAGCAGCAAAACTCTTGAGTGCAGCTAAACAGATTAAAATGTAATTCAGAAATGTGTAAGAAAATAAATAAAATATACTGTAAAACATAAATAATGTTAATTTGTAGTTTTCTAAATCACTTTATCAGGATCATTTTCTATTTGAATTTGAAGTCATTGCTGTAGTCAGTTCTAAGTATGTATTGTAGAGAAGGTGCCAATCTGGAAAGGAAGTTTCCTATACCATTGAAACCCTATTCCTGTAAAAACAAAATCTATCCATACAAATTTAAAAGAAAAAATAAAGATATAGGAATTTACATCTTTAATCCAGATATTCAGACCCTATAACTCGAACAGCTAGGTGGCACAGAGGATAGAGCACTGGGCCTGTGGTCAAGAAGACCCAAATTCAAATGCCACAGAGATGCTTACTAGCTGTGTGACCTTGGGTGAGTCCTTTAAACTCTTCCAGATATAGTGTCTTCTCTATAAAATGGGATAATAATATCACCTACCCAACAGGATTGTTTTGAAGATTAAATGAGATAATATTTGTAAAGTGCTATATGAAAGTTAGTCATTATTATTTCCAAATAGCAAGACCTTGGACCCTATATACCACTAAGCTGGAGCTGCTGCTGCAGACTGTCAATGATGACTTTGCTCACACTGGAAGGCTCAGGGCTAATTCTCGAATCCTCAATTTCCCATTCTTTCTGAATAAACAAATTTTAGAAATGTAGAAAGTTAAGAGCTGAATTCTTTCTGATGTAGGTTTGCTATCTCTTTAAATCCAAAATTATTTGTATTACAATTTCTCCCCCCTCTTCCTGCCTCCTTTTGTGTATTGTGTCTCACACACACACACACACACACACACACACACACACACACACCCATTAGAATGTAAGCTGTTTCTGTTTTAATTAATTCTACCCCCAGCACTTAGCACAGTGTCTGGTATATAGTAGGTGCTTAATGAATGTTGGTTAGACTGGATAGCACAAAGCTTAGCCCATAGTAAGGACTTAAGAAATGCTTTATCTAGCTACTCCTCTAAATGGCTGATATCTCACTTCAAAAGAGCAAGCCCAAAGGACACCAAGGAAATTTAAGCTAACAACCCAATGTGACCTCTAACCCAACTTGCCTTTGAAAAGGCCATTTTAAAGACAAGAAACATTGTTTGATCCCTTCTGACAACAGCATCCCCAGCCAGGCACTGGGCCTGAGTCATGAAAATTTCTCTAGCCTCATTTAACATATCACATGAGGTCAGGTAGATGGACAGAGAACTCTGACCCAGGCAATAAATTTACTAAAACAACACTTGATGCGCAGAGATAGAAATACAGGGAAGTACAGTCCCCATGGAAGTGTTGGAAATTCATAAAAATGACTGAAAGAGTCATTGCAGATGGTTGAATTGAGCAAATTAGCAAAGAGATAATAGCTAAAACATACCTCCCCAAAAAAACAAGGATAGAGAACCAGGAAGGAGACAAGAGATTATTCTCTCTGGTAATAACTAGATTCAGTCAATTCTAACAATGCTGCATGGGACACGAGTAAAATTTCTGTGGTGATTTTTATTCAGGTAATGAACTTATATGTGCCTCACTGAACATCTCTGCTATTAAATCTTTACTAAGAAATGAGATGAGACGACTGGGCCATTTTGTGGGATGTATAACCCTTGCCAGGAGTTAAAGCAGGAATTTTGATCTTCGGCCAGAACACCTTATGATTTTGACTAAGTAAAATCAAATATAAGCTGTCTCCTCTTTTCTCATGTCCCACAATCCCCAGCTTCTAAACTTTATTAAAAAAAAATTTTTAGAAGGAGGCCTCAGTTCAATACCTTCTTTTCTTTCATCACTTCAATTTAACAAACATTTCCTAAGCACTCAATGTGTGCAAAGCCTTGTACTAGAGGAGCAGGGTATGAGGCCAAAAGAAAAAAGTTAGTGCCTTCAAGGAGCTATATTCACCAGGAGGAATATAGAACATTCACACACACAAGTAGATGAAAGATAAAATGAAGAAGATTAAATTACTAAAAACTAGAAGGAGATCAGGAAAGGATTCCCATAGGAGGCACCCTTTAGTTGTGCCTTGAAGAAAGTTAAGTATTCTGGGAGGCAGCAGTGAGGGAAGAGTTTATTCCACGCAGGGGACACAGCCAGAGCAAACAGAAGCAAGAGATGATATCCCAAGGAGGAATCAGGGGCAGGTAGGTCAATTTGGCTTGAACGTATAAGAGCATATAAAAGGGAGCCAGACTGTGAAGCCTTTAAATGCCAAGTTGTGGGTGGAGAAGGAGAAGTTGAGAGGGAGTGGATTTAGTTGTCTTATAGGCAATAGGGAATTGACAAAGATTCTTGAGCCAGGGAGTGATGTGGTCAAAGATGAACCAAATTTTCTATGTCCAGCAAGGAGAATCCAACCATGAACAAAATAAATGTTCTTTTCTATTATAGCTGACAACCTTAGCCAATTCTAAAGATTATATGCAAATTAAACAAAACACATCCTTTGACAGCAATCGATATCTAATTAATTTCTTAGGAAGGAGACTTTAGCTCATATCAGAAGGCATAATACACCTCTTTCAGGGAGCAAACGACCGGATTTTTCAAGAGTATAGTTTGGTTGTTAACAACAGAATAGGACTTCCCCATTCCCATGAGATGTTTCAGCTAAGCACATGAGCTGAACTAGTTTCTTTACTCACAAAGTTGTCAAACTGATACATTGGCCGATCTGGTTCACACTTTCTTATTCTAAGGTTGTTGGACTCATAAATGTTTATTGTTTTATGAATGATCATTTGACTTGGAATCAGGAAAACCCAGGTTTATACCACATCCCAGACATTTCTTAGCTATGTGACCCTAGGTAAAAGATCTTAATGTCTCTGAGACTCAGTTTCTTTATCAATAAAGCAAGGATTATCAAAATATCTACATCACAGGGTTCTTGTGAGGATCAAATAAGATAATATATGTAAAGAGCTCTGTAAACATTAAATTTTAGTTATTATTATAAAAGAATCAGGAAGGATGGGACAAAGGAAGAGGTAGGTTAATTTCTGACTTCCAAAAAAGATTTATCTATAGCTACAATTTGATGATGATGATGGTGGTGGTGGTGATGGTGGTGATGATGGTGGTGGTGGTGGTGGTGGTGGTGGTGGTGGTGGTGATGATGGTGGTGGTGGTGGTGGTGGTAGTGGTGACAATGACGACGACGATGATGATGATGATGATGACAATAATTATAGCTAGTATTTGTATAGCACTTTAAGACTGGCAATGTGCTTTACAAATATTATTTCATATAACACTCACAACAACCCTGGGAGGTAGATGCTGTTGTTATCCCCATTTTACAGATGAGGGAACTGAGACAGACAGAGGTTAAGTGATTTGTCCAAGGGGAACACAACTGGAAAGTTTCTGAGGTTGGACTTGAACTCAGATTTTCTTGGACCTAGGTCAAGTGCTCTATCCACTGTACCAGCTAGCTGTTCCAAAATAGCTCAAAATGATAACTAACATACATTAGAGCTTTAAGGTTTGCAAAGTAATTTACATACATGTGTGTATATGTGTATATACAAATATAGAGACATGTAATCTTATTTTATCCTCACAACCCTAACTATAATAGCTAGTTTTTATCTTCTTAAAAAGGTGAGGGAGGAAGAGAAAAAGAAAAAGTTTCTGACATAATTGAGAAAAATAATTAAACTTGAAACTAACCAGGAAAAAGTAAAAAGCTGTAGTGCAAGGTCAAAATCATTGGGAAAGGTATAAATTCATTCAATAAATATAGAGAGCTGCACTTACACATGCAAGACACCGCATCAAGTGTTGGGGAGGGTACAAAGAAGTCTTAACTAGGACTGAGAAACCTGGGCTTTCCCCCAGGGCAGTGAAATTTAGAGGAAGAGGGAGTAATATCATGCTTTAGTTCTTCAGTAGTATGGGGGGGGGCGGGAAATGAGCTTAACATCTAATTAACCATAATAATTTGTCAAAAATAGGATGCTCACGTATGGTGGCTTCCTCTGCTGGCAGCCATGCCCTCGATGGGTTCCTTAGTCCAACCTCATCCTATTTCCTGGTCCATGACCATCCTAGAAGACCTTTTGGTGCCGAGGGTCTTTGCTGTTTCCCTGCCCCCCCCAAATACATACACATACACACACACACACACACACACACACACACACACACACATATGGATGTATCATGTAATTTGCCCCAAGTTCAAAAAGTACTAGCTACAGCTCTGGTTCCTGCCCTCATGAAGCTTCCAATCTTCCTTTGTGGCCTTCCTCCTCTTACTTTCCTTACTTGGCACTCCTTGTGCCAAGCCAGGTTTCTTTCTAAATCCTTCCTGCTTTTCTAATCTTCTTACTATTCCCTCCTCCACACTCACAAAAGAAAATCTTATGTTTGCAATCCCAGTTTTAAAGTTCTTGAACTAAAATCAGCAATTGGGAAATTCCTTCTACAGATAATCTAATTATCAAGTACAACCACTTGGACACATTCTTCTGTTTCACTATAAGACATACAGATAGAGCAAAATTGGGGGTGGGGAAGAGATTGGCAGGGTGGAAGACATCTTGGGGCAAATAAAACTAAGGTTGGATCCCCTCCTCTTGTTTCCACAGAGCCTCACTGTTCTCACCTTTCTTGGCAGGTTGAAAAATGTTGGCTTACAGTTTTACCACAGGATTTACAGTCCCAGAAAGGATTCAAATGAAAATGAAGCAACATTCATGTGGGTTCAGCCTTAACAAGGGAAGTCCTACACAGCTCTCATTTAAAGTGCATGCATTAGCCCTAGACGTGGTCGTTAAAGGCTCTGCACATTCAGGGTCTTAACGATCATGCATTTATTCACATCAATGTTTGGTTTGCTCCCATGGAAACATGCAATTAAAATGATGTTTTCTAGTTCATTCCAAATCCTTGTTGAGATGGAGGCAGAGATGACATCTTTGATAAGTCATTGACAGATTGGATTCAGTTCATGGGATTTCCCTTCAAGCTCATAGGATTCAGAGCTGGAAGAGACCTCAAAGATTATTGAGTCTCAATCCTTCACTTTACAGATGGAAAAACTGAGGATAAGTAAGATCAAATGACTTACCCAGGGTCAGTCTGAGGCAGGATTCAAACCCAGGTCTTCCTGAGTCCAAGTCCAGGACTCTACCCACTACGGCACAATACCTCCCTTGCTTAGGATGCTATGAGAGGCAGAATGGATGGTGTGGGGGATAGCGTGCCAACCTCAGATCCCGGAAGATCTGGATTCAAGTCCTATCTCTGTCACATGCTGACTGTGTGACCCTGGGCAGATTCTCAGTGGTGTAGGCAATGCTCTAAGATGGTGCAGTCTGTATTGGTAGATTGAGTATCCTCCATGATGAATTCCCTAAACCAGTGAAATCACTGATCCAAGACTCATCCCTTAGATAATAAAAACCAGCTCCATTCAGGGACAATCCCCTTTTCCAGGAAAGCTCAAAAGAAATTTAGAGATACAGGTTTCTCTTGTTCTGACTCAGACAAGGGAAGCGGGAATTTAGATAGACTATCATCCCATTATGCATATTCCTCCGGAGGGTCATAATTGTTCTTTCCAATAATTGGAACTATTGAAGAAAGAGGAATCTTGACCAAAAAAATAGATATAGATAAATGTATGTGTGTATATATATGTATGTATATATATGTATGTGTGTGTATATAATGTTGCAGTCTTGTCCTTCAGTCAGGGTCTCTCTATGACATCTACCTATAAGATTATGAGTTAACAGGGGCCAGATTTTTGAGAACCCACTCAGAACCCACGATGGATAGAGTACCTGGCCCAGAGTCATGAAGACCTGAGTTCAAATTTGGCCTCAGACACTAACTGTGTGTCCCTGGACAAGCCACTTAACGCTGTTTGCCTCAGTTTCCTCATCTGTCAAGTGAGCTGGAGAAGGAGATGGCAAACCAATCCAGTATCTTTGCCAAGAAACCCCCAAATGGGGTCACCAAGAGTCAGACACTCCTGAAACAACAGCAACAGTAAACAAAGTTTATAAGGAAATGGATTAGATTCAGAGGCCATACAGAACTTCCCTTTCCACAAGACTCCGGACAAGTCAAACCAGGAAGGGTTGATCTTACCCGAGCTTCTGACCCAATCTCTTCTATTTTTCATTGAGGGTTAGTGGTAAGGGCTTGATTAGTTCTCTGCTGCCCTCAAGCGTCATTGATGATCTGATAAGTCCATTTCCCTTTTCCAAAAACATATGGGGACTATGCAGGAAAGATAAACATGGAAAGACTATCAGTCACATTTAGTAATTCCATCGATCAGAAAGCATCTAAGTGTTTCCTGTGTGCCAGGGATTATTCTAATCATGAGTATACGACAATAATAGCTAGCATTTCTATAATACCTTAAGGTTTACAATATGATTTACATTTGGTATTTGATCTTCGTGTCAGCCCTGTAAGGTAGGCTCTATTATCGTTTACAGTTGAAGAAACAGAGACTGAGAGAGTTTAAATGACTTGCCCAGGGTCACCAAGCTAAGGCAGGATTCGAACTCAGGTTTTCCTTCAAGGAGTTCACTTTCTAATGGGGAAGACAACATGTAAATAATTAGGTAAGTCAAAGATATATAAAGTCTAAATGGAAGTTAATCTCAAAGAGAAGCAGAAAGCAGCCAAATCTCCTTGTCCAGCCCTAACCTTTCTCCCAAACTCCAGTCTCCCATGTCCAACACTATTGGACATCTCGGACTGGACATATACTTGACATCTTAAACTCAATGTGTCCAAAACTAAAATTGTTACCTTTCCCTGAAAACCCTCCCTTCTTTCTAATTTCCCTATTACTGTCAGGACTAGCACTTCTGGGGGGAAGGTTGCTGAACCCTTTTCAAGGCTGCTCATCTGCCTTTGGTGTCCACCTGGCACTCAACTCTCACCTGTGGCTCCAAGAAGCTGTAGCATGCACAGTCACCACATTACAGAAAAACCATCTGGGCAGGTGGGCTAAACCAGCCTGAAAGGAACCAACAACCCTCAAAGCCATCAGTGAACTGGAAAGGGAGGTCTACCCTGAACATGTGGAGACTTCCCCCCAGCAGAATGGGCAGTTGAGAACAATTTGTTCCAACAGTCATGAAGGTGGCTGAAACAGGTGCTTTGGAGAGCTTAGAGCTCAGTCAGACATCAAAGACACCAAGGTCATCCGCTGTATCCCAGACCATTGCCAGTCATGCTGACTTTGTCTTGCCACTGGACTTTGATGACTCAGGAAGACAGAGTGAGGCTAATGACTTTGTGCAGCTCTACCTCACTTAAATTCAACTCACTCAGGTCAAGACTCCACCTGTGATGTCATCAATCCTTTCAAAAACAAAGGACAAACATTACTGTTGAGGTATCACCATGCTCCCAGTCACCCAGGCTTGCAATCTAAGTGACATGCTTGACTCCTCACTCTCCATTTCCAATAACTATCAAGCTCTGTCATTTCTTCCTCCATATTATCTCTCAAATACTCTCCTCCAACGCTGATACTATCCTGGTGCAGGCTCTCATCATCTCCTGCCTGAACCATTTCAATAGCCTTCTGGTGGGTCTGCCTGCTTTATGTCTCTCTCCACTCCACTCTATCCTCTACTCATCTGTCACATTGATCTGCCTTTATGTCTCTCCACACTGCACTCCATTCCATCCTCTACTCAGCTGTCACATTGATCTTCCTTTATGTCTCTCCACACTCCACTCCACTCCATCCTCTACTCAACTGTCACGTTGATCTTCCTAAAACACAAGTTTGACTGTGTTATTTCCCACTCCATTCAATGAACACTAGCAGCCCAGGATCAAATTTAAATCCTCAGTGTGGCTTTTGTAGTCTGACTCCTTCCTCCACTCCCAGTCTTCACCTCCATGCACTCTAGGATCCAGTAACTCTGGCATCTTTGCAATTCCTTACACATGATACTCCCATCTCCCAAACAAGTATTTTCATTCCTGGAATTCTCTCCTTCCTCCTTTCTGCCTCCTGGCTTCCCTGGTTTCCTTCATGTCTCAGCTACTTCCCACTTTCTTGATAGAAACCTTTGCTTGAGACAACTAGGCAATCTAAGAGAGATTGGTTGTGCTGTGGGATGATCATTGAGCCTGGAATCAGGAAACCTGAATCCAAACCCACTTTCAGAAACTTACTACCTATGTGACCATGGACAAGTTACTTAATCTGTCTCTGCCTCAATTTCCTCAACTGTAAAATAAAGATAATAATCGCACTTACCACCCAGGGTTGCTGTGAGATAACATTTGTAAAGTGCTTAGCACAGTACCTGGCACTTGGTAGATATAAGTGCTTTTTTTTTCCCTTTCTTTCCTTCTTGGCATTGGGGTATATAAATCCTGGCTTATGACCGACTACTATTCCTAACAGTGTGATCCCAGGAGAGCTCACATAACCTCTCTCAGCTTCAGTTTCTTCATTTGTAAAATAGCAGCATTTATCTCACAGGGTTGTTATGAAAATCAAATAATACAGTGAGTATAAAATGCTTTGTAAACTTTAAATGTTAGCTATCATTATTATTATAACAGCCATCTCAAGGAGAACGCCTGGAGGTCGGCTTTCACCCTGGCCCCTTGAAAAAGAGCATACATAACCAGAAGCTTTTGGCTGGCCTCCACGTGTGTCCCCTCACCAGTAAAACTACAATACGTCAGAAGATTGGCCACTGAGTCAGGAAAAACAGTCCACTTAGTAAACTTTGAAAAGAATAACTTCATCGTCTTCCCATCTCTGCCTTTGTGCTGGGCATGTTGAGACGGACTCTTCAAGATTCTCCCTTGGATTTCACATGAGTGGAAAGAGAATGTGGCTCCTTGCACAGGTCAGCAAGAGCCCAAGGCTGTATTTTAAGACCTTAGAAGCTCCTTCTGGTGTGTGTTATTTTCCCTGCACATAGGGAGTCAAACTGAGATCATGGGAATTAGTTAACAAATATCAAGCATCTACTATGTTCTAGGCATCGTGCTAACTGATAGAAATACAATGAATGGCAAAAAATATTCCTTTTCTCAAGGAGCTCACAATCTGATTAGGGAAACAATATGCCAGCAATTATTATATGTACAGGATAAATTGAGGGTAATCTCATGAGAAATTGACTTTTCTCCTTATTTAAGTTTTTTCAATTAAAAATCCCCCATTGGAAAAGAAAAAAAACCCTTTTAACATTTATGCAGAGTCAAGCAAAACAAATTCTTGCCTTGACCACGTGCAGAAGATATACATCTCATGCAGGATGCTCAGTGCATCACCTCTCTGTTAGGAGATGGTAAACATGCTTCATTATTGGTCCTCTAGAATCATGTTTGGTCTTGGTGTCAATCAAGGTTATCATCTTTCAAAGTTATTTATTTTTACAATATTACCGTTATCATACCTACTACTGTCTTGGTTCCGTTCACTTCATTCTGTACCAATTCTTATAAGTTTTCTCAGGTTTCATTGAAACTTTCTCTTTCCTCTTTTCTTTTGGCATGATAATATTCTATTGCATTCATATATTATAAATTCTTCTGCTATCTCCCCCTTTGTTTTGAGCCTCATGTCTACCTCGGGTGTTCAGGAATTCCTCAGTTTATCAGTACAAGCTGTCCTATGGGAGGTGTTCCCTACAGCTACCATAATACTTCTCAGAGAAAAAGATCACCACCAAGAGGAGAATGAGCAACACGGGCCAGGCTGATCAAAAGATATGGACTTTGAGTGAGTTGCTCAGACAGCAGATGTGAGGTTTAAAGAATAAATGAAATGCCTGATCTATAATGCCTGTAGATATTTGTATCACACTTTAAGTATTTGTCAAGGTGTGCTTATGAATCTTTTATATTTCAATCATTTCTTTTGTGATAGAGAAATTAAATAGCTGTCTCATACCTGATCTACCTTTTCAATGAGAAATTTTCTAGAGGGAATCCTGTCAATTCCTATTAGGAAGGACCCTAGACATGAACCAAGCCTAAGGTCTAAGCAATTTTTTTCAAGGCTATGGGCTGAAAGCATAATGGACCAGAGAGTATAAGAAAAGCTTGACTTCCTTCTCCGGAGCCAGGTTCTCTTAGGACGTGAATGCAATCTATATAGTTCTACAACAGGGACAGGGGACGGGGGAGAGGGAAGGATGTGACATTTAGTGCCTTATGTTTTTTATAGGGTTCTAGAAAGAAAAAAAATTTCTCCTTAGAGATCCCTCACATATGTTAATAATCTGTTTAAAGGAATAAAGTAGCAAAAAACTACCTTTAGTTAAATATGTCCTTGTGTTGGTAACCAAAAATGGGCTCCTTACCACTTAGTCGACAAGTGCCCTTGAATAGTTTGGCTTTTTCCCCTGAACTAATTGAATGCTGTTTGTATGTTAGATTGGAGTAAGCTTGTCGGCCCCTTCACCTTGCTTAAGCAGATCAAAAGAACCTGTGCTTCCTCCGGTGTACCTTACACCCCCGCAGAAGCCAGATAGTTAAAAACAGCTTCCGTTGGAGGCAGAGGCTGCTACAGCTACAGCCACAGCCGAAGCTGAAGCAGGAGCTGCCGATAGCAGAGCTGACCTATGTGAGGATTGAGGAGTGCTGAACAAGGACTTGATGCCAGTGGGTAATCTTTTTACCATAGAGGGGAAGCATGTATATGATTTTGCTTTATACCATCATGCTTCTCTGTGGCCTCCTGGTTACTCTTGTGAGGCAGACTTATTGGGCCTGGAAGCTTTTGATCAAAATATCAAAATGGGGATGCTGGTTTGTGGGTTGGTTACTGTGGAGCCTAAATATATGCTTTGATTCTTCTGCCTCCTACTTTGAAGATTCCTTATATCTCACAGTTCTGAACCTTTCAGATATATATATGATCCTCTTTGAAATTATAAATTCTGCCCTCCTAATACACAGGCACATAGGACATATTTGTTCTAGATGCTGGGGAAACTAAGAGAAAAATGAAGAAACCCCTCCTCTCATGGAGGTTCCATTTTACTGGGGCATGGGGAGGGGAAGGAAATAACAACATAGATCAGAATAATATAAATTGAGAAGAGATGGGAACAAAGGCATGACTGAAATGGAATACTCTAGGAAAACTTGAGAAGAGAGGAAAGATTGTCAACTGAGAGGGTGAAAAGAGCCTTCACAGAGAGAGAGAAATATTCTGAATGGCAAAGGGGAAGAAAGCGCTTACTCTAGGAGCTTAATAGCATACAGCCACCAAAGTTTCATAAAAATCAATATCTTAATCAAACAAACTGTGATGATTAAAAAGGATCAAGAAACATAGTTTCTGGGTAATTTAATCATTTTATTAATAAGACCAATAGGTTATCAATAAAAGGATGGTCATTTGGCAATCTGTCTTAGACCAAAGAGCCCTCCCTAATGGTGCTGGGGTCATAGTTTACAAGCCCTTCAAAGAGTAGGTGGTTCCCAGGGGTTCCTAATCAGCTTTGATTAGTTAACACAAGGGGAGGTGGGCTTTCTTGGGGTAGGTGATTTAGGTCACTCAAATCTTGGTCAATGACACATCAATTTCCATATCACCTGTCTTGATAATAAGGAGAATCAACATTTTCCCAGACCTGTTTGAGCAAACAATGAGTGGGAATACACCCATTAGTCCAAACTTAGAATTCCTTTTACTGTCTGATTAGATCTTGACCTGCATAAATCTCCAAGAGACTTTTCTCACACTGGTTGGTTTCTGGATGAGGAGGGAGAGAAGGGGAAAAAATCTTGATCTTAATGCAATAATTAGCTATTAATATGAAAGAAATATTCATTTTTCATATTACAAAAGAATTTGTTAAGCATTGACTATGTGTCAGGCTCTGTGCTATAAACAACCCTCTGGTAGTCACCCTGAAGAGAAAGGATATCTTAGAATTATGAAAGTACAAACTAAATAATGTAGATGACATATGATTGTAACCTTATACTGTTGGGCCATAATAAGTGATGAAAGAAATGGTTTCTGAGAAACCTAGGAAGATTTGTATGAACTGATGCAGAGTGAAGTAAGCAGAACCAGGAGAACAGCCTATACCAGTGGATCTCAAACTTTTTGGTCTCAGGACAGCTTTATACTCTTAAATAACATTTAGGACCCCAAAAAGCTTTTGTTTATGTGAATTATATCTATCAATATTTGCTATCAATCTATCAGTATTATTATGAATTGGGCAGCTAAGTGGCACAGTGGATAGAGTACCAAGGCCGGAGTCAGGAAGATTCCTCTTCCTGAGTTCAAATTCATCCACGGACACCTACTAACTATGTGACCCTGGGAAAGTCATTTAACCCTGTTTACCTTCGTTTCCTCATTTGTGAAATGAGCTACAGAAGGAAATGACAAACCACTTCAGTATTTTTGCCAAGAAAACCCTAAGTGGGATCACAAAGAGTTGGATATAAATGAAAATGACTGAACAAGAAGAGAGAGTATCATGAAAATAATTTGACCTCATGGACCCCCTGAAAAGGTCCTAAGGATCTCTAGAGGTCCCTGGACCACACTTCAAGAATTTATATTCTATAGTATAACATCGACCTTGTAAAATTGAACAATTTTAAAAGCCTTAAGAATGGTGAGTAACACAATGACCAGCCAGCCTTCCAGAAGACCAGTGATGATGTGTTTCCTGACAGAGTGATGAAAAGTAACATCTGCAGAATGAAAACAAGCATTTTTTTGGACATGGCCAATATAGGAATTTGTTCTGATTAATTATTCTTATTTATTATAAGGGTTTTCTTTTTCTTTTTTTCCCCCAGGGAGGGAAAAGGAGAAAAAGTAAATGTTTGACAATTGAAAACAATTATATTTTTAAAAAAACAATGCAGAGAACAGAAGACAAGAAAGAAAATACAATGAAAGATCTCCAATTAATAACATATAATCATTGCAAGTATTTTTTAAGTCAGACAAAAATCTTTCAAGAGGAAAGGGAAGAGAATCAGCATTTATTAAGTACCTACTATGTGCCAGGCATAGGGCTAAGCACTTTACAAATATTATTTCATTTTACCTTTCAGGGGTTATATTTTTGGACATTTGATTCATTCTTTAGTTGTAAATGAGTTTGTGCGAAAATGTATTAACTGTTTATGGTCTTCTGTTGTAGAGATGATACTATCTATTAATCAATTAATCAATTAATATGCATTGATTAAGTACTTAACTGAATTCTGGGGATGCAAAGAAAAAGTTAAAATAGTCCCTGCCCTCAAGGAGCTTACTTTCTAACAGGGAAGATAACATTTAATTAAAAAGAAAAATACCAGGTACACACAGGGTAGATCAGAGCTATTTGGTATAATGGAAAGAGTGTTAGGTCTTGGAGTCAAAGCATCAGGGTTGGAATCTTGACTCAGTCCCTTACTGCTCCGGTGGCCTTTAGTAAGTTATTTAACTTCTCTAGGGCTTGTTTTCCCCTGAACAAAATGAGGTCAGACTAGATGATGTATAAGTCTCTTTCATTTCTTAATCTATGGTTCTTTGAATTGTGTTCAGTCATTTTCAGTCATGTTTCACTCTTCATGACCCCATTTGGGGTTTTCTAGGCAAAGACACTGGGGCTGTTTGCCATTTCCTTCTCCATCTCATTTTACAGATGAGGAAACTGAGGCAAACAGGCTGAAGTCCAGGGTCACACAGCTAAGAAGTGTCTAAAGCCAGATTTGAATTCAGTAAGATGAGTCTTCCTGGCTACAGGCCTGGCACTTTATCCACTATGGCGCCATCTAGCTGCCCCTATTCTTTGAATTAAGTAAGTTTCCTTAACTTGATCTTATGGGAAGCCCTCTGACCCAATAAGCTGTCTTAAACTTCACTGCAAGTGAACCACCAAAGTCAAGTTTCCAGTCTTTTAGTGTATTTGCTCTAAATAATTCAGGGTTTGTGGTTTATACAGGATTCCATTCATTTTTTAAGACTTACTCAGCTTTGGATCATTTACTTTCTCACTTACTCACAACCTTCCATCTCCTCCATGTGAGAGTTGGCAAAGGAAGAAGCTAGAGATGAAAATAAAATTCACAAATGTCTTAGGATCATATCATCATAAGATTTAAAGCTAAGAAGGGACTTCAGAAACCATCTAGTATAATTCCCTTCATTTTACAGATAAAGAAACTGAGACTCAGGTTAAATTACTTGCTCAAAGTCTATGCGTGACAGAGTTGATTTCCCAACCCCAGATTCAATTCTCTTTTCACCACATCCCTATTTAACTAATGGGCATAACCTCAGACCTACGTCAGAAGACCTAGGTTCAAACACCAGCTCTCCTATTTAATACTTGTGCAACTTTGGGCATGTCATAATCTGTTCATGACTGACTAAACAATTGTTTTATTGACATCCTTTGTTTTTAATATTACCTTCATTTTCAAACATACCTCCCTTCCCCTTCTCTTGACCAGTAAGTCATAGCTTGTAACAAAGATTTTTAAAAGAAAAGGATTTTTCTGTACTGTATCTGTTGTTTGTAGAAGCATAAGCAATAGGGTCCTGCCTTGGAATCAGAGCTGATTTCACCTCTGCTCTATATTGGCTGGATAAACCTGAAAAGTCACTTAAACTCTTCTTGTCTTGGATAAGCCTTTAACTCTCTATGTCATCCAGAGTTTAACTGCCTATGGAGATTAATACAGGGAATTCCCCAACCAGGAACTCCCTATAACAATAATACCACAGTTTAAGACAATATAAATTCAGGTTGTCCCAAATGTCTTAGTGCAAATCAGAGCTTTACTAGTGCTCTAGGAAATTTCCTAAGACTATAAATTGCACAGAAGGTCCCAATCTGCTTTGGGAGGTGGAATTTCCTCACCTGGGAGTTCCTTATAACTAATGAAATAACAAGTCCAGTAAAGAAAGAAAGAAAGAAAGAAAGAAAGAAAGAAAGAAAGAAGGGAAGGAAGGAAAGAAGGAAAGGAGGGAGGGAGGGAGGGAGGAAGAAAGGAAGAAGGATGGATAGATATGTATATCTATACACATCTACACACACACACACACACACACACACATAGTTACATACACTCATACACATACACATCTAGCTAGCTAGCCTAAACCTGTTATTTCATTGGTTATATACATTGGTTGATATATATATATATATATATGTTCATATATATGTATCTATAGTGAGAGAAAGGATTTCCTTTTTAAATGATCAATATAGCATAAGTAATATAATAACAATAACAAGATAGCAACCTAATGATAATAATTTATTCATATTAATATGCAAATGATCTGTGATTTTTTTCAGCATGTGATAATCTCATTATGGAGATTCCCTCCATCAGCAAAAATTGGATCAATGGAGACCCACTGGCGATTTAGTTGTTAAGACTTTGGGAGATGCCTCAGGCACATAGACATTAAGTGAGGAGTCTAGGATCAGCAAGACAGTGTCAAAAGGGAGATCTGAACCCAGATCTTCTGGACTCAGAGCCATATGTTCTATCCACTTCCACTTGGCAGCTATTTTTGTTATTAACAAACCATCAGCTACTGCCACTTGAACCTAGAAAGACTGATTCTATGCCCTCAAGGGAATGAAATTATAAACAGATAAGTTAGGTATCTTTTAATCATTTTATGGTCATTTTCAGAATGGAAGGAGCAGACTCATAACTCCTCCACACAGGTGAGCAACCTGGCAGTGAAGGAATGGAAGATTATAGAAAAGGAAAACAGCAGAATACAAAGCAAAGGTCACTTTTCCCCTACTTCCATACTCCCTTTAAATAAGGAATTAGACTTTAGGAGAGTTTTAACAACAAAATAGCTTGTACTTCTACCTATAAATTTCAGCAATGACTTAAAAGCTTCAAGCTTCGTATAAAACATCTATTGAATTCACTTAAAGTTTTGAAGAGCTTTTTAAAATAAAATACACTTGCGTAGAGGTATATTTCCTCATCCTTCCTTTAAAAGCTTTACTAGTTACTTCAACCAACTGCATGCTTCAAGTCTGTCGTAACGTGTTCTCCCCAGTCTATAATGAGATCGATAAAGCATTGGTCAAATTATCATAAAATGAGCTTCCTGTCTTTCACTTAATGATCAAGTCCTTTGAAGTAATGCTTCAGCCAATGGCACCTTCCCCTGAGAACTGATCAGTTTTATAAATTCCATGGAATCCATTTCATAAATAAATGGGAAATAGAGCTGCTTTTTTTTAAATAAAGTGTTCTATTTCAGTAGCCAGAGTCGCCTTTTGCTTAACAGGGATAGGATAGCATTTCCTTATTATTGTTCAGTCCAACTCTTTCTGACCCCATTTGGGGTTTTCTTGGCAAAGATACTGGAGTGATTTGTCACTTCCTTTTCCAGCTCATTTTACAGATGAGGAAACCGAGGCAAACAGGGTTAAGTGACTTACCCAGGATCACACATCTAGCCTTGCAAAATGGAGGGCGTACAGTTCAGGAAAGTCCTAGGGAGTTGTCTGAGGCACAGAGGAGTTAAGTGATTTTTTTTGGAGGGGGAAGACAGGGCAATTGGTGTTAAGTGACTTGCCCAAGGTCACACAGCTAGTAAGTATGTCAAGTGTCTGAGGTCAAATTTGAACCCAGGTCCTCCTAACTTCAGGGTTGGTGCTCTACTCACTGTGCCACCTAGCTGCCCCAAAGGGCACTGGCTCACAGCCAGTGAGAATCAAAGGTTGGTTGGGAGCTCCACTACAAACCCAGTTACAATATCACACTTCCCCTGTAAGGTGGCGACTGTGTAATTCTACCACAAGAGAGCACAAGGTCCCAAAAGAAGAAAGTAAACCTTTAATTTTTTTAAGTTATTTATTAGTTAAATACTGCTGAATTAGTCAGTCATTGGTCATCTTCTTCACCCAGAAAACCAATTACTCTTCAGGGCTGATAGAAACATAATGTAAAACTTGAATTTTTCCCACTATAGCTTCTTCCCATGCTCACCCCACTCCCAAACTCTCTGTTGGCTGGTTACCTGTATTACATGTCGTGTCGTTCTGTAATTTGAAACAGGAAAGGGTAGCAAGGTCAAGTTAATTCATCTTCTCCAAATAACTGGTCATTTTCCTGGAGCTTCCTTTGGATCACTTTAATAAGGGCATTTACATGGCACATTGAGGTTTGCTTAACACTTGACAAATATTGTTTTATTTTATCCTCCCATTAGCCCAGGGAAGTAGGTGCTATTCACACAGCTAGTAGGTGTCAGAAGCCAGGTTTGAACTTGGATATACCCTGCTCCAAAGCCAGCACTCTGTCCACCGCACCACCTAACTACCTCCAAAAAAAGTTAAATCACTTTTATCACAATCAAAATGAAAGTTGATATTTAAATAGTATTGAAGGTTCATAATAGATTAAAAGCTCCTTGAGGGCAAGTCTTGCTTCACTTTTGTGTCCCCACTACCTAGCACAGTGATGGGTACACAGTGGGGTGATGAGTAAGAGCTTATTGGTTGATCAATTAATTGAAAGGCATTTTATAAATATTTGTATTTGCCTAGAAGCAAATGCAGTAGAGGCAACTAGGTACAGTGAAGAGAGTGCTGAGCCTGAAGTAAGGTTCATCTTCCTGAGTTGAAATCCAGCCTCAACACTAAGCGTGTGACCCTGGGCAAGTCATTTTTATCCTGCTTGCCTTAGTTCCTCATCTATAAAATGAGCTTACTAGCTGTGTGACCCTGGGAAAGTCATTTTACTCTTTTGCCTCAGTTGGCCTCATCTATAAAATGGGCAGAAGGAAATGGCAAACCCCTCCAGTATCTTTGCCAAGAAAATTCCAGATGGGTCATGACTGAAAGGATTGAACAACAACAAACTACAAACATTATTTCATTTCATTCTCGTAGCAATCCTGTGAGGCAAATAGACCAGAGTGTACTATCTTCTTTTTACAGATAAGAAAACTAGGTCTCAGATAGGTTCAGTGACTTGCTTGTGGCTACACAGCTAGCTAGTAATTATCATAGGCAGAACGGAAAATAGCTAATTTTGTGCCTAAAGCAAAAATATCAAGTTATATCCTCCTTCCACATCCTAATGGCATGGAACACTTGGGATAGCAGATGCATATTTTATGGTTTCCATACCCCTCAGCCTTGTGCAGTTGAGGCACCTTACTTTATCACTGGTATGATTTCAAAGATACAAAATCAGGTCTCCCTCATTATTATTGTTAATAATAATGGTTCATAGCATAGTACAGATACACAGCATAGCGTAAAGTAGAAATAATTTCTAGCATATTATAAATAGTATATAGTATTTTAGGATCTGCAAAGCATTTTACATAATTTATTTCATTTGATTTGATCTCACAACCACCTTACCAGGAAGACTGTAAACTCCTTGAGGGCAGCGACTGTTTTTGCCTTTCTTTGTAGCCTCACTGCTTGGCACAGTGACTGGTACATAAGAGACACTTTATAAATGCTTATTGGCTTGACCAGACATAGATATTATTCTAATCACCATCTTACAGGTGAAGAAACTGAGACTGAAAAAGGGTAAGTGACTCTCCTGGGGTCACCTAGTTAGGAAGTGTCTCAAGCAGGAATTGATCTCATGTCTTCCTGCTTCCAAGCCTGGTATCAGTCAACCCCAAGTTGCCTCTTGAGTGCAATCTCATTCTCTCCCATGCTGCCATAATGTTTTTCTGTGGCCTCCTGGTCACTATTGTGAGATGTGCATACTGGTTTTGGAAGGTTCTTGCCAGGATGTCGAAATGGGGACACTGGTCCATGAGTCTGCTACTTTTGAGTTTCAATAAATGCTTTAACTTCTCTGCCTTCTACTTACAGAATCCCTTATATCCTGCGATTCTGGACCATCCAGGTATATTCATGGTTACCTTTGAAGTCATGAATTCTGCCTTAATGATATACCTTCTCCTGATAAGGCAATAGTTATGTGTGCTAACAATGGAGTATCAAAGGATAATATAATTTTTGAATGAGACCTCAGAGGTCATCTAGTCCAGCATTCTCATTTTACATTTGAGGAAACTGAGATTCAGAGAGAAGTTAAACAACCCCCAAAATTCCCCAGGTAATAACTGGCAGAGCTGAGATTTGAACCTGTTCTTGTTTCTCCAGATCCAGGGCTCATTCTGTTCCACCATGCTGAGGAGAGGAGTTATCTTGACACATAACTTTTTAAAAGACCTGGAAAATCAGAATTCAGAAGGGTGAAAAAAAACCACTTTTCTCTTTAATTATTTTTAAGTTTTCAATTCAGGTCACCAAACACTGATTATAATATCTTACAATTTCAGCCTGAATTACCTAGACAATTAGATAATTAAATCAAGCTTTCACGCACTCAAACCCCCACAGTACCTAGAATTTTAAAAATGGGAAGGAGGAATTTGATCATTTATAGGACAATAGCAGAAGTGATACAAAGTGCAGTCAGAAAAACAGAATAGTGAAAACACCGGATTACTGCAATGGTGTCAAAGGGTTTGATTATCACCGAATGTCCACCCAATCGAGAGAGACAGAGACAGAGAGAGAGAGAATGATGATTTGGTTTTCCCTGATCCTCCATCAGACATCAAAGTAGATGTTAGCCACTTAAAAAAAGATTCGTGATGGTTCTGAATTCTTAAACACGAAAGGAGATATGCAAATTTAGGGAACATATAAAATGAGATGATATGTAATATACTAAAGGCTTGATTATCCGAATGATAAGATGTATAGTTAAATCTTGGTTATCCCCAGGCACCCTTCAGATTATCTGTGGCAAATCTTGCTTTTAAGTTATTATTGACATAATTAAATAGAATAGGCTATAAAGTCATTTGTTAACACAATTAACTATCCCTAGTACACTTCAGCTTCCCCGATAACCTAGTGCTCAGCAGGAGTTCTCTTCAATCAAAACACTTCACTGCTTCCCGTAACCAGAGGAAGGCATGAGAAATAAACAGATACAACCAGCTCGAATGAGCTTGTCTTAAACCAGCTATGAGGCTGTTATGTGGTTCTCGGTGGTGCAATGGATCTCTATCTATATCTATAGATCTGGAGTCAGGTAGACTGGAGTGCACATCCTGACTCATATACTTAACAGATGTGTGACCCTGGGCAAATCACTTAACCTCAGTTTTCTCATATGGAAAATGGGGGTTCTAATAATAGGAACTCCTTCAAAGGATTGTTTGAGAATCAAATAAGATAATATATGCAAAGTGCTTTATACACCTTAAGGCACTATATAAATAAATGTCAACTAACAGTAATCAGTTCTAACTTGTTGTCTAACTAGAGGCCTTATGATCATCCAGTGTCTGGAACCACCATGTTGTGTGGGGGGTAAGGGGTGGTCTCTGTTACCAACATGCCCTCCTGGCCCCTGCCTTCATCCCCCACCCCCATCCCAACCCAAGTAAGGATTGTACTCAAAAGGGAAAGGATGACCACCTCTACAAATCCAGCCTCCTTGCTCCTTCAACTGAATTTGTCTCAGGTGGAATAACTCCTAATTCTACCTCTGGTCTTAGTCATTCAGTTTAGCATAGAATGAAGAGCTGGGTAGACCTGAGTTTTATACAACAGTATAAGACAGAGAAGCTAGACAACTTCCAGTGCCAACTTATTCAGTCCTTCCTGGTGTGGCCTCATTACGTTGTTTATATAATACTAAAGCTAAAGGGATTCTCCCTTCAAAATAAATCCAGAAAAATAATGGTAAACTATAGTTTATGACTTTCCCAGTGATTCATTCAAAAAAGGGGAATCTGGATACTTTTAAGTTCAGTTATCTTGGAGAACAATATAGAATTACAAGAGAAAAGTTACCTAAAGACTGCACTTCTGGGCATAGACCCCAAGAAGGTAAAGGAAGAAAGGTCCCATATATACCAGAACCTTCACAGAAGCATATGTTTTCTCCCCTGGTGATCTCCTGTGTTACCATGGGTTCAAATATCATCTCTACACAGATGACTCCTAGCCCTTACCTCTCTCAAATTCTAGTTCTTCATCGTCACTTGAATGTTGGATATTTCCAGCTGCATGTCTCATAAACATCTCATACTCTATCTATCCTACATATCCCCCATCCCCCCAAAAAAACTCTCCCTTCCTCTAACTTCTGCATTTCTGTTCAAGACCCCAATAACCTTAGGTGCAAAATTTCAGTCATGTTAAACTCTTCCCTATCTCTCACCCTTCTTACCCAATCAGGCACTAAGTCTTGCTGACTCTCCCTCCACCACTTACCTTGTATCCATTCCCTTCTTTCCACTTATATGGCTCCCACCCTAGTTGAGGTCATCATTGTTTTGCTTTTTTTTTTTTTAGTGAGGCAACCAGGCTTAAGTCACTTGCCCAAGGTCACACACCCAGTAAGTGTAAAGTGTCTGAGTTCGGATTTGAATTCAGGTCCTCTTGACTCCAGGGCCAGTACTCTATCCACTAGTCCACCTAGCTGCCCTCTGGCTATCATTACTTCTCAAATGGACTATTGCAATAGCCTCCTAACTGGTCTTCCTGAATTATTTCCCTCCTTCTCTATTCTATTCTTTTTATACTGTCAAAATGACACACAAAAAAAGGTTCTAATGGTGTCCTCTTGTCACTCAGATAAAACACAAATTCCTCAGTCTGGTATTTAAAACTTTTTGCAATCTGACTCCACCCTAACTTTCCAAGCTTAGTACAGTACCTGGCACATAGTACATGCTTAATATTTTTTTTCATATATTCTTTCACTCAGAACATTCCATCTCCTATCTCCATGTTTTTGCACTGACTGCTCCCTCCTAATATGTGCCTCACAGAAGCTCTAGCATCTTTCGAGGTTCAGCTCAAGGAACTCCCCCTCCCATCCAAAGTCTAATCTGATTCCACAAGTTCCTAGCGATTTTCCTCCTCCCTGCAAAATATTTTGAGTAAATTTTATATTTCATTATCTGTGTATATATCATTTGCTCACATAGAATGTAAGCTTCTCGAGGCGAGTAAAACTTTCCTTTTTATATCCAGCACCTAACACCCTGCCAGGTGAGGTTGCCAGAGGACATGCCGTTTCAATCCAGATTTCACTGTGATTTCGCTGGCATAGGTTTGGACTTTTCCAGGATCGTACAATCAGGCATATTCAAGCTTTGAATTCAAGTCAGTCCTAGATCATTGACTCTGAATTGTACATCATTCCAAGTTTCCTCTCAATGTCCTCCTACGCAGGAGCTGCTTAATAGTAGCCACTAAACAGTAGCAGCAGCAGCTACAGTAGCGGCAGTAGTAGTTGTTGTATAGCAACAGTTGTAGCAGCAACAGCAGCAACCTCAGCAGTAGTAGTTGTACAACAGTAGTAGTAGTAGGGGGGGCGGAGCCAAGATGGCAGCTGGAAAGCAGGGACTGGTGTGAGCTCCCTGCCAGGTCCCTCCAAAAACCTATAAAAAATGGCTCTGAACCAATTCTAGAACTGCAGAACCCACAAAACAGCGGAGGGAAGCAGGGCTCCGGCCCAGGACAGCCTGGATGGTCGCTGGATGAGGTCTATTGGGCATGGAGCTGGGAGCAGAGCCCAGCGTCAGCAGCGGCAGGACCAACCAGACCAGAAGCCAGGTGGAACAGGCCCTAGCGCCCCGAATCAGTGAGCTGTGGCAGTTACCAGACTTCTCAACAGAGAAGGTTAGTGGGAAAAGCTTTAGGGGTCAGAGTGAAAAGAGTCCTCCGTTCAGCCACTGCCCCAAGGGCAGCAGGGGAGGTAGAGCTACAGAACTAGAGTTGCAGTTGCCTCCTGCCCCAGGCCCACCTGGTGGGAGGAATTAAGTGGCAGATCAGAGCAGGAGTGCAGAGCCTACTTAAGATTTGCATCCGATCTGGGTTGGTGGTTCTTGGGGAAGGAGGAGTGCTGGGGTGGCAGAGCTGGCTATATAGAAAGAGCTCTGAAATCAACAGCGCATCCCCTCAAGCTTAGAACAAAGTACCCTTTGCTCTACAAGCAGTCATAACCAACAAAAAACTCAAGGGTCAAGTAAATTGGCTGGGAACATGGCCAGGCAGCGAAAACACACCCAGATTCAGTCTCAGACTTTGGAATCTTTCTTTGGTGACAAAGAAGACCAAAACATATGGCCTGAAGAACTCAACAAAGTCAAAGAGCTTGCATCAAAAGCCTCCAAGAAAAACATGAACTGGTCTCAGGCCATGGAAGAGCTCAAAAAGGAGTTGGAAAAGCAAGTTAGAGAAGTAGAGGAAAAATTGGGACAAGAAATGAGAATGATGCAAGAAAACCATGAAAAACAAGTCAATGACTTGCTAAAGGAGACCCAAAAAAAATACTGAAAAAATATTGAAGAAAACAACACCTTAAAAAATAGACTAACTCAAATGGCAAAAGAGCTCCAAAAAGCCAATGAGGAGAAGAATGCCTTGAAAGGCAGAATTAGACAAATGGAAAAGGAGGTCCAAAAGACCACTGAAGAAAATAGCACCTTAAAAATGAGATTGGAGCAAGTAGAAGCTAGTGACTTTATGAGAAATCATGATATTATAAAACAGAACCAAAGGAATGAAAAAGTGGAAGACAATGTGAAATATCTCATTGGAAAAACCACTGACCTGGAAAATAGATCCAGGAGAGATAATTTAAAAATTATTGGACTACCTGAAAGCCATGATCAAAAAAAGAACCCAGATATCATCTTTCAAGAAATTATCAAGAAGAACTGCCCTGATATTCTAGAGCCAGAGGGTAAAATAGAAATTTAAAGAATCCACAGATCACCTCCTGAAAAAGATCCCCAAAAAAAAACTCCTAGGAATATTGTCGCCAAATTCCAGAGCTCCCAGGTCAAGGAGAAAATACTGCAAGCAGCCAGAAAGAAACAATTTGAGTATTGTGGAAAAACAATCAGGATGACACAGGATCTAGCATCTTCCACATTAAGGGACCAAAGGACTTGGAATACGATATTCCAGAGGTCAATGGAGCTAGGATTAAAACCAAGAATCACCTACCCAGCAAAACTGAGTATCATGCTCCAAGGCAAAATATGGATTTCCAACAAAATAGAGGACTTTCAAGCTTTCTCAGTGAAAAGATCAGAGCTGAATAGAAAATTTGACTTTCAAACACAAGAATCAAGAGAAGCATGAAAAGGTAAACAAGAAAGAGAACTCATAAGGGACTTACTAAAGTTGAACTGTTTTGTTTACATTCCTACATGGAAAGATGATGTGTATGATTCATGAGACCTCAGTACCACAGTAGCTGAAAGGAATATGCATATATATGTGTATATACATATGTGTGTGTCTAAGTATGCATATATGTAGGTGTAGATATATATGTGTATATATATATATATACACATATATAGAGACAGAGGGCACAGGGTGAGTTGAATATGAAGGGATGATATTTTAAAAAATAAAATCAAATTAAGGGATAAGATAGGAATATATTGAGAGAGGGAGAAAGGGAGAGATAGAATGGGGTAAATTATCTCACATAAAAGTGGCAAGAAAAAGCAGTTCTGTAGGAAGGGAAGAAGAAGCAGGTGAAAAAGAATGAGTAAATCTTGCTCTCATCGGATTTGACCTGAGGAGGGAATACCATACATATTCAATTGGGTATCTTACCCCACAGGAAAGAAGGAGGAAGAAGATAAAAAGGGGGCACAATAGAAGGGAGGGCAGATGGGGGAGGAGGTAATCAAAAACACACACTGTCAAAAAGGGACAGGGTCAAGGGAGCAAATTCAATAAAAGAGGATAGGTTAGGAAGGAGCAAAACATAGTCAATCTTTCACAACATGAGTATTGTGGAAGGGTTTTGCATAATGATACACATGTGGCCTATGTTGAATTGCTTGCCTTCTTAGGGAGGGTGGGTGGGGAGGGAAGAGGGGAGAGAATTTGGAACTCAAAGTTTTAAAAACAGACATTCAAAAACAAAAAAAAAGTTTTTGCATGCAACTAGGAAATAAGATACACAGGCAATGGGGTGTAAAAATTTATCTTGCCCTACAAGAGAAGAAGGGAAAGGGGGATGGGCAGGGAGTGGGGTGACAGAAGGGAGGGCTGACTGGGGAACAGGGCAATGAGAATATATGCCATCTTGGAGTGGGCGGGAGGGTAGAAATGGGGAGAAAATTCGTAATTCAAACTTATGTGAAAATCAATGCTGAAAACGAAATATATTAAATAAATTTAAATAAAAAACGGTACTAGTAGCAGCAGTAACAACTGCACCAGTAGTAGTTGTATAGCAACAGTAGTAGTAGTAGCAGTAGTTGGTTGATTGGTTGTTGTCCTTCCTTCTCAAAGAGGACCAAAATGACATCACTATGCTAGAGCCAAGATTCAATGTGTCCAACTGTGGCTGATCAGACTAAGAGGAGCCTGGAATGCTCTACCACAGGTCGGGCACTTACAGTCCATGTGAACATTTGGGGTGGATTCTCTAAACTTGCACATCCTGCATTTCCTTTGATCTGTTTCACTTCTTCTTTGCTCATAGAGCACAGAACCTTCTCTGAGGTGGGCATGCCATGCTGAGCAGTCCTGTGCCAATGTCTCCCAGGTCACACGATCAATTCCAAAATTCTTGAGAGTGTCCTTGTATCACTTCTGACCACAATGTGAATGCTTGCCCTGTGGGAGTTCTCCATAAAATAGTTTTTTTGGCAAGTGTGCATTTTGCCATCGAACAACATGACCAGCCCATCAGAGTTGCACTCTCTGAAGCAGAGTTTGAATGCTTGGCTGTTTAGTTTGAGTAAAGACCTCAGTGTTTGGTACCTTATCCTGCCAGGTGATCTTCAGAATCTTCCTGAGACAATTCAAATGTAAGTAGTAGTAGTAGCAGCAGCAGCAGCAGTGTATAGCAGAAACAGCAGTAAGCAGTAGCAGCAGAAGCAGTCGTTGTATACCAGGAATAGCAGCAGTAGTCATAGTAGTAGCAGCAGCAGAAGCAGTAGTAGTAGCAGCTATGTATAAGGATGGGTGACCACGACTACCACTGTAGTAGTACTGCCATTGTCATCATCCTTGTCATACAAAACAACTACTACAAAGCTATACAGTAGGTGCTTAATTAATGCTTATTCGTTGGGCTGCCCTCTGTTAAGTTGAGTGTAAAGTGGGTGGGAAAATAAAATTTTAAAAATGCTTTGAGGTTTTATGTTTTCCTATCTCGGTTACTTCTATGACTTTAATAGTGATAGTTTTAACCCCAAATACTCCCTGACCCTGGAATTATTTAAGGAGAAACTATAAGGAGTGTTATATAAGGAATATTTGTGTGGAGTGAGAAGTTGGCCTAAATCACCTTTCAGGTTCCTTCCAAGTCTATTATTCTAGAGTATCTATTTGAATCAAATCTTTCTGGACTAAAAGAAATTATTGAAGACCAAAAGTCAGTTAATTCAGGGATAATGATTGGTGTGACTGGTCTGGATGGTTTCTTTTTTTAAGTTAATAAAGAGCAAGTTAAGGTCAGGATGAGGAAGACATCAGCAGTCTAATTATTTTGTGCTCTATAGATATAAGAGCACCTCTCCTCTTCCCCTCAAAAAAAAACCTAGATCTTAAGAGAGCATTAGATTTTTACTTGCTAATTAACAAAATGTAAAGAAACTCTTTGTTAAATATTTTTTTGGGGAGCCAGGATTTTAGACTTCTATTTGAAATGTGAATTCCTACATGATCAAACACACTCATATTCATAGTATGCAGATTTAGAGCCAGAAGGGAGCAAATGGTATCTAGTCTGACCCCTTCAGTTTGGAAATTAGGAAACTGAGGTTTACAGGAGAGAAGTGATTTGGTCAACATCACACAAGTAGGGACAGAGGAAGGATTTGAACCCAGGTCCTCTGTCTCCAAAGATAGTTTCCTTTTACCTTACTGCCTCATTGAGTTCAAAAAACATACAGAAACTGTCAAGAATAAAATTCTGAATAATTTTAAAATAAAATAAAGGGAAACAATTAGAATGAGGAGGAAAACCATGTCTCAGGAGACCAAAGTGGACCCTTTGATCCAGCAATAACACTTCTAGGGCTGTATCCCAAAGAGATCATACAAATGGGAAAAGGTCCCACATGTACAAAAATATTTCTAGCAGCTCTTTCTGTGGTGGCAGAGAACTAGAAATTGAGGGGATGCCCATCAACTGGGGAATGGCTGAACAAGTTGTATATGAGTGTGATGGAATACCATTGTGCTTTAAGAAGTAATGAGCAGGTGGACTTCAGAAAAACCTGGAAAGATTACATGAACTGATGCTGAGTGAAGTGAGCAGAACCAGGAGAACATTGTACACAGTAACAGCCACAGTGTGTGAGGACTGATTTTGATAGATTTAGCTCTTCTTAGCAATTCAGAGATCTAAGACAACTCCAAAAGACTCATGATGGAAAATGCCATCCATATCCAGAGAAAGAAATACAGAGTCTGAATGCAGATTGAAGCAGACTATTTGCTCTCTTTTTGTTTTGTTTTGTTTTGTTTTCTTTCTCATGGTTCCTCCCATTCATTCTAATTCTTCAATACAACATGACTAATGTGAAAATATGTTTAATAAAAATTTGTATGTAGACCCTATATCAGATTGCACACTGTCTTGGGGAAGAGGGAAGGGGAGGGAAGCAGAGAAAATTTAAAACTTATGGAAGTGAATTTGAAAACTAAAAAAAAATAAATAAATTTGTAAAAAAAAAAAGTTTCTCCTGACAGAAGTTGAAAAAAAGAAACCAATATGAATACACAGAGAGCTCACCAACCAATTTAGATTTTTTTAAATCTTTATCAAAGATAGAAGGAGTAATTGTCAACAAGATCACTACAAGATGTGACACAGTACTGTGTGGATAATGGCAAAAATGCTCAGAATAAGCTGAGGTGAGTGAGAAAACATGAGGACAGTCAAAAGGGTCTTTTAAAAAAAACTATACCACAGGAAAGGGGAGGATCAAAGTAGCAGAAGACTGATCAATGGGGTGCACGGGATGATGGTAACTAACAACAGAAAGAAGGGACAGTGGTTTTCTCTGTCAACGAGAAGGAATGAGTGACTTTTGGACTGGAAAGGACAGAACCAAAGTGGCTAACCTAAATAATTAGGAAGATAATAAGAGAACACTTTGCTGCCCTTGATGAATTCAAGTCACCTGGCCCAAGAGCACTACATCCTAGAGGTATGAAAGTACTGACTGTGATTGCTGAGCCATTGGCAGTTATCACCAAAACCATGGAGAAGGGAAGAGATACCACAGGACTGGAGTAGGTCAAATGTACCCCACCCCCAATATGGAGGAGAATAGAATGTGGAGGGAAAGAATAATGTTAAATAAACTACTGGTCAACATCTAAAAGAGAACAGCTAGGTGGTGCAGTAAATAGAGCATCAGGTCTTGTGTCAGAAGGACCTGAAGTCAAATCTGACCTCAGACACTGGCTGTGTGACCTGAGAAAGTCACTTAACCCTGTTTGCCTCAGTTTCTTCAACTGTCAAATGAGTTGGAGAAGAAATTGGCAAACCATTCCAATATCTTTGTCGAGAAAACCCCAAATGGGATTGTGAAGAGTTGGACATGACTGAAAAAAAGACTAAACAGCAGCTTGTAGAAAGGGAAAGTCTCAATAAAAATTAGTATGTTTTTTGCTCCTTGGGGTAATTGTTAAGGTCATACAAGTATCCAAATTAGGAAAACATAAACCTCAAAGAATTTTTAAACTTTATTTTTCACCCTCTTACTCCCATCATAAGGGACTATTCTCTTCAAGAAAAATAAACTGGAACAAATAATTTGTCCCCTTTATCTAATGGAAGGGATAAGAACAGGCATTACCAAAATGTGTTCTTAGATCTGTGTGAGCCCGGGTTAAGATTCTTCTTTGAGCCTGTTGGCTAGCAGGGATGTCAGTAAAGGAGCATGACTGGCATTCATGAACCTGAATAGTTTTTGCACCAGACTCTGTTTGGGGGTGCTTAGCTGGGATTCATACCCCTGGATGCTGTTTCAGTCCTTTGCTATCATGTCTCTGTCATTTCTTCATCTCCCAGTGACAGGTACATGTCTTGTCAATGTGCTACCACACATTGCTGCCAGAATCTCTTCATTTCTGCTAAAGTGCAGAAGCAATTGGTGCCTCCTTTCAATCATTTCCCTGTCACCGGAGCCTCATCAGGACACCTTTAGGGGCCCAAGTGGCATTGCATACCACTGTACATTCTGGCAGGGTATAATTCCTGAACTTGGTGAGTGCACCTAATAGGAATGACATCACAGAAGATACTTTGCCACCATGCCATGAGCAAAGAAATAGAGGATGGAGCAGAAAAAGAGAAATCAGAAATTAGCTTGAAAAGCAATTTGAAATTCTCTACATGGCAAAATGGCAAATCATTTTCACCCAAAAAGTGCATCATATATTTAGAACTGACATTTGGCTGTAGTGGTTTATCGAGTTAGATTCTCAGGGCAAGTATTAACCCTAAGCATGTGTCATTAAAGTTAACGACTTGCAAATGAGGTTGTAATGAAACAAGGTCCGGCCAGTCCTTTATTACTATTTTTTACAACAATAATGACAGGTTATGTTACATTTTAAAACGTAAATGCTATTTTGGTCATGTTTTCAATGGAGATGGCTCATGGAGAAAGGCTTATAGTCAAGGCCCTTACAGAATCACTGGTAGAGAAATTAAAGTCTACAAGTCTCCCAGGTAAGTGCAATATTTAAGAAAACTCTTAAATCATGGTACACCATACATATCTACAGATAATAGCCTAAGTGCTAGTTTAATGATTAATGCCTAAAATGCAGAGTTGCTAAAAGTATATTTAAGACATTGCAGTTTAAATTTTTTTTTATTTAGAAAGCCTTGTGTTGCCACCTCTCTCTCTCTCTCTCAGTAGAAGGGTGGAGGGCTACAGTTATGGGGTATGATATACAATATACAATGTTTCTCTATCAATTAGTTTTGCTTCAATGTGTTTTTCTTTGTTACAAGGAAGCACTCTGTGGTAGATGGAGAATAAAGGGAGAAAATTGCCAAGTACAAATGAAACGTAACAATGAAACTTTTTTAAAATGTTTTTAAATGTCACTCATTTATAAAAAATTGTTGTTACTGTCAGATTTAGAAAATTAACTGAAATATACTTTTTTAAATACTGGTGCCCAGCAGACTGAGTCAAGAAACCTCAGAGGTCCTTTATTTAATTTTTTCAAAAGATGAAAAAAGGCAAAAAAGAGAGAGAGAAACAGAGAGAGACAGAGAAGGGACAAACCAATTTCAGACACTTCCAGGACATTAATCAAATCCTAACAAACTGCTCTGGACTGTGAGTGTAATGAGTCAGAAGACATTTAACAAACGAAAAGGCCAATAGTTCTTTTTTCCAACCTGATTAATCAAACTTAATGAAACCCATTTTAAAAATAAAGGAGGAATAAGGAGAAAAAGGCAGAAGAAGATAGCAAAGCAAGAGACAGCTCGTATATTTCACAAGAGGAAAAATCTCTACCCTCCCGAATTGTTTCATTCAAGACCCTATAGAAAGTGTATTTTAGAATTTCTGCCTGACCTTGAATTTGACAAAATTCCTTTAAAAGGTCAAGCTTATAAAAGGACTTCAATTATAAGAGGTTATCTAAGTGGCACTCAGACTGCTTTTCAAGATGAAATACTCACTGAAGTTTGTATTTATTTCATAAACAACCATGTTAACCTTGCTATTTGCACAGTAGATGACATCTTCCCAAGACTATAGAAGCCCTACACTATAAATCTTTAGAAGATAAGCCTCTCATTCCTTGTTTGCAAAAAACGTGGTAGGAAGTAAGACCCAAGAAAACAATATAGAACTGAATCCCATCTGTACTGTGCCTAGAAGATAAACGTAATAGTCCAACAATAGGGAATGGTTAGATAAATTGTAGTGTATTAACTTAGAAGAACACCATAAAACAATTAGCACAGATAAATGTGGGGGTTATAAATAAACCTGGAAAGAATTTTATGAAATAATGCGGGGTGAAAAAAATCAGAACAAGATGGGGTATACATTAATTAATTATGATCTTAGGAGGAAAAATTAATGAGAATAATGATGCAGACTTAGAGAAAATTCTTAAAATTATGCTACTTTATGCACTGAGACAACTGCATATTGTATTAAACAAACATAACCATTTCTCTCAATGCTGAATGTTATTTCTACTAAAACAATTAATTAATGAAATCAGCATTAGCATAGCACAAGGAAAAGGATGAGGTAAAGTCAACAGACGTGAATTCTAATCCCAGCACCCTCACTTGGGGAAGTCACAACCTCTCTGAGCCTCCATTTCCACATCTGTAAAATGAGGAGGTTGGACCAGATGACCTTTACTGTCTCTCCCATCTCTCAGGCCATAAGTCTGGAATCCTGTAACATGCTCTATGGTTGATGATCTTTTGGGTTTGGGGAGAGCAGACCAGACTCATGATTTCACTGGCACAGGTAACACCTGCAGTATAAATGTCCCCTTCTGCTGAAGAGCTGCATCTACTCTACAACTTATAGTCTAAGGAAGTTGCCTGGGGAAATGGTCTCCAAAGTTTTTTGATCACACACGCCAGAACTTTAGGAAAATTACTTGGACAGCTTTGTGGCAGATGGATTGGATGCTACGGGAAATAGGCATCTCAAACTCAACATGTCCAAAAGAGGGTTCATTATTTTTCCCCACAAACTGTTCTGCCTTCCCAACTTTCTTTATACTTTCAAAGGCGCCAACATCTTCCCAGTCACCCAACCTCCCAACCTTGACATCAACCTAGACTACTGTTTTCTACTCACCCCACATATCTAATCTGTTTTTAAATTTTGTCATTTCTACCCTTCACAACACATTTCATGTATGTCCCCTTCTCTCTACTCATATGTCCATAGCCCTAATAGAGGTGCTCCTCACCTTTCATCTGGACTGCTGCAATAGCCTCCCAATTTGGTCTCCCTGTCTTGTTTCTCATTACTCCAATCCATCCTCTAAAGTAACTTTCCAAAAGTGCAGACATGACTGTGTCACCCCACCACCATCACCTCCACCACCACCATCACTAAACTCCGCTGGGTCCCTATTGCCTCCAGGATCAAATATAAACTTCTCTCTTTGGCTTTTTAAGCCCTTCACAACCTGACCCCTTCCTACCTTCCTTGTCTTTTATACTTTACCCCCTCCATGAATAGCTATGATCTGGGCTTCTTCCTGCTTTTGGCCTACTTCCTGTGCTTTACACAATTTACTCCATTTCATAACTCTCTTCATTTGCACTAGCTGGTCCCCCACCCACCCACCAATTACTGGAATGCTCTTGCTCTTCACCTCTGACTACTAGCTTCTCTTCAAGACCCAGCTCAAATCCCATCTTCTGTGGGAGGTTGGTCCACTCCACACACCAACACCTTCCCTACTGCTAATGCTCTCCTTCAGACCTTACCCTCCATTGTAGATATCATATTGTATGTACATGGTTATTCACATGTCATTTCCCCCACTAGAATGTGATTTCCTTGAGGACAGAGACCGTTTTTTCTTCTTCTTTGTCTGCCAAACTCTTAGCCAATACCTGGCACATGTGCTTGCTGACTCACTGACTGTATTGGAGAGGACTAGAAACATGTATGGAGAGACCAATCAGGAAGACAGTGCAATAATTCAAGTGATAAGGACTTAAACATGGGTGGTAGCTGTGTCAGGAGAAAGCAGAGGAGTTGATCAGATTTGACCACTGGGTAAGCAGGATGAGTGAGAGTGAGGAGTAAAGGATGGCATGGGGTGACTGGAAGGATTGTAGTGTCCTCAACAGTAATAGGGAAATTCAGAAAAGTGGCAGAGTTGAGGTAAAGATAATGTACTAAGAATTGTAGTGTAGACCAGCACTTCTTAAACTATGGGTCACAACCCCATATGGGGTCATGAAAAATTTGGCAACAGTAAAAGGTTTCTGAATGTGCAACAACCAAAATTTATTTCAGAATCAAATGCGTAATGAAGCCAAAGTGTTTCTGGCAGTGCTTGCCCATGTTGCATCGTGTAACATCACTGCAGCCTTGGTTCTGAACACTAAGCAGTTTGCACTGCATGTGCCCTCAGACCACTGAATGCTGCTGAAACACAAGAAGGGCTTGCCAGTGGAAAAAGTTTAAGAAGCTCTGGTCCAGACCACAACCCATCCAGAATCACTGACTATCTTGGGCACAGAGGGTGGTATGATTGTACTAAAGACAAGCCCTAAGAATTGCTCTCTCGTCCAAGGTGGGATGCAACCCATCTTCCCACCCTCTGACTCACTGGTTACATATCTTTTGAGGTAATGTCATGGCCCTTCTGGTAGCCAGGGACTCTATTTTAGAGGACACTAGCCAAGGGCAGCGAAAGATTAAGTGATTTGCCCAGGGTCACACAACCAGTATGTGTCTGAGGCAGGGCAGGAGCCAAGGTCTTATCAGCACCCAGGCCAGCAATCTATCAACTACACTGGATGTTTCTCAATTGCTTTTTACTGCCCCCCAAAAATAAAATCTACAAAGTATCGATCATTATTTTCTGGAAGGTTGATCTAAAACCTTCTAAATTCTAAAAGCTAGCTCGTGAAGGCAAAAGGCAACTATGGAAAGAATACTGAATTTGGAATCGGAAGGACTTGAGTTCAAATCCAGTCTCTGATTTTTACTACATGAGTAACCTTGAGCAAGTTACCCAAATGCTTTAGGACTCAGTTTCCTTACCTTCAAAACAAGATATTTGGGCTGGATTGAGAAGTACAAAGGAAAAGATGCCAGACTTAGAGAATCAAAACACTCTAAGCTTGAGTCCCCACTTACTACTGACTCCCTTTTGACCCTGAGCTAGTCACTTAACTTCACTGGGTCTCATTTTCATCTGTAAGAACCACACCCATGTTAACATTCTTGCTATAAGTAAAATCAGAAGACACAAGGAGCTAAATGGGTGGATGACTCACAGGATCTCCTCATGAAGAGAAGACCGGTGAAGTTGGCTTCATCTCTGCCCAAAATCAAGAGGAAACATCACTTGCTTGGACTCTACATGGGTCATGACACTCTGTCCCACTCACAATAAGGGAAATCAATCAATCAATAAGCATTTATTGAACTCTGACTGTGTGCCAGGAGCTAAGTTAGGACCTAGGAATACAGAGATAAAAATGAAATAGACGCTGCCCTCAAGGTGCTTCTATTCTATCAACTCACATGTATTCGTATAAGTTTATACAAAATATAAAAGTCATTTCAGGCAGGAGAGAGGGGTACTAACACCTTGGTGAGAGCGGTGAAGGGGAATCACTAGGCCACCATGAGAATAATTGCAGTTTAAAAAGGTCTAATATGCCTAGCAATACACATCACAATGGCCTCTGAGGATTGTTTTTGACAAACTCTGTTCCGTGACTCAGAATTGTTTTTGTACATTTATAATAAACTAACCAGCTTCATAGTCCTGAAATTCTTTCTTTCTGTGACCATCCAATTTAGGTGGCTTCCCTCTGAACCTTTGTGCCTGACTCTCCTGGTATGATTGGTAGAGCCCTAATGCTTACCTGGGATTGATCCTATTCTAATTCGTAATCTTCATTGGATTATTCCTTAATGCTTTAACTCGACTGGTGTAAGATTTGTTCTTATTTGATGACTTTTGTTTAAAAATGTATAAAGACCTGAACCAATGGTTAACCTGCCTTGGACCATCTCAGCTTGAACTAGGCTGGATCACTTCCTAAGCAGTAAATAAGGATAGGAATTGGACCTGTGATTCCACTGCTACAGGCTCAGTGCTTTATGCACTGAACCACCTATCACGTGCAGGTCTGTGTTGGGAATGAGAGTTTCTTCACCAGGAGTTCCCTAAACCAATTAAGTTATAGGTCAAAAAACACTTCCCAGTAATGCTATATGGAGTTGGAAGAGACCTCAGAAGCCATCTATGCCTGAACAAGGTTGTGCATCATGTAACACCATAAAATCAAGGGAAGAAATGGAAAATTCAGGAGGCTTTAACATTTACTATCTATATAACTATGGATACAACTCCTCTGAGCTTCAGTTCCCTTATCTGTAAAATGGGAGAAATAATACTTGCCCTACCTACCTCTCACCAGGCTAGTTCTCTCTCCAGGGATGGGGAACCTGCGGCCTCGAGGCTACATGTGGCCATCTAAGGTCCTCGAGTGCAGCCCTTTGACTGAATACAAACTTCACAGAACAAATCCCCTTAATAAAAGGATTTGTTCTGTAAAACTTGGACTCAGTCAAAAGGCCGCACCCAAGGACCTAGAAAGCCACACCATGAAAATGCAAGCCATCATTATTATTATTATCAGGGGGTCAGCAACCACAAACCAATGGTCAGACTCTGGTTGTTTTTAAATATAACTCTTTGAAATGTAAATAAATACAATTGAACACAATGATGCGGAAATCACAAGTGTTTTGAATGGGGATGACAAGTCACTGATAGCCCCTGGAAAGTTCATGATTTTCCAGAGGACCAGGAGAAACATCAGCCTTTGAGATTCTAATTAATTTGTAGAACTCTAACCCTGTGATACTCTTTAGAAGGTCAGACAGCTGCACACAATTCATTCCTTGTTCTAAGAGACAAGTAAATGACCAAACCCAAGTTGGCATCGGGGACGTTTTCAGGAAAGTAACTTACCAGACCCCTCCAAAAAAGCCCTCTTCATCTCGTGGCATGTAAACGACCCCAGTTCTTGAAGCCTGGAGGCAGCTAGGTAGTGCTATGGAGAGCATGGAACTTGCAGTTAAGAAGACCTGAGTTTGAATCCTACCTTAAACACTCTCTGCGACCCTGGGTAAGTCACATAACCTCCCAATCTCAGTTTCTTCATCTATAAAATGGGGATTAAACTAGCATCTACCTCACAGGAAACATAAATAGATACAATTGAACACAATTACCTTAAAATGTAAAAAACGTTCTTAGCTAGCAAACTGCACAAAAACGAGTAGCAGGCTGGATCGGGCCTATGGGCTATACAGTTTGCTGACCCCTATTATTATTATTGACTAACCACTCTGGAGAGGCTATAGCACTGCTCTATGGATCATATGAAATAACATATTAAAGTACCTTGCAAACAGTAAAACTATATATAAATGTTAGATATTATTCATGATCTTTATTAATCATTATTATATTGTTGATATAAGTATTAATCTTATTACCAATGTAATGGTTAATGTTTATTAATATTTATTGTAATACCAATATAATAATCATTTATTATAATAACATAGTAGCTACAATTCAAGTTAGATGAAATTAGATGGCACCCTTTCCTTAGTATAGTGGTGTAAGAATTACTTGGGATATCAGTAAAAAAAGAAAAACTTTTAATATGTAATATATCCTCCTTTTGCTGCAATCACTTGTTTTACATGAGTTGGTATTGAGTTTGTAAGACTTGGACACATATTCTTTAATTCTTCATCATGAAATCACACTTTTATCACGGTGGATATGAAGCATACCTTTGATGAACAATCCATTTTTCCAAGTCAAGCCTTGATTATAGCCCGTAGATTTTCAATGGGGTTTAAATCAGGTGAGTTCCCAGGCCACTGAAGCATAGTTATTTCCATCTCTCGAATAAATTTCTTAACCTTTCATGATATATGATATGGCATAAGGTCATATTGCAGGATTCCATCTCCATTTTGGAATTTCTATAATTCTGAAACAACTCAGCTCTTTGATATATGATAATGATAGCATTTATTTAGTGTTTTAAAGTTCAGCAAACAGATTACATGTATTATCTCACTGGATCCTCACAATAGCCCTGCAAAATAGGTACCGTTATTATTCCCATTTCATAGGTGAAGAAACGACGGTTAAGAGAAGTTAAGTGACTTGCCCAGGATTACACAGCTAGTATCTGGGGCAGGATTCAAACTCGGGATATTCTCAATCCAAGTCCAGCTATATTATATTATATTATATTATATTATATTATATTATATTATATTATATTATATTATATTATATTATATTATATTATATTATATTATATTATATTATACCATACCATACTATACCATACTATACCATACCATACCATACCACACCACACCACACCACACCACACCACACCATACCATACCATACCATACCATACCATACCATACCATACCATACTATACTATACTAAATACTATACTACCAAGTGTCACTTGGTAGTATATTATTAGAGTTCCTCATTCCCCCAATAGAGACAAGACTTTCAGGCATTTATACATTTCATTGGAGCATTATTCATGCTTTTAAAAAAACACAAAATTTAAAACTCAGCAAAAGAGGGAAATGAAATAAGTAGGTGTGTGGCCCCCAGATCCAGCAATCAAGGTGGGAAAACAAAATTATTCCAGTCATCTGATCAAGGTCAGACATGCAGAATCAACCTATTCAGTAGAAAAAACACATGCATGACCACTGATGTCATAAAATGAAACAATATCAAAACCATTGCTTGTCTCCAGTAATTCATATGCTAATATAGCCAAACATCTTCATAGGTGCTTATAGGAGCAAATGTTAATAACAACAGATGGAAGGTAATAGACCTCTGAGGAGAAGGCTCTTGGGGTTGGGAAAATGGGGAGCTTGACCTGTCATCAGGAAGACCTGAGTTCAAATTTGGCTTCAGACACTAATGAGTCACCTAATCTTTCTCTGCCTCATCTTCCTCCAAATGGGGATCAAAACAGCACCTACCTGGAAGGATTGTTGTAAAGATCAACAGAAATAATATTTGTAAAGTTATTAACAATAAACAGCATACAGTAGGTACTTAATAAATGTTTGTTTCCTTCTTTACTTTTTTTAGCTGATCCTTGAAGGAAGCCAGTAACACTAAGAGAAAGAGGTGAGGAGGGAGAATATTCATGGCATGGGGAGTAGCCAGTGAAAATACAGTCAGAAGAACATGGAGTAGGAGGAACAGCAAATAGGCCAGTATGGCTGGATTACAAGTGTGGTGGGAAGAAAGAAAGGAAATAAGCCTTTATTGAACTACTATTCTGTGCCAGGCACTTTGCAAATAGTATTACATTTGATCCTCGCAACAACCCTGGGAGGCAGGAGCTATTACTATCTCCATTTTACAGATTAGGAAACTGAGGCAAACAGAGGTGAAGTGACTGGTCCAGGATCACACAGGTAGTAAGGCCAGATTTCAATTTAGGTCTTCTTGACTCCAGGCCTAGTGTTCTATCCATTGCACCTCCACTTTCCCTGGAAGACTAGATGGGTAGGAAGTAGCTCTGTTGTGAAGAGCTTTAAATTTTTTTAAGATTTTATATTTGATACTCATGGTAATGGGAAATCACTGGCATTTGTTGAGATGAGGAGTGGGGGAGACCAAGGGGTGACCTGTTCAAATTTGTGCATAATGTAAGTAAATGCTATTATGAATCCTTTTGGACTTTAGTAGATCTATGATCTCATCAATGTGGATAATTCTTCCAATGCAGATTCTAATCATCCACACTTTCTCATCCTATGTAATTCTGTCATAGGTCGTTCTGTAAATCTTCCCACAGGGGACCCATCTGAGGGATCAGAGATCTCCTTCAGAGATCTGTTCCTATGTTTTAGACGCCAGTGGAATATTCATCTATCTGTCATCCCTTGCTCTTGCTATTTAAACTTCAATGCCTTCCTTTTGAGATTAGCCCCAAGTCACCCTGTCTATATCTTATCTATACATAGGGCTGCCTCTTCTATTAGACTGCAAACTCCTTGAGGGCAAAGATTGCTTTTTGCCTTTCCTTGTATCCCCAGAACTTAGCACGGTGCCTAGCACTGTGCTAATAAATGCTGGTTGAGGGGGGCGGAGCCAAGATGGTGGCTGGTAAGCAGGGAATAGTCTGAGCTCCGTACCGAGACCCTCCAAAAACTTATAAAAAATGGCTCTGAACCAATACTAGAACGGCAGAACCCACAAAACAGCAGAGGGAAGCAGGGCCCCAGCCCAGGACAGCCTGGGTGGTCTCTGGGTGAGGTCTATCCCACAGGGAGCTCGGAGCTGGGAGCTGGGAGCTGGGAACAGAGTGGAGCAGAGCCCAGCCTGAGCGGCATGGACCATCCAGACCAGAAGCCGGGCGGAGGGGGCCCTAGCGCCCTGATTCAGTGAGCTGCGGCAGTTACGAGATTTCTCAACCCACAAACACCAAAGACTGTGGAGAAGGTTACTGGGAAAAGCTGCAGGAGTGGAAGGTGTTCGCGGTTCGGCTTCCAGCCCCAGGGGCAGCGGAGGTGGGGCAGCTACAGCTGTTGTTACTTCTGGCTCCAGGCCCACCTGGTGGGAGGAATTAAGTGGCAGATCAGAGCAGGGGTGCACAGCCTGCCGAAGATCTAAGCCCAGTTCGGGTTAGGGGTCCTTGGGGAAGGAGCAGTGCTGGTGCGGCAGAGCTGGCACCTCCACCCCAAACGTGGAACACAGAACTCTGTAATCTACAAGCAGTCATACCCCACTGAAAAACTCAAGGATCAAGTTAGTTGGCTGGGAATATGGCCAGGCAGTGAAAACGCACCCAGATTCAGTCTCAGACTTTGCATTCTTTCTTTGCTGACAAAGAAGACCAAAACATACAGACAGAAGAAATTACTAAAGTCAAAGAGCCTACAACAGAAACCTCCAAGAAAAACAGGAACTGGTCCCAGGCCATGGAAGAGCTCAAAAAGGAGTTTGAAAAGCAAGTTAGAGAAGTAGAGGAAAAATTGGGAAGAGAAATGAGAAGGATGCGAGAAAACCATGAAAAACAAGTCAATGACTTGCTAAAGGAGACCCAAAAAAATACTGAAAAATACACTGAAGAAAACAACACCTTAAAAAACAGACTAACTCAAATGGCAAAAGAGCTCCAAAAAGCCAATGAGGAGAAGAATGCCTTGAAAGGCAGAATTAGACAAATGGAAAAGGAGGTCCAAAAGACCACTGAAGAAAATACTACTTTAAAAATTAGATTGGAGCAAGTGGAAGCTACTGACTTTATGAGAAATCAGGATATTATAAAACAGAACCAAAGGAATGAAAAAATGGAAGACAATGTGAAATATCTCCTTGGAAAAACCACTGACCTGGAAAATAGATCCAGGAGAGATAATTAAAAATTATTGGACTACCTGAAAGCCATGATCAAAAAAAGAGCCTAGATACCATCTTTCAAGAAATTATCAAGGAGAACTGCCCTGATATTCTAGAGCCACAGGGCAAAATAGAAATTGAAAGAGTCCATCGATCACCTCCTCAAATAGATCCCAAAAAGAAATCTCCTAGGAATATTGTCGCCAAATTCCAGAGCTCCCAGATCAAGGAGAAAATACTGCAAGCAGCCAGAAAGAAACAATTTGAGTATTGTGGAAACCCAATCAGAATAACCCAAGATCTGGCAGCTTCTACATTAAGAGATCGAAGGGCTTGGAATGCGATATTCCAGAGGTCAATGGAGCTAGGATTAAAACCTCGAATCACCTACCCAGCAAAACTGAGTATCATGTTCCAAGGCAAAATATGGACTTTCAATAAAATAGAAGACTTTCAAGCTTTCTCAGTGAAAAGACCAGAACTGAATAGAAAATTTAACTTTCAAACACAAGAATCAAGAGAAGCATGAAAAGGTAATCAAGAAACAGAAATTGCAAGGGACTTACTAAAGTTGAACTGTTTTGTTTACATTCCTACATGGAACGATGATGTGTATGATTCATGAGACCTCAGTATTAGGGTAGTTGAAGGGAATATGCATATATATATGTTTATGTATATATATATATATATATATATATATATATATATATATAAGTGAATGTGTATGTATGTATGTATCTATGTGTATATGTATGCATGTGTATGTATGTATATATGTGTGTGTGTTTATATATATATGTATATATATATACATATATATATATGTAAAAGACAGAGAGCAGACACAGGGTGAGTTGAAGATGAAGGGAAGATATCTAAAAGAAATAAAATGAAATTAAGGGACTAGAGAGCAACATACTGAGAGAGGGAGATAGGGAGAGATAGAATGGGGTGGATTATCTCGCATAAAGGTGGCAAGAGGAAGCAGTTCTGTGGGAGGAGGGGAGAGGGCAGGTGAGAGGGGAATGAGTGAACCTTGCTCTCATCAGATTTGGCCTGAGGAGGGAATACCATACATACTCACTTGGGTATCTTACCCCACAGGAAAGAAGAGGGAGGAAGATAAAAAAAATAAAAGGGGGGGATGATGGAGGGGAGGGCAGATGGGGGTGGAGGTAATCAAAACAAACACTTTGGAAAGGGGACAGGGTCAAGGGAGAAAATTCAATAAAGCGGGATGGGTTGGGAAGGAGCAAAATGTAGTTAGCCTTTCACAACATGAGTATTGTGGAAGGGTTATACATAATGATACATGAGTGGCCTAGGTTGAAGTGCTCGACTTCTTAGGGAGGGTGGGTGGGATGGGAAGAAGGGAGAGAATTTGGAACTCAAAGTTTTAAAAACAGATGTTCAAAAACAAAAAAAAAAAAGGTTTTTGCATGCAACTAAAAAATAAGATACACAGGCAATGGGGCATAGAAATTTATCTTGCCCTACAAAAAAGGAAGGGAAAAGGGGATGAGAGGGGAGGGGGGGTGATAGAGGGGAAGGCTGACTGGGGAACAGGGCAACCAGAATATATGCCATCTTGGAGTGGGGGGGAGGGTAGAAATGGGGAGAAAATTTGTAATTCAAACTGTTGTGAAAATCAATGCTGAAAACCAAATATGTTAAATAAATAAATTTAAATAAAAAAAATAATAAAACTGTGAGGCCAAAGTTAAAAAAAAAAAAAGTAGAAGGCTCTGGGTGCAGTAATCATTTAGTAAGCCATGCTTTGGGATAGCCAAACAGAAAATCTGTTTTTAAAAAAATATAATACCAGAAATTTGAGTATTTTAAATGTCCTTGCCTGGAATCACAATCAAATTCAAATTTCAAATAAAGCAATGTATTCAATAGCAAAATAAATAAATAAATAAATAGATAGATAGATAGATAGATAGATAGATAAATGAATAAATAAATAAATAAATAAGTAAATAAATAAATAAATGAATGAATGAATGAATGAATAAATAAATGAATGGATGAATGAATGAATGATTAAATAAATAAATAAATGAATAAATAAATAAATGAATGAATGAATGAATAAATAAATGGATGAATGAATGAATAAATAAATAAATGAATGAATGAATGAATGAATAGATAAATAAATGAATGAATGAATGAATAGATAAATAAATGAATGAATGAATGAATGAATAGATAGATAGATAAATAGACAGATAGATAGATAGATAGATAGATAAATAAATAAATGCTGGTTGACTGAGTAACTACACAATACACCTACCTCCTTTTCTGCAGCATCTCAAAAACAAGTTATTTTTTGTTAGTAATGCACTGTAGTCCACCCATGTGTCTTTACATTTCACTTTGGGTCCCCTAGAGTAGTGACTCTTCAGAGACAGCTTTGTGTGGCAGATAGGGCACTCAATTTGAAGGGGAGAAGACCTGGGTTCAGCCCCCCTCAGGTTCTTATGAGCTTTGTGACTCTACACAAATCACTTAACCTCCCTTGCGTCCATGTGTAAAATGAGAGGGTTGGACTGAGCTGCATCTCTTTCAGGTCTAAATCTCTGACCATAGGATTCTTTTAAGAATATGGTACTCCATCATATGCAGGCATATAGGGTCCCTGTGAGAATATCAATGTGAAAAAAAAAGATGGGCTTTGATTGCAGAAAACAACAATATAATTTCCCAAATGCAAATTGGCCTGGACCTAACTCATAATGCCTTTGCAACATCTGTCCAAGATGGTAGACTGACTCAATGACCTGCCCACCCACAACTGCATTTTGAGTAAGCCTGAGATTTCACTGACATAGGAAACTTTAGGGTGACAAAACTCCCTTTGTCAAAGCGGGTCAGTACTTTTTTTGTAACTCCTAACTTTAGAGAGTTGTTAGAGCACTGAGGAATAGCAGGGGGAGCCATAGTACATAGAGTGCCAGGCCTCATCTTCCTGAGTTCAAATCTGACCTCAGACACTTTCTAGCCATGTGAAACTGGGCAAATCACTTCATTCTGTTTGCCTCGGTTTCCCCATCTGTAAAATAAGCTGAAGAAGAAAATGGCAAAACACTCCAGCGTCTTTGCCAAGAAAACTCCAAATGGGGTCACGAAGAGTCAGACACAACTGAGCAGCAACAACTAGAACACTGAGAGGTTAAGGAAGTTGTCCAGTGTCACATACTCAGTACTTGTTAGAGGTCAGACTTGAACCCAACTCTTCCAGGCTCAGAGGCCAGCTCCCTTTCTAATGTCACACAGCCTCAAGGTTATAGCTTAATGAAAAAAGGGCTGATGACCAGTAAGGGAGTTATTCTAGTATTAACTGTTTGTGTGTGTAATAAGATAATCAGCTGCTTAGGGCAAAAGTCAAAATTATAGCAAAAATAGAAGAAAGGATAAAAATGAGAAGACCCTGAATGCTCCAACCCAACACATTTGAAGGAACTGCTAAGTCAGTAAAAAAAAATTAAAAAGGAAATGAATAAAAGCAAAGACATTGACTCTATCACCATTATTTAGAGAAGTTTAACTGATATAAAACAGTCACTAGAATGAAGCCAAAAGATTTCAGAAACTGCTTCAGTAAGCAAACATTTGATCCTTGCTTTCGTACGCTCTAAAAATTCTCTTTACTTCAAAAATATTAATATAAATTCAATAACCACATTTCTACAGCAACCTAACACAGTGACTTGTGTAAAGTAGCCACTCAATAGATCTTTGCCAAATAAATGGAACGAATGAATATAAAATCACTAAATGATTTCCCAGCTGGCTACATTTCTTTGGCCTTTTCCACCTCGCCCCAGGAAACCTCTTCTGCCTGCATGATCACATCATCTCTGGAACTCAAACCTCATTCATTATCCTCTGCCCTAAGGACCTCTGATTGGCTGGTGAGAGCTCCTCCCAGAACCTCCAACTAAGGAGGGTACGCAGGCCAGTTCTCTCTTCATTTCCCATTGAGTTGCATTCTTCTGAAATTCTCCATCATCCCCAGTGAGTATTTTCCCTCCCCACCCCCTTTTTAGCCCCCTTTTGTGACTTCCTCCACTAGATTGTAACCTCCTTAAGGGCAGGGACTGTCTTTTTTTTTTTTATTCCCAGTGCTTAACACAATGCCTGGCACATAGTAAATACTTAATAAATGTTTTTGACTGAATTCCTGAAATGTAATGAAGAAGCAATAATTTAATAATTACCAATGTATTTTCTAGATCCCAAACATATTGTCCTCTATATTGCATCCACTTGAGCTCAAGGTGGGAATACGGAAGTAATTTTAAGTATCAGTTATTTCTCTTCTCTTTTTCATTAGGCTCTGTAGCTTCCAGAACTGTTCCCTGTATGTCTGGTTTGTCTTGGTTCAGCTGGTAAAGTCATTCAACTTTGTTCCCCCAAACTGCTTTACTCCATGTGGTTATCCTAGGCTGCTATTTCAGCCTGTCCTTGCTTGGACCACTACTGCCAGTTGAACGGCAAGGGAGGCTTTTGAGAATGTCAGTAATGGTCTGGCCATACAGTCTGCCCAAAAAGGGAAAGAATATAATGTGGCTGTGAATTCAAGGAGCAGAGAAATGTTCAGCAAACCCAGGCCATTTTATTTCACTAGGAATTGGTCCATAAAGCTTGGGACAAAGGGGCAGAATTGCCCAGAAAAGAATAGACTAGGAGTATTAGCCAATTAACCAAAAGATAAGAAAAAATGGGAAATTCAACGGGGCTAGAAGTTCTGTGGAACATGCAAAAGGTACTTATGCTTTCTTTCCTGGAGGATATTGGAAACAATTTGCTTTTGAAGCCATTTGTCTCCCATGCCTAGAATGCATTCCTTCCTCATCTCTGCCTCTCAGAATCCCCAGCTTCCTTCCAAACTCAGTTCAAGTGCTACCTTTCAGAGGAAATCTTTCTTGGTCCCTCCAATTCACTTGACCATGTAAGGCTAAGTAATCTTAGCCTGCACTGATGTCGTCCCTCCTCCTTGGTGCCCTCTCTGGAATCTGGCTCATACACTCATTGTTATTGGAAAATCAAGACTATTTCTAGGGTATGAAGGTTCTGTACATACTCTCCAGCCCTTCTGGTCCACCAAATAGTTCTTGCAAATCTAGAGTTTCCCATGTAATGCTGGATAGCACCCAAGTACTAATCTACGCTAAGGAGAAATAACCATTTGTGACTGCTCCTCTGATAATGAAATACATGCTGAGAATGAAGCCTGGGAGCAGAGTCATATTCCAAATGTTCCAGGAACAAATCAGGAGTTGTATCTTAAAGTGACAGGTCACATTCTCCCTCTTGGCAAAGACTGAAAAAAGTTCTGAAATTTAACTGTTAATCCTGATAACTGTAGTCCTAAATAGATAATATTGCTTCCTTCCTACTCTGAGAGAGAAATTAACTTTAGACTGAGTTCCACGATTCAATGTGTATTGGGGGAGAGGGGAAGTTGAGAACATAAGTCAAAATAGGTGAAAGATTTAGTTTTTGATTTTAAGTATGCCTAGGTCCTTGAATAGGACCACTGTGTGGTACAGGACCTGGAATCAAAAAGACCTGAGTTCAAATCCTGCTTCAGATACTTGCTAGCTGTGTGACCCTGGGCAAGTCACTTCACCCTGTTTGCCTCGGTTTTTTCATCTGTAAAATGAGCTGGAGGAAGAAATGGCAAACCACTCCAGTATCTTTGCCAAAAAAAAAAAACCCAAATGGGGTCATGTAGAGTCAAACATCACTGAAACAACTGAACAACAACAGGTCTTTGAACACAAGTCATTTATCAATTAAATTGTAAATAAAACATATTTTGAGGCTTGTAAGCATGAGTGCTTGTAAGGGGAGCTGTTGGCTACATTTTGATGGAGTGCCAATGGACTGACAATCACAAGTCCCACCCTGGGTGGGGCCATTGAGCCAGAGAAGCAAACATAGGACTCCTGAGGGGTGAACAAGGGTCATCTTTGATTCTAACTTGACCTGAACTAAAATCAAAGCCCAATATGGCTACTTGTCTAGCCCCTTGATCCTGTGATTCAAAACAGAACTGAATATGAGGCAAATGTGGTCCCCCATTCTTTCTTAGGAATGTCTCTCCTTCTTAAGGTCAGAACCTTCATTTTTGTCTTTGTACACCCAAGGCCTATCACAGTGCCTTGCACAGGGGAGGGGCTCAATTAATGTCTGCTGAATTTTATTGAAATGCAAATTAAAGCAATTCTGAGATTCTACCTCACATTCATCAGAGTGTCAAAGATGACAAAAAAATGGAAATGATCAATGTGTGAGGGGCTGGGGAAAGAGAGACACGCTGTTGATGGACTTGTGAGTAGGTAACAACCATTCTGGAAAGCAATTTGGAAATATACACAAAAAAGTTACTAAACAGTATGTGTGCCCTTTGACACAGCTATACAACTGCTAGGCCTGTGCTCAGAAGAGAAAAAAGGAAGAGGAAAAGGTCTTTTGGGTATAAAAATATTTATAATAGCTCTTTTTCGTGATGGAAAAAAAAGACCCTGGAAAGTAAGAGAAGAAATACTCTTCATTTAGCCATTCCCCTAATCAATAAGCAACTACTTTCATCTCATTTCTGCCAAAATTTAAAGCCTTACTATGAATATTTGAAGACAGTTGGGAATTTTCTTTCTCTTTTTAATCTCTTTACCAAAAATGCCCAGCAATGAGATCTTTAGATCAAAGAGTACAGATATTTTAGTCATTTTTTAGCATAATCCCAAATTGCTTTCCAGAATGATTGGATTAGCCACAGCTCCGCCAAGAGTGTATTAATAAGCAAGTCTTCCTGTAGCCCTTCCAGCACTGACCATTTTGTTCTTTGGTCATCAGGCTTATTTTGATTCGAATTTTTCCTACTATTAGTGATTTAAAGCAATTTTCCTTGTGGTTGCGAATAGTTTGCAAAACTTTTTTTTTTTCCTGAATTGTTTTCTCATGGAGGCAGCTGGGTGGTGAGGTAGATAGAACACCAAACCTGAAGTCAGAAAGACTTGAATTCAAATCCATCTTCAGACTAACTGTGATCCTGGACAAGTGCATTAACATCTCTGCCTCAGTTTCCTCATCTGTAAAATGGGGATCATAATAGCATCTACCACTCAGTGTTGTTGTGAGAGAATGAGTTTATGTTTGTAAAGCACCTTGCATACCATAAGCACTATATAAATGCTTATTATTATCATTGATATCATTATATCCTTTGAGCATTTATACATTGGGGAATAGCCTTTGATCACACATATTTATGTTAGTTGATTCCCCATAAATCTTGAATATTAAACCCTTATAAGAAATACTTATTGATTCTTTGCTCTAGTTTCTGCCTTCCACCAGTCAGTACAAGAATGGCCCTAGGATCCTGAGCTTCTTAATGTAAACATTCATATGGACCCAGACCCCTCATACCCCTCCCCAGGCATCTCCAGACCATGTAAACTATGAGTGAATCCTTCCCTCCCTCCCTCCAAGAATAGTAATCAAATCAACCCTACCGAAGCACTCCTCCTTGGTGATTACTCTCCTATATGTGTTGTCTTCCCTACAGCCCCTTGAGAGTAAGGTCTGTCTTGTTGGCTAGTATTTATATCCTCAAAGCTGAGCACAGTGCTTGGCACATAGTGAGAGCTTAATAAATTGATTTCCATTCTACTCCATGTTGTGGAGGTGAAATCAACAAGACTTGGAAATTAATTAGATATGGATGGTAAACAAAAGAGAACAGTCACAAAAGACATCTCCAAAGACACCCACAACACAGGGAAACATATATAGATAAATATACATACATGTGTGTGCACACAATACATTCATGTATACATGCATGTGTATATGTACATCCACATATACATGCATGCATGCATATCACCCATGTCACCCCAGAAGGCTACCACCCGGTTTATTATCTCTTTCCCCTTCTACCACTATCTCTTCTGAAAGAATAGTCTAATGAGTCAGTCTTTGCAAACACCAGCCAAGTGCTTTGGTCCCCTTGGCTTTCTCTTCCCTTTTAATAGCTATTGGTAGCCCCAGGATGCACCTTAATAGGACCTACCTCCTGGGGTTGCTGCAAGGATCACATAAGATAAAATCTGTAATGCACTTGAAGTACATGCTAACTATTATTATTATTATCAATGAGAAGAAAGGCATTGTTAGCCAAAAAGAAGGGGGTGGAGTAGGAACTAAGAAAGAGCTAGTTCTAAATATTTGTGTGCCTGAAGACCAGAGTTGACTAAAAGATCTCTCTTTGGAACTCCGTATTTTTCTTTTGGATTATTACAGAATTGCCTAGTATGTTTTCTGTAATGCTTATTAATCACCCCTTTAATATTCTAAAAGGGCAGCAGACTGTTTTCAGGGTGCAGTGATGGGGGAAGGCCTTCTTCTCCTATAAGTATAGCTGGGATTTGGGGCACCCAATCCAAACATAAGATATAGTAACAGCCTGGAGTCAGTAGAGAGCACTGATGAGCCAAGTTTGGAGAGTTTGGAGTGATGGAAATGGAGCAGGAACAACCCAAGTACCCAGAAGATCTATTAGCCTGACAATACAATAACTGTCTGTTCCAAAAATCTTTCTGTATCTTTTGTAAAAACCACAGTCAAGGATGTTCTTAACTAACGCTCCATGTTCCTTTTACAAGGTCAAACATGATACATTCTAGTATGATTTTAGATCCCAGGGAAAAAAAAAACCAAATTTGCCTCTACAGATGACTTGTGCTCTATAGATGAATTACAGATGTGCTTTCCCTTGTCAGAAGTTGAGGCCTCTATCACCTGCCCAAATGATTTTCTTAAAGTGTAAATCTGGCTATGTCACTCCCCAGCTCAATAAACACCATTGGCTCCCTATTACCTCTAAAACCAAAATTCAAACTCCTCTGTTATTTAAACCTAACTCTATATACCTTTCCATCCTTCTTACACCTTACTCCCCTTTCTACACTCCACAATATTAGCCTTCACAACATTCCTTCTCTCTCCTCCCTTCCTCTGCCCTGGCTGTTCCCCCGTGCCTGAAATGCATTCCCTTCTTACACTCCATTTCTCAGAATTCCTAGTTTCCTTCAGCTCCAACGAGAGACTTCCCAGCTATGAACATCTAGAAATGCACCACTTCCCCCCACCCTGCCCCCCAGCCCCAGCATCCACTAGGAGAGACTATTAAACTATTAAAAAGGGCAAGGGACTAGTCCCCTTTGGTCTATGTTTCCCTAGAGCGTAGCACAGCATCTGGCACATTCTAGGCACTTAATAAGTCTTGATGATTGAGTGCCAGAAAGTTTAGGTCCGAACTATAATAATTTGCTCATATCAGGTGCCTGATAACATCTACTTTTTCTTCTTCCTGATATTATCTCTGTTCTGTACTGTGTTAACTCAAGAGGAGATTGTTAACAAATAAAACATTGGATTATAGGATTATAACTCTCAGCAGGCCATCTAGTCTAATCTCTTCATCTTACAGAGGAAAAGGTTATGTGGTTTGTCCAGGTCACATAAGTAGGGAGCAGCATAGATACGATTCAAATTTGGGTCCCTTGACTCAAAATCCAGCTCTCTAGAACAAAAACAATCAGTTAATTAACTAGCATTTTAAGTACCTACTGGGTGCCAGGCAATATACTAGGTATGGGGGATACAACAAAAGGCAAAAGACAATCCCTGCTCTCAAAGGGGTCACAACTATGCACAAACAAGAAAGATTCAGAATAAAATGGAGATGATTAACATAGGGAAGGGAATGGTATCAAGCAGGATCAGGTATGATTTCCTGTAGAAGGAGGGATTTAGCTGAGAAAATAGGTAAAAGAGAGGCAGCAAAGAATTCCAAGCATCAAGGACTTCCATGAATACACCTGGAGTCAAAAGAACGAGTGTCTTGCCATGTTCAAGAAACACCAAGGAGACCAGTGTCACTGAAGCACAGATTATGCTGGGGGTAGGAGGGGAGGAGAGATATAAGAAGACCAGAAAGGTAGGAAGGGCCCTACTTATAAAAGTCTTTATATGCCAGACAATTTTATATTTGATCCTTCGGACAACAGGGAGCCAATGAAGGGAGTTGCAGGGGCCTACTGTCTTTCAACAGGGTCTACCTGGGGAACCTTTGGTCTCAAGGCCACATGTGGCCCTCTGGGTCCTCAAGTGTGGCCCTTTCACTGAATCCAAACTTAACAGAACAAATCCCCTTAATAAAAGCATTTGTTCTGTAAAACGTAGACTCAGTCAAAAGTCTGTACCCAAGGACCTAGAAGGCCACAGTGGCCTTGGTGCCACAGGTTCCCCACCCCTGGACCCTATCTCTCTAAGATTCTTTCTTCTAGTCCACCATATGACAAGACTTCTTTTGCTTCTAGGCTAAACCCAACTTTAGCTCCCCAGGCCTTGTTGGACTGGCTGAAGAGAGAACCCATAAACCCATAGGTTGTGTAAGATTAGAGCTGTGAGAAATAACTTTTTATCTGAGAATAATTCTCAACACCCATTCAGTGACATCGCATATCTCCAGTATCTCAAAGGTGTCATAAGATTCTTAAGTTAAAATTGTTTTTTATTCATTAATATAGATTTGCTATAGGATACCTTTTTTAAAAGGAGGAAGACATTGTAGTATCAAATTAATAACAACAGGGTCTCCCATCTCAAAGAAGTTTAAAATACCCTAGTCCCCCTCCCTGGGATGATGGGAGGAAACCACAATGATTAAAAAAAGACACTGCTTTTTGTAGCTGCTTGATCTGGCCTTCATGAATAGAGCTGTATTTGCTTCTGAAATCTGATTACAATCATTACAAGCTTACCGTCCCCTTATGAGTTTCTTTTTCTAAATGGCTTTTCAAGGATTCATAGAATCATAAAATCATCTAATCTCATCATTGAAAGTTTTCCAATCTCTATGTGAGAAACAAGGGGTTAGTAGCAAAGACAGAGGCCTCCTCCAGTGATAAGGTTTAGGGCAAAGGGAAGTGATCAGTGAAGGAAATTCTCGGGAAACTTATTTCCAACACCATGATAGGGTTAGATAGTCTATAAATGAAGTGAACAAATAGTCCTGGGTGAGAAACTAGAGATTACAAAAAAGCAGAGGCTATCGCATGAGTCCAGGGTGGGATTCAGAAAAGTGGGTCAAATGCTTCAGAAGAGTGTCCCTACAGGACAAGCTTCCCCTCTCTACTTCCTTCTGAGCATATAGATTACTGGCCTCTGCTTAACCAACCTCCCCTGCCTGCTGTGATTATCCAGGGGTCTGACACGAGAGTTTTGAGCTAATCAAATGCCACCCCTTCCATTCTCATTCCCTCCTAAGAGTGAAATGATATCCAGTTCCAAATGTGTTCTGTATGGCTTGAACATTTCCCAGCTATGAACATTTTTACCATCTTGTGGTTTGAGGATCTGAAAACTAAATTTTAGAAACCATGAAGACTTATGATGTGCCCCAGTCCACTATTAAATTACTAGCGCCCTATTCCCTATTGTGGATTTACTTTTCTCCTGTAAATCAAATAGTATGATCATAGTATGGGGTGAGGGGAAGTTGGGCTGTGGGTGTGGGTGTGGGTGTGAGTATGGGTGTTGCTAGTTGGTAACCACAAACACTGAAGTCCTGCTTTTCAGTTAATGGTTGGGGGTAACATACTAGGGGACCTCAAAATACCAAACCATTATAGTATGCTGCCTATCTCACTCTGATTCTCACTCTGAAGGAAAGAAAATATATTGAATATACAATTAAAATATTTTATGCTATTTTAGAAATACTTTTGCTTCAGTGGAAAGCATTTATCTCCTGGTATTGATAATCAAATGGTCATTGAACAAAGTTGTCTCTGATGTTACATTTTCAAATAATCTTATGTGGATGTAAAGTCTTTGGTGGGAGACATCACGCTAGGGAAGGATCTCCAAGGCAAGGGGTCCCAAACTTTGTTCAGTCACTGTACCCATTGGTTTTTAGTATACATTCACATGCCCTCTATTCCATATGGAAATAAGAGCTTACCAGGCATCTGAACACAAATTTTTGGTCATTCCCTAAGTCACTGCTTCCTCAACCTCCACTATCAGCTACTGTCAATTCAGAGGTCTGACAGAGGGCATGTAAAAATAAAAGAAAAAGACTAATTTTTCATAAAGAAAACTTTAATCAGTACATAACAACAATTTTTAGTATCATGAAGGAAGAAAACAGGCATTTATTAATTTACCTACTATGTGCCAGACACTATGCTAAGAACTTTATAACTATTATTTCATTTAATCCTCACAACAACCCTCAGAGATAGGTGCTATTATTAGGCAAATTTTACAGTTAAGAAAACTGAGGTAAACAGAAGTTAAGTGACTTGTCCAGGGACACACAACAAATAAGTTTGTGAAGCTGTATTTGAATGCAGGTCTTCCTGGCTCCAGGCTCAGAACTCTATCCACTGTGCCACCAAGCCACTTCTAGGCAGTTATCATAACTGTCATAAAGTTATTCTGTCTTCAATCCATTATTTTTTTTCACTAGCAGGACTACTTCTTGATTATTTCAATAGGATAATACTGTTATTTACCAAATGTTCTCCATATCCCCTTGACAAGCTTCTCCTTGCTCCCTGGGGAGGGGGAATGTGGGAAGACAACAACCTCACTTGAATCAACAAGCTGCCCCTGTAAATATTGTCCAAGTTGAGAAGCAATAAGTACAGTGCAGAATTACATTCTCAGTACCTTTCAACCAACTCTGAGACTATAAAGAGGTGATTTGATATAAAATATTATATGTAAAAGTCTGCCTCCTTCATTCTCAAGTCTTTATCAAGGATGCATGTGATATCTGTGTAAATTATTCTCATGAAGATTTTGGAGATGAGAAAATTAGCACTTGGATTGGTAGTTATGAAAGTTTTCTTGGGCACCTAATTTTGGTAATAAAGTCCATGATTTTTCCAAATATTTATTATTCTCCCCTTTTTCAGGTTATCTTGTGAACTTATCTCTCAATACTAGCATGGACTTACTCTTTCTATGCTTGGTCTAGTCTGCCTGGTGTATTTTCTTTAATGTTATTTCTTCTTTCTTACTGAGGAGACTGCCCCTTGAAAACTGTGATATTTTATTCTGGATGAGGTGGTTCAATCATCATTGATGGAAAAAAGAGTTTGTGCTTGAAATCATCACATCTTTGGCATGTTTTATTTGTTCATCTCCCTCCACTCAATGCCATTCTCAATGCCTTCATTTTGCTTAATTGGGTTTCTCATCAAGCTTTCTGTAAACATACTTTTTCTCTTCACTTCTCATTGGTCTTTGGGGCAATAATATTCATATTATTCTATTATTCTTCTCTATAAGATATTACAAACAAATTTATATTCTAAACCATTGTTGCCCTTTGCTGCATTATCTCTCCAGTTGGAAATGATGTTGAATGTTTGTTAACTGAGGCGGTGCTTTCTAGGCTTTTTTTGGTTTTCATTGTAATAATTGATTTATATAGGTTAAACTTAGGAAATTGTAATAGTTGGTGTCAATGACCGTTCTTTTATCCATTTCTCTTTTTTCAGCATCAACAGCTTATTTAAATAGGTTAGGATGAAGTCATCTCTATTGTGTCTGTCCTGTATCATCATACCATGTCATCATCTCAATAATTTTATTCTTTGTTCAGATTTAGTGTTGATTTTAACCTTTCCCATAACAAGTTGGTTTGCTCTATGAGGCCGCTAGGTGGTGCAGTGGATAGAGTTTTGAGCCTGGAATTAGGAACAGCTGAATGTAAATCCAGCCTCAGGTTACTGGTTATGTGACCTTGGGCAAGTCACTTAACTTTGTCAGTTTCAGTTTCCTCATATATAAAACAGGGATCAAATGAGATAATGTTTAAAAAGCTCATGGCACATAATAAGCATTACACAAATGTTAGTTATTATGATGGGGCAGCTAAGTGGCATAATGGATACAGCAAATATATATTCAAATCTGAACTCAGACACACATTAGCTGCATGACCCTGGACTTAACCTCAGTTTGCCTCAGTTTCCTCAGTTGTATAATGAGGATAATAATAGTAGCTACCTCCCCAGGAGGTTGTGAGGATGGAACGAGATAATATTTGTAAAAGCACTTAGCACAATGCCTGTCACTTAAGTGTTACATAAATGTTAGTTATTATTATCATTAATATTATTAGCTCAGAGGTTATGTGACATACCCAAGGTCACACAGCAAGTTAATGCCAGAACTGGCCTCCTGACTCCAATTCCAGTGCCTTTAGACCCCTCCTCTCAGATGCTGACCCTGCACGTGGGCTCCAAGTGGGAACACCCTGGGAGACCAACTTTGAGGAATGTGAGAATTCTTCAAAGCCAAAAGTGTGTTAGTGAACATCAGCCCTACCTCAGTGGTCAGCAGAAGCAAAATCAGGAGGAGCTAATTATGTTATTGTGTGAGTTGTCGGCGGCACAATGGAGAGAGTGCTGGATTTTGAATTGGAGGACATGAGTCCAAATCCACTCCTGCTACTTACTACTACCCAGGTAACTTTGGGCATCACCTATTCAGTCCTCAGACTCTGCCCAAAACCTATAATTCTACTGTAACAGTCTTTCTGGTCAAACTCTAACCTGGCATGACCCCAGGGTGTTACTCTAGCATCCTGTGAGATCATACAAGTTTATTTCCCTCCAGACTCCAAAGTGGGGCTCAGGGCCTAACCTCCAAGGGTACACAGCCCACCAAATCTCCCCACGTTAGCCAATCTTGAGGCTTATTTCCAACACAACCATGCCTAATCTAATATGCCGACACTCCTCCATTCCATAGGCTCCCTCTGCTGTGCAAACTTCCTCTGATATTGACCCCTCAGAGCAGTCATAACTGTCATTCAGGCACCCACATTATAGCTATGTTAGTGCTATTAGGAAAATGCCCCCACCCCACCCTTAAATCACCTCCTAACTTTGGCAGGCACCCCTGGAAGGGTGGGCTCTGGGTGCTCCAGGGAAGTGGCTGGTGAGTAAGAGCCTGCCTACTCTCATTTTATTTTGGATGAGACCAAGTGAGTCACAAAGTATGTGCAGAAATGGATGGCTTGTAATTCACACTGTATCTCTCATCACATTTCATGTCCCTTAAAACCGATCTCTCTTCCAAAGTTCTCTATTACTATTGAGGAAATGGTAATAATAGCTAAAATTGATAGCACTGACTACATGCCAGGCACTGTGCGAAGCGCTTTACAATCATTATCTTTATAGATCCTTTCAACAACCCCAGGAGGCAGGTGCTACTATGATCCCCGTTTTATAGCTGAGGAAACTGAGGCAAGCCAGAGTTAAGTGGCTCACTGAGGTTCGTGCAGCTGGTAAATGTCTGAAGCCAGATTGGAACTCAGGTCTTCAGACTCAGCAGTGCTCTACCCACTGCACCACCTAACTGCCCCCATCATCTCTCCACTCACCCAGCTTCGCAAGCTCAGTGTAGTCTGATTCCTCATCTTTCCACCTCATATCCATCCAATCAGCTGCCAAATTTGGTCATTTCTGCCTTCTTGTCTTTTGTGTCTGTACCACTCTCCCTATTCACACAGGCACCCCACCCTTAGCCTTTGGACTTCAATATGACCCTAATTGACCCCCTTGGCTCATGTCTCTCCCCTCTCCAATCCATCCTCTCCTGCCAAAGCTATTTTCCTATATCCTAGATCAGATCATGGAATTTTCCTGCTCAACAGTCTTCAATGGCTCCCTACTGACTCTAGGATAAATACTCATCTTCATCTCATCTTTTTCTGATGCCTTTTTTGGTGTGTATTGTAATGTACATAGTGACCAGCACGGTAGTAGATTTATATAATATATATGTATTATATATATAATATATATGTGTATATAACTACATACAGGCATAGAAGAAATGCATGCTCAAATTTTCCTTACTGATAGGGCGACACCAGTTTAAAAAGCTTGGAGACCTCCCCCCTTGTTGGTCAGTCACTTTTCAGTCATGTCTGACTCTTTGTGACACCATCTAGGATTTTCTTGGCAAAGATTCTGGAGCAGTTTGCCATTTCCTTCTTTGGCGTATTTGACAGATGAGGAAACTGAGGCAAACAGGGTTAAGTGACTTGTCTAGGGTCACACAGGCTAGTAAGTGTCTGAGGTCAGATGTATACTCAGGAAGATGAGTGTTCCTGACTTCAAGCCTGGTGCTCTATCCACTGCACCTCCTGCTGCCCCTAGGTGACTAGATACCCCTGATATTCCTAAATGCCAATCCCTAAAATATCTGTGTACACCATCACTGCCTCTAGAGAGTTCAGGATGGGCAATGTAAAGATGGGCAAAGTAATGGCTGCTCCTTGAGAGAATCTAGGACAACAAATATTTCTTAGGCACCTACTACCATTGAGGCAATGAGGTGGCTCAATGGTTAGAGAGCTGTGCCTGGAGTCAGGATAGGCCTGAGTTCAAATCTGACCTCATACACTTACCAGCTGTGTGGTCCTGGGCAAGTCACTTAACTTCCATTTCATTTTCCTCAACCATAAAAGGAAGGAATTGCTGCAGTAAAAGACACTGAGGTCCCCTTCCATTCCAGATCTATGATCTTACAATTTCACGGCACCAGACAGTAGCTTTTCAAAGCCACTGAAACCCAACATGCTGGCAGCAGAGTGAGGAGGCATTGGATAGAGTTGTAAGCAAAGAAGAGTCTTCCTCCCTTAAAGCCTCCAACCCCATACTGAGCACACACACACACACACACACACACACACACACACCACACCACACCACACCACCACCACCACCACCAGCAACAGCAGCACCACCATCACCACCAATGCCACCAACACCAGCAGTACCAGCACCACCACCACCAGCACCAGCACCACCACCAGTACCACCAGCACCAACAACAGCACCACCACCAGCAGCACTAGCAGCAGTACCACCAGCACCAGCACCACCACCACCACCACCATCACCACCACCACTACCACCACCCAGCACACTGTCTCTGAATGTGAGTCATCCTAAGGAGGGAAGGAAAGGAGATATGTTATCACTCCTTGTTTAGCTAGTTCAGGGTCTGGGGAGAGGGAATGAAAGGTTTCTGTTTTGTTTTGTATTTCGAGAAAGAATGATTGCCTACTCTGTGACCTGGTTGTGCTGGAATCCCAGAAACTCTGGGTGGGACTCCAAAGTAGGCAGACTTTGAACCACAAGTAAAGCAGCAAACCTGGACCTGAAATTCCTGAGAGAGGGTGTCACCCAGGAAAGAGGGTTACCAAGGGAAGTTGCCAAGAGTTCAAACCCAGAAACTAAACAGTACCTGCCCTGTGTCCTCTATGAGAGGTGTACGTCTTTTCTTTAAACATTGCCTTGCTCAGAATCTTCTGCCTGATCCAGAGAAAGAGAGGCTGGCAGGGACTGGAAAGGCCATTTCATCCTGTTCACTGGTCAATAAGCATTTATTAAGCAAATAGAGGGCAGGGCCCAGAGTCAGGAAGACTTGAGTTTTATCTACAATCTCAGACATTTACTAGCTGTGTGACCCTGGACAAGTCACTTAATCCTGTTTGCCTCAGTTTCCTCTTCTGTAAAATGATCTGGAGAAGAGCTTGGTAACTCACTCCAGTATCTCTGCCAAGAAAACCCCAAGTTGGGTCAGGAAGAGTTGGATACGACTGAAACAACTGAACAACAAAACAAAAGCACCTACTATGTGTCAGGCACTATGCTAAGTACTGGGGATACAAAGAAAGATCAAAAATACTTGACTTTTAAAACCCTTCATAATTTGAGTCCTTCCTACCTTTCCATTCTTCTTACGCCCTACTGTCTTCCACATAATCTTCGATTCTCTGACACTGGCCTCCTGGCTCTCGCTTAAACATAACCCTCCTTTTCCTGACTCACTGGCTGTCCTGTCATTCCTGGCATGTTTTCCCTCCTCCCACCTCTTAGCTTCCCTGGCTTCTTTCAAGTCCCAGGTAAAGCCCCCATCGTCTTCTGTAAGACTTTCCCAGGCCTTAAGGCTGGCACCTTCACTCTGAGATTATCTCTAATTTATCCCGTCTACGACTTGTTTTTACATAGTTGTGTTCATGTCGTCTCCCTCATCAGACTGTGAGCTTCTACCTGGGGCTAAGGGTTGGTTGGTTTGTTTTGCTTCTATTTTGTATCTGTATACTTGGTACTTTTGTCTGACTCATAGTGCTTAATAAAAGCTTACTGACTTCACTTGAAATCCTTATTCAGTCGATTTTTCATTGTATCCGACTCTTCATGACCTCATTTGGGGTCTTCTTGCCAAAGATACTGGAGTGCTTTGCCATTTCCTTCTCCAGCTCATTTGACAGATAAGGAAACTGAGGCAAATAGGGTTAAGTGACTTGCCCAGGGCCACATAGCTACTAAGTGTCTGAGGCCAGATTTGAACTCAGGAAGATGAGTCTTTCTGACTCCAGGCCTGGCATTCTATCCACAGCTCCACCTAGCTGAAATCTTGTCCATCATTTAAGACTCAATTCTGGTACTACCTCCCTATCTCATCACAGATCTTTCCCTCATCCCCGTTCTAGCTAGAAATAGTCTTGGCCACCTGCAAAAACAAAACAAACAAATAAACAAAAACCAGAGCTTTCTATTTCTAACTCTTTAAAAGTATCACATTCTATCTTGAATTAATAGCTTGTGTGTGTAGTTATGTGGATACGTGTGGATATGTGTGTACATCCATATGTATATATACATATATGTGTGTGTATATCCTCTCCTAGATTGAGAGTTCATTGAGAGCAGGGACTGTGTCTTATCGACACTGCTATTCCCCATAGCCCACTTAGAACAAAGCCCTTGACAAATATTTCTTTGATGAAAGAAGGCATAAATGAATGAATGGTAGGCAAGTTGATGGACGAAATGATGAAGGCAGTGCAACAAATATGAGAGTGGGATGACCCTGAGTCACTATCACAAAGCTCCCTCTATGACTGGCTCCCTCTAAAATTGACTCAACGTCATTCCTGAACACAAAGAAAAAATAGAGCTAGGAGGGACTTTGGAAGTCATTGAGCCTATAGGTGTCATGGCGGCTGGCCACAAGAAGCCAGTAGGGTGTGGCCCAAACTGGACCAAATGTAATTAGGAAATGTTTTTAAAAATAAATAAAAATACAATACAACCTAGATAATGTTAATTTGTGGTTTTCTAAATCAACGTGCACCTATAGGTTTCCATTTCTATGTGGGTTTGACACCAGTAGTTCAGCCCAATCTCCTCATTTCACAAATGAGAAAACTGAGGCCCCAGATCTTTCACTTACTATTTTTTCCCCTGTGGTCCAGATCTGGGATTTCATCAGATCACATTCTCTAGATTGTAACCTAGAATTTTAGAGATACCTAGGTGCACTGAGTGATTGAGTGAGTTGCCCAAAATCACACAGAAAGCATGGGTCAAGGTAGGACTCAAACCCTGGTCTTCTTAAGTATGCTGCCTCCTTCATTGACTTGCCCCACTTCAAAATCTTCAAATAATGAAATTTCCAAATAAGGAATTAAAGTTATTTTAAAACAATATTTTTAAAAGCAATAATAATATTAAGCGATAACAATAAATATAACTTTTCAGGCCTTACCTTATTTCTTTCTGGTTTTTTTTTTCTATTTCTGTTTCTTCTTTGTGTTCAGGAATGAGTTTAGGAGGGACCCAATGGAGCCACTGTGATGGTGACTCAGAGTTATCACTCTTCCCTCAAACTTGCCACACTACCTTCATTGGAGGCCGCTAGGTGGTACAGTGACTAGAGTACTGGGCCTGGAGTCAGGAAGACCTGAGTTCAAATCAAAACCTCAGACATTCACTAGCTGTGTGACCCTGGGCAAGTCACTTAACTCTGTTTGCCTTAGTTTCCCCATCTGTAAAATGGGGAGGATAATAATAGTGCCTACCTCCCACGGTTGGTGTAAAGATCAAAAGAGATATTATTTGTAAGGTGCTTAGCACAATAGCCATCACATAGTAGGTACATTATACCTGTTAGATGTAATTTGACAATTTACATTTCTTTTGAAAAAACTCATGTTCTCTCATTGCAGGGTGGAAGTGACCCTGGTTCTCCAAAGAAAGGGCATGCAAACACTGGCAGATTTTATACGATGCAAAGGCTCCAAATACAAGCCTTCAGAAGAATGCTACTAGAAGAATGCCTCCCCTTAAAAAAAATTAACATGTTTTTACTTAATGTATATTTTTGCATACACTTATATGTGTGCAAAGCCAGTGTTTAGCCCAGCGCCTGGTATTTAGCAGGTGTTTGACAGATGTTTATTAGTGGATTGATTGACTGCTATGCAGTTTCCTGTGCTAGAATGTAAGGTCCCTGAAGGCAGGGATTGCTTTATTTTTGCGTTTGTACCCTTAACATCTAGCTGAGTGCCTGGACCAAGCAGACTCTTCATTCATTAAGCACTTAATAAGTAGCTGCTGACTGACTAGCTGTCTGGTGCCTAAACACTTGCCCAGCTAAGTCTGCAGATTGATGAATTGACAGGTTGGCCGAACAGTGATGAATTTTTCAGACTCAGCAACTCTCGGAGACCATAGAGAGCCTGCTGCCTGCATCAGCTGCCCACAAAATTACAGACCCTGAAAGTATTGAAATCAGTCACATGATTAGTGTTTTCTTCCCCTAATTTTATTGATGTGTAGGTTTGGGGGTTTTGTAGTTTTTTTTAACAAGAAAGTTTTCTTCTGCTGTTGGAGAATGACAAAGTTCCTGGCATAGAAAAGGCCTTGAGGAATTATGATAATAACACATTTACAGCAAGCGTTCTCAAAAAGTGTTTTCCTCGAATCCCTATGAGATAGCTAGGGCAAATATCTAATCCCATTTTACAGAAAAAGAAACTGAGGCTCTCTGAGCTCCCACATCTTGCCCAGATTGGCATCACTGGTAAGTACTTGGAACAGGATTTGAACCCAGGTGCCCTAGCTCTGAGTTCATCACACTGCCTTTCAATCATCCTGACCTTGCGGCTCATCTCCCCAGGTTCAGTGAGCATTCCACTTAACACCGTCTCACAGGAGATGAGGAGCTGTGTTATTTTTAAAGACCTCCAAATGAGAGGCTTCTTCTAGCTCGCTCAATAACCATCCCGTGCTTAACAACCCTCCCTGTCAAGAACTCCTTCCATGTATATAACCTAAATCTCTCATGTCACAGCTGAAATCTGTTTCCTCTTTTCATTTCTCAGTTGATATTGAGAACAGCAGTTCAGCGTCCTCTGGACAGGAGTCCTTCATAGCCAGTGTGAATGTGAAGTAATGAGGCAGATTGTCCCACGCGGCCTTGTAATAGCCTTGGGCCCTTTCTTCGCCAGCCTGATTTGTAATCCCGGATTCTACCACTTAATCATGTCTATGGCTCTTCTCTGTGTCCTACAGCTCAAGTGGAGGATTTTATTTAAAAATCTCAGCTCAAGTTCCCTACATGGGCACAGGGAGTAAAGACACTTCCCAGTCCTGGGATGGCTCCCCAGGTGCCCCTTTCTTTTATGTCCTGCTTCCACTGCCCAGAATTCATTAGATTCAATTTAATAAACATTGATTAAGCAGCTCCTTAGAGGTCATCGCATCCAACCTTAATTTTTTACCGATAAGGAAAATGAAGAAACTAGGTGAAGTAATATTGCCACCATCTTGATACAGGCCCTCATCACCTCATACCTGGACTACTGAAATAGTTTGCTGGTTGGTCTCCCTGCCACAAGTCTCTCCCTACTCCAGCCTCCCCTCCAACCAACTGTCAAAATGTTCTTACTAAAGTTCTTACACATCACCTCTACTGCCACCACCACCATTCAAGAAACTCCAATGGCTCCCTGTTATCTCAAGGAACAAATATAAAATCCTCTTTCACTTTTTAAGTCCTTTATAACCTGGAGCTTTCCTACCTTTCCAGTCTTTTTACACCTCCTCCTTGGTCTGACTTTGCACAGCTCTGCCTCACTTAAATCCAATTCACATACAAGTCATGACATCATTCTGCGAAGTCCTTGGGTGCTCTGGGAAACAAAGGATGAACAACAACCCATGTACTCTTATCATACAGTGAAATTAGCCTCCCTACTGTTTCTCATACAAGACACTCCATATCTGGGCACTGGCCACGTTCTCTGGCTGCCCTCATGCCTGAAATGCTCTCCCTCCTCCTCTCTGCCTCCCAGCTTCCTCCAAGTCTCATCTAACACCCACCTTCTGCAATTAGCCTTTCCTGATCCACTTTAATAGTGTTACCTTCCCTCTGCTTGTTACCCCCAACTTATTGTTTATATCTTATTTGTACCTGGTTTTTTATATTCTACCTCTCCCATTAAATTGTGAGCTTCTTGAGGGCAGGAACTGGGTTTTTTTGCCTTTCTTTGTATCTCTATAGGCAATTCAACAAGCATCTATTAAGTATCTACTATGTGCCAGGCACTGTGCTAAGTACTGAAGACACAAAGAAAGGCCTACAGAGTAGGAGTTTAATAAATGCTTGTTGACTGACTGACTTATCCGATGCCACACATGCACAGGAAGGGACAGAGCTGAGATCTGAACCCAGGTCCTCCAACCTAAGGCTTGGGAGAACGAAGACAGAAACTCCTGCAAGGCTTACATTCTACTGGGGGTTAGCTGAAGGCATGAGAGGACAAGCAAGTACACAAATAAATAAAATACCTGATAAAATGACAGGGAAGAGAGAGTATTAATAACTGGGAAGACAGGGAAATATTTTACATAGGAGTTGGCACCTGAGCTGAGTCCTAAAGGAAGCTAGGGATTCTGAGGGGAAAATGTGGGGAGAGCATACATTTCTGGCATGGAGGAGGGGGAGACAACCTGTGCAAAAACACAGAGATTAAAAATAGAATATTAAGCTCAAAAGACAGCTAGGAGGCCAATTTGGCAAGAATATAAAATGCACTAAAGTGAAATGAGTCTAAAAAAGATAATCCAAAGAAGGGTTTGCATGTTTGCCCTATAGGGATTAAGGAGCCATGGAAGCTTTGTGAGCAGAAGGGTGACAGGGTCAGACTGTGTATAAGGAAGATTAATTTGGAAGCTATATCGGAGGTCAATCAGAGAAGGGCAAGACTGGAAGCAGGGAGAGCATTGAGAAAACTATAGCCATAGTCCAAGTAAGAGGTGATGAGGACCCAACCTAAAACAGTATTTGTATGAGTGGAGAAAAGGGGAGACTCTCTGCTGAATACCATTCTCCCATCACCACCACCTGCTAGGCATCTCCACCTGGATGTCCCATAGGCATCTCAAACTCAAGATACCCAAAACAGAACTCATGATCTTACACATACCCCCCCCAACACACACATACACACACACACACACACACACACACACACACACACACACACACACGCCTTTTGCACCTAGACTTTTTTTTTTCTGTCACTATCATCTTTCCAGGCCCCTGGGTTTGCAACCTGGGAATCATTCCTGGCTCTTCTCTTTTCCTCACCATTCGTATCGAATCAGTTGCCAATTTTTATTGATTCTGTTTCCATGTTTCTCATATGCATTCCCTTCACTCTATTACACATGACTGCCACTACCTGGTCCAGGAGTTCTTTACACCTCACCTGAACCATTGTCACATCTTTCTAATTTCTCTCTGCCTCCATTTTCTTTCTGCTACAACCTCTGCACAGCTACTAAATCAATATTCCTTTTTTTCTTTCATTTACTTAATTTTAACATTTAGGATTTTTTTATTTTGATTTCCAAGTTCTCCTCTCCCTCTCACCCACTGAGAAAGGCAATCACAGGAGAGGCAGAGCCAAGATGGTGGAGAGGAGAGAAAGGCAGTCAATGTATAAATCAATATTCCTAAGGAACAGATCTGACCATGTCACTCCATTGCACAAAAAGCTCCAGTGGCTATCTTTTACCTTTAGGATCAAATACATAAACCTATGTTTAACCCTTCAAAGTTTGGATCCAACCATATCTTTCTTTGAATATCTCATATCATCCCCTGGCACACACTTTATGTTTCAGGCAAACTGTATGGTCTTTCCACCTTTGATATTCTGCCTTCCACTTCCATGACTTTGAACACATTGAAATCCCTACAAGGTTCAGTTCAAGCTGTTTCCTGTATTGGTCTTTTTGGTGTCACCTTGGTTGATAGCCCTTTTCTTAATCCCCTGAGTTAATTTGTTATATATTTTATATTTACTTTTATGGACACATGTTCTCTCCCCATAGAATGTAAGCTCCAGGAGGGTAGGGATTGTTTCATTTTTGCCTTTGTACCCATTGCATCTAGTACAGGAACTGACGTGTAATAGTTGCTATGCCTGTTGGATAGAATTCAGTTTCTGTTTATAACCTCGGCACCCCTTTTCTAAGCCTTCCTAAAGGCAGGCTGTCTTAGATGTCTATTGGTGGAAGTTCCAAGCATAAAAACTATAGATGTCCCTAGACAGAACTGAAGATGCCTACCTATGGGCATAACCCAGCTGAAACCTCTTCTTGAAAATCAGTCATTGAGAAAACATCAGCTTCTGGACCAGGCATCTGGAGAACACATGGTGGGAATTAATCCACTGAGCTTTGAAATTCTGCCCTGGGGCTGAGCTATCCTGATTGTGAGTAGGTGAAAGCAAACTCGGAGTGTGCAAAAGCCAACTCCGAAGGGGAAAGCTGATTATTAAATTTTCAATGTGACATTTACACCTCCTAGATGAGCAAGCACAATAATAATTCAGGGCTTGATTTATTGTTTTGTTGATTGTGTAGCCTTAAGAAAGTGATGCAGATTAAACTTAAAAGTGTGTTCATTCCTGGGGTAAACACAAGTAACCTAGCATATTTAGCCTCATTTCTCATCCAATCATTGGCTATTTGTTTCCACCTTTCTTTGAGAACAGATCAGTACTGCCATTGATTCTATAAAGTATCACAACTAATTGCCTTCCACTGACTGAGTATCCGTATGATTCCTCCAGACCAAAATTTCCTTTCCTGGCCACAACTCCCCAATATTGGTTGCCTCTATGAGAATAGAAGTTCCTATTTTTGTATTTGTGTCCCCAACATCTAGCACGGTACTCAGCATACAGTAGGAGCTTAATAAATGTTTTTTTCATTCATTCATTCGTTAAGAAATAACAGTCATTCTTTATAAAAATAATGCTGTAATAATTACTTATACTGGCAATAACATTTATAACTTTTGCACCTAGATATTCACAATTAGCAAATATTTCTTTAAGAGTTTTTCTAGAGAATTGAGTTATGATATGCCTGGGTCTGGACCTTATACCAAAAAGGAGTTTTTGCCTTTATCTGGTTCCTTAAGTGACTATCTTTAAAAAAAAAAATTTAAAACTATTTATTCATCAGAGTCATAGTCTAAAGTTTTGAAGCAATTCATACATTTATCCCTTTGCTCTTTTAGGGTGGTTCCTATTGGCTAGACAACTTAAGATACTCAGGCTTTCTATAAAATCTTTATGGCTTAGGTCCATTTTCGATTCTCTTTGCTCTTCTCGCATCATTTACTGAGAGAATAAAACTTATCCTTACTGTGTTTCAAGTTCTGTTCAATGCTCTCTCCTCCTGACTGAGTTATCTAAAAGTTAACTGGGTAGCTGAAATCTCTCTCCCATCTCCCTGGATTGAGAGATTAGACCTTGTTCCACTTCATCTTCTCTGACTTCCTGATTTGGAGATCTGTCACATCCCCCTGCTGTGAGATCCTTTATTCTCTTCTCCTTTTATCTTTACCCAGAGACTTTTAAGAATTTTCCTTTGTTCCTCCTATTTCCATAGTGACTTTGGCGCTTGAATATCCTCCTATCGCCTTCTCTGGCAGACCTTACACGGGGATTTTACAGGAGTTTAGTTTGAATCGAAAATGAGAGATGGGCTACTTAATAATTAGTGCAAAAGTCGTCCTAGACATCTCCCTAGCTGACCATACTATATACCCTTCTGTATTCATTATTTTCACTATGCTTTTCATATCATTGTGTTTCTCAAAGACTAAACTAGTCAGTTTCTTGTAAAAAAAAAAAGAATCTCGAGTCATATTCATTTCTGATGCCTTTGACTTTGATTTATTTTTCATCCAATATCTTTATTGTTTTTGCCTACGCTTCTACAACTCTTGGTCTTTTCTATGATAATTACTGAGTTTTTCTGTGCCCTCATTACTCCAATCCCCTCTGACCAAATTTCAGCTTTCTTTTTTTCTCCAAAGAACAGGTAGCAATCCCTTATCCCTACAACCAATCAATCAACAAACATGTATTAAAGCTAACTATGGAGCTGGCTTTGTGCCAAGCCCTGGGGGCACTGTACTAAGCACCGGGACAAACAGCGGGCAAAAGACTGAACTCTCTGAAGCAAAAGTTGGGACACATCTTTCTCAGAGTTTCCTTAGATTCCTTCCATTTCTTCTGGCACGAGCCTTTCATAGGCCCAGCTGCCACCATTCAGTATTCACCTCACAGCAGTCCTAAAAGAATGCAATGGAGGACAAGGCAGAAAAATGTTAGGCAAGAAGATAGGGGGCCCCAATAACTGAAGACAGGAGAGAGAAACTTCAATTTTTTAAAATATAGCTATTTGAGTCAAAGAAAGGAAACAGGAAGCATTTTGTCCCGCTTCAGTCAATAAACAAATTCAAGGCCATTAGTCTATTCAAGCTACTATTTGGTTACTGGGTAAACAAAGAGATGTGTAGGAGTGAATTGGATGCCTGCCTTCTGGGAGCTTATAATCTAATTAGAGAGAGAATAAATATTTAGGATTGTGAATTTTTATGGAAGGGACTTAGAGGCCACTGAATATAACTCCCTCATTTTACAGATAAAGAAACTGAGGCAGAGAAACATGAAGTGACTTGCCCAGGGTTATGCAGCTAATAATTGTTTGAGGCAGGATTTGAATCCAGACTTCCTGATTCCAAGTCCAGTGCTCTATCCACCACATAATGCTACTTTGTATCATTCATTAAAAGATAACTGACAATACTTCCACATTCCAAGGATCTGTGATTTCATTGACATGGGGATTTCATCCAGAGATACAGATCAAAAAACTACTCTCTGACTAGGTGGACGATCTTTGGTAATTGCTGGGGATGAAAAAAGATACGTCATACAATCAACATGGAGACTGGATTGGCTCAGGGAGACTAAAGACCTGGTTCTTGACATCAGTTCCTGGACACCTGAGCAATTGCCAGTGCCCTCACTCATGACTGGCTGATGAAAAAGAATGGGCGACACAGGCAATTAAGTCAATTGAAGATGCATGTCCTTGTGGAATATCCTTCTCCTGCTATGGTGAAGTAAATCTTCTTTGGTTAACTGTTGGATGATTTTCTTCTAATAGTGGACATAAACTACCAGGTGACTGGCCTGAGTCAGGTCTAGTCCAGAATAGCAGTCCTGAGGTCAGTTCATTGTTGGGCCTATACTCAAAGCCTTTACCAGTGGCTTGGTATAACCCAAAAGAGCTTTTTTGTGCCCTTTTAGAGCAACCATCAAGAGACTAGGGGTCACCTTCTGCCATGATGAGGCATCGGAGGACTTTGTTTCGATTTAAGATTCAAAGAAGCATAAGACAAGTGCCAAAGGAAGCAGAACAAAGTCTTTAGGAGGATTTCAGGGAGAGGAAACAACATTGTGAACTGGAAAGTTTGGGAAGGATTTGAGGAATGAAGACTTGAACCAAGGCTTAGAGGGTAGATGGAATTCACAAAAAGGAATACTTCCCCTGTGGGTAAAATAATCACATCTCTTCTTACAAATCCCAAACCTATCTCTGCAGCCTCAGCCTCTCTCCAGGGAAACAGTACATTTTTCCAAATGACTGTTCAATTTCTCCAACTGGATAGCCTGCCAGTGCCTCAAATTCAACATCATCTCCCTCCAAAATAGCTACCTTTCTCACCAAGTTCCCTCTTTCTGTTGATGACAATAGCCAAGCTTCATAGCCAATCAGGTTTAAAACCTGGAGGTCATCTTTAACTCCTCATCCTAATCCCCTCCATCAATTGCCAAATCCTACCTATTCTACCTTTCCGTTATCTTTCTTCCTTCTCATTCCCATTGCCTCATTCATGCTCTCATGATCTCTTTAACGATCACAATAAATAACCTTCTAGGATGTCTATCAACCTTAAAATCCTGTCCTCTCCAATCCACTTTTCATTCTACTGCCAAAATGAATTTAATTAATATTATTACTATATTATGGTATAATATAGTAATAATAATAATTTATATTAATGAATCCAAAATTTAGGGAACACACTTGACCATCTCATTCTTTCACTTAAAAGTGTTCAGTAGTTTCCCATTGAATCTTGACATTCAAGGGCTGTTCTTCCTCCATAAACTAGCTCCATCCTCTCCTACCTTTCCAAACTACTCAGCATCACATAATCTATACTCCAGCCAGATTGAACCACTCACCACCCTATAACCCAACATCCCCTATTCTTAACCTTCCAACTGCCATCTTGGAAAACTATGCTACACTTTAAAGTTGTAAAGGACCTCAGAGGCCATTTAGTCCAATCTGTGCCTGACAAAGAATCCTCTCCTTGACATCCCAACAAATGGTCATCGCTTTGCTTGAAGGTCTTTAGTGAGAGGAAACCCACCCACTATTACACAAGGCAACCCACTTCCCTTTTGAATAGTCCTAACTGTTAGAAACATTTCCCTAAATCAAGCCTTGATTTGCCCCTTGTAACTTCCACCTTTGTTCCAAAATATGCCTTCTAGGTTATGCCAAACAAATATGAAGCCTCTTCCATATAACCATCCTTCAAAGGCTTGAAGATCACTATAACATTACCCTGAACCTTCTCTTTTCTAGGCTAATGACATGACCACCTTGGACCAAGAGTCAGGAGACTTGCATAAAAGTACAAACTCTGACCTAATTGGCTGTTTTTCTGTGGTAAGGACTGCAGCCTCTCTGCGTCTCAATTTTGTCATCTATAAAAAGGTGGTCAACAAAAATTAACCTAGCCTACCTCCATGGGATTGCTGTCTTTGTAAACCTTAGAGTGCTATAAAGATGTGAGCCATCATTGTTACAGGAAAATAGTTTGAGCCCATATTTTGAAGTGCCTTCAGTGTAAGGAAGGGCTTGAATTCAATGCACAGTGAAGCGCCTACTGTGTGCAATTGTAGGGAGCATAGATTTTTTTTTTTGTAGGCAGTGGAAACTCACTGATAGTTTTTCAAGGGACTGATATTATCAAAGCTGCAATTTGGTAAGGCTAATTTCTCTGTACCGTGCAAGATGAATTGAAGGGAGAATAGACTAAAGTCAGAGAGATCAATTGGGAGACTATTATAGTCATCTCAGCAAGAAATGATAAGGGACTAAACCAGAATAGCAGTGAGAAAGCAAAGGAAGGTACAGGTTTATAATAACTAAGTCCTTGAACACTCTGGGAACTTGGGCTCTGGAGCTCCTAGACACTTTTCCCAAGTTCATTGTGGCCATTATGGATGATCAGTCATGCAAATCACAGCTTAAGCCCCCATCCAGTAGAGCACTCTTTATTACCAGGCTATGCAATAGACACTAATTCAATAGCAAAGACAAAGGGGAAAAAAACATTTAATTAAGACTTCAAAACAACAATGTAATTAGGAATGTAAATAACAAGATGAATCCTTCTCAGCCACCAGACAGTCACTTAAATGGATGGAATGCTACCTCTCCTGAAGTGGTGATTGGAATAGAAAATTCCCAGAGAAAATTTGAGTAGTTAAAGTCCATTGCTCCCTCTCTCTTCTCATATTTTCAGGGGCCATTATGGAGATCTGCAAACTTTTCAGGACAAGTAGAATTGGTTGAAGCCTCTCTGCCTTTGGTTCCAGGACTCCTCGGTTCCAGGATCCATGATTTCTTCACTACAGGTTCTCCCTCCATTGGTATATGTCCTAATTCCCTATAACTTTTTAGATATTCAAAAATAACTGTGGCTGAAAAAATTCATCACCCTGAAGTCAACCTGGTGATGAAACTCTCTAAACTCAGATAGGGGAGTCCTCAGGCAACATCCAGTCCTCAATCTATCACTAGAACTGTACTTAAAGATCTTATAGGCAATTGGATGGCACAATGGATAGAGCACTGGACCTAGAGTCAGGAAGGCCAAAGTTCAAATCCAGCCTCACACATTTACTAGCTGTGTGACCTTAGGCAAGTGACCCAATCTTTGTCTGCCTCAATTTCCCCAAATGTAAACAAAAATATAAACACCTACTTCCCAGGGTTGTTGTGAGGATCAAAATGAAATAATATTTGTAAAGCACTTAACTCAGCACCTGGCGTATAGTAGCCAATTAATAAATGCTTGTTTCCTTCCTCCCTTCCTTCTTTCCTTTCCAATTTAGTATGACCATCCAGAGGTAGTGATCCACTTAGTCTAGCTTTCAAGAACTCAGGACTGCTCTTGACGAAGCTTTGGCCAAAAAACGCTACTATGACTTTGATAATAGAAGTCAGAGTAACCAGAAGGAAAGAAGGTATATGGAAGCCAAGTAAAATAACCAATGAGGCACTGAAGGAAGACTTTATTGGAGGTGAGAGATATTATAAAGCAAAAATCAAGAGGTCTGAATGAATTAACTTATTCATTCCTTCCTTTAATAGACATTTTTCCAGTATATTCTGTCTGTAGAGTATTCTTCTAGGAGACTATATACCAACATTGGCATATATACATATATATTCACACACATATATATGTGTATATATATAATATTATATTACGTTTTTGTTTATATTTATCATAAACCTGTATCTTATTTGTTTATTATATTGTTTATTATTTTATTTTTATTACATATATTAATAGAATATACATTATATATTTATATTTAATATATCTTCTTAATAAAACAGAAATATAGAAGATATGTTTTATATATACATATGTATATACACACATGCATATATATAGCATATGCATAGTAAGTAGGGGCTGGATGTGAGAGATGCTGTTAAGGTAGAAAAGAACAGAATTTGGCAACTGATCATGTCCATCAGCGCAATCGACAAGCCTTTATTTAGCAGTTTTTGTATGAATCAGACGCTGTGCTAAGCTCTAAGAGTATAGAGAAAAAGTAGAAATAATCCATGACTGATGAGGCCGAGGTGGCAAACCTAAGAGACCAGAAGGATGGTGGCTCCCAAGAAATAAGAACATTCAGGCTTGGAGGGGGTGGGGAAGATAATAAGTTCTATTTAGGACATGTTGACTTTGGGTTATCTGTGAGATTCCCAGTTTGAAATGTCACTATTCAGTTAGTGATACCAGATTGCAGCCTTGTAGCTGGGGAGGGAAGTTACTTCACTTTCATTCTATTTGTTGTTAAGCAATATAATTACCAGATCCAGCTGAGAATAGAACTCAGATTTCAAAAAATAAAAGAATCTCCAAATTGGAAGTGATGGCAGAAACCTCTAAACCAGAAACCTCTGGTTCTAAACCTCTGTCTGAAGTATGAATCCCCTTTACAGAAATCCTGACAAGTGGCCGTCTTGTCTCTGCTCGGAGACCTCCAGCACCAGCAAACATATGACTTCTGGGTGGGCAGTGTGTTCTCTTTTGGGATAGCTGTGATTGTAAAGAAGTCCTTCTCTGTACTGATCTGAAATCTGCCTCCCTGTGGCAAAATAAGGAAAATTCCTCTTCTCTGTGACAGTAGAGTGTATTAGAAAGAACATGGAATCTACAGTTAAGAGAGCCGAGGGATTGAATCTTGCCTGGATAAAGCCACCATCTATGTGGCCAGAGACCTGTATGAGTTTCAGTTTTCTCATCTGCAAAATGGGGGTAATAACGGCTGTAGTAAATCACCCAGGGTTGTTATGTGGCTCAAAGGTTAATAGGACTATAGACATAGGGCTAGAATGGAGCTTAGTCCAACTCAACCTTGTTTCACAGATGAGGAAATGAGGTATCTTAGGCCAAGTACTTTCAAAACATAAACTGCCATACAAATAGTAGCTGCTATAATTATTATGATACCATTTCAAGTATTTATAGTCAGGGGTCTTGTCTCCTATCAGCCTTCTCTCCTTTTAGGCCAAATAAATATTCCTAGTTCCTTCAGATGGCGTGGCTTTGAGTTCCATGATCTTCCCGGTAATCTTTCTCTGGATAAACCCTAGTTTTTAAAAGATTCTTCCTGAAATGGGACTCCCAATGCTGACTCCAGATGTGGTCTGACCAGGGCAGAGTTAGAAGCATTGACACCTGCTTCCTTCTCCTATTAATTTTTAGTATAAGTCTGCATTAGATTTTCTTTTGGCTGTGGCTGCAAACTCTTAACATCACATTGGGATTTTCAGAATCCTAGTGAATGATTTATCTTGATGTCAACCCCTTAAAATTTAGGGCTCGTATTTCAGGTCCCAGGAAATAATAATTCCTGGAGACAAGTGCCTCTCTTCCCCTGGACAAGTCACATGGCTCCAGGCGGTCTCAGCTTTCTCATCTGCAAAATGAAGGCATTCAGACCAAATGATCACTAAAGTTCCTTTAGGCCAGGACTTGTTTTTTGTATCATGGACCCTTTGGGCAGTCTGGTGAAGCTAGAGGACCCATTCTCAGAATAATGCATCGAAATGTATAAAAACAATACATAGGGTTACAAAGGAATCCAAAGGTTAATGAAAATAGAGGTGTAATTTTTCTGATTCAAATTCACAGAACCCCTAAAATTTATCTAGGAATCCCAGGTTAAGAAACCCTACTTAAACCTCTAAATCCTATGTTCTTATCCTAAATGCGGAAGGAATCCAATACATAATGGAATTTCAAGGATATATTCTTTCAATTTAACAAACATTTATAAAACACTTATTACATGCAAGCCTTCCCAAAGGATACAAAAATGAAACAAGACATAATATTTGCCTTCAAGCAGCTTATAACCAAATGGAGGAGAGAAAATAACTGAACAGCTAACTAGAAGAAAGGGCAGAATATGAAGTCTGTAATTTGGGAGTAGGCACAGGGTTTCTCCCATCTGACTAACTAGTTAGGGTTTGTTGAGACAGAAATTGATCCAAAGGGACTATGTAATTTCTACATAAGGCAATCAGTAGCCACTTGAAGCATGAATGTGATCCCTTGCTAAAATGCTAGGCTGTATTTGGAAGGAGGGGAGTGGGCCAGCTTCAGTGATTATCCCACCCCCACTTAGAGTAAGTGATGAGATGCTATGCCCTGATACATTTATCAGTTAAGAACCCATGCAGATTATTTACTAGGTATGACTAAGGCCTAGACCCCTCATTAGGTTTGCTATGTACTCTCTTCAGATTGGCTGAGATATTTGGTCAGAGCTCTCTGGAACCTGTTTAAACCCATTCCACTAGCTGGAACTGAAGAGAGGAACAAGTTGCTCCTGCTTTGTTTCCAAGAGGACCAATGATATCACGAGTTGATGTCTTGACTTCCACATGAACTGGATTTAAATGAGGCAGAACTGCACAAAGCGTCAGGCTTTCTCTCTCCCCCAGAGTCATCAAAGCCCAGTAGTAAGACAAAAGTCAGGATAACTGGCGATGGTCCTGCATGCAGTGGATGACCTTGGCTTCTTCTACACCTGACCAAGCAGTTCTTTGCAGTGTCTGCATCAGGAGCTAAGAATCGACTGGATGAGATGAACAAAAGAAGATCCAAAGCTCTGTAAGGATCCCAGAAGAATAGCTACCCCATGCCTAAGGGGGACATTTTGAGGAATCCATAAAAGGATTTCCAGGAACTCTTAGTGACCCCTTGCCACACATGCTCTTTCAACTGGAGTCTACTTTCCCCTGAATTCTGGTGGGAGAGTGGGTCCCAGACTTTTTGGAAGATATTTGTGCCAACTGCCCTTATTATACCACCTTAGAAAATGTACTTTTAAAAAAAACCATTATATTATCCAACTGACTGATAATCACAGCAGGAAGCACACAGATGGGAGCTTGTGGGGTGCTGGCATTAAAAAAAAGCTTCCAACCCTTCATGGCTTATCCTAGAGCCCTGACTAGAGCCCTAAGGGGATATAGAAACCATATTCTTTTTTAAATATATTTTCATTTATTTTGTTAAACATTTCCCAATTACATGTAAAAAAAATTAATGTTCATCTTTGAAAATTTGTAGTTCCAAATTCTTTCCCTCCATCCCATTCCTCCCCGCTCCTTGAGGAGGCAAGCATTTTGATATCAATTATACATGTGAAGTCATGCAAAACATATTTCCATATTAACCATATTGTAAAAGAAAACAGAAAAAAATAAGAAAAATTTAAAAAGTTTTAAAAATCTGCTTCAATCTGCATTCAGATTTCATCAGTTCTCTCTCTGGAGGTAGATAGCATTTTTCACTGTGGGTCCTCTATACTTGTCTTGTATCATTGTGTTGATCAGAAAAGCTAAGTTAGAAGCCATATTCTTGAGACCCAACACATCAGTGGGAGTGGAATTTGGAAGAATAGCTTTGAAGCATTATGATTTTTTAATTTATTTTTTATTTTTAGTTTAATAAATATTTATTTCCATAAGCCACATACTGTGTATGATGTTCTCCTGCTTCTGCTCCCCTCACTCAGCATCAGTTCATATAAGTCTTTCCAGGTTGTAATGAAGTCCATTAGCTCCTCATTTCTTATAGCACAATAGTATTCCATTATATTCATATACCACAATTTGTTTAGCCATTCCCCAATTGATGGGCATCCCCTTGATTTCCAATTCTTTACCACCACAAAAAGAGCTGCTATAAATATTTTTGTACATACTGGTCCATTTCCCACTTGCATGATCTCTTTGGGATACAGCCCTAGAAATGTTATTGCTGGGTCAAAGGGTATGCACATTTTTATAGCCATTTGGGCATAGTTCCAAGTAAGCATTATGATTTTTAAAGAGGTAGTTTCTGAGCATTTAGAAAGAAAAGCCAACATGGGTTTAAGAAGTCATGCCAGAATATGATGTAAATACAGCATATGTGCAATTCACCAAGTTATTTGACAGGGTCTCACAAACAATATCAGAATATGGATGAATTTGAGCTGAATAGTATTTGACCAAATACTGAACAGAGTAGACGACTAGACTGAAAGAATATTGATCAGGGTCGACCCTCAGGAAGGTCTATGATAGAGTGCTGCAGAGTTCTACACTCTGCTCAACATTTTTATTCATGACCTATATGAAAGAACAAGTGGCATGCTTATCAAGTTTGTAGATGACACAAAGTTACGATATCATATTAAAAGACAAGTTGGCCCAGAAGTTTTAGTGTGGTTTTATGCATTAAAAATGTGATTCCAAGAAGGGGTCCATAGACTTCCCTAGAAGGGACCCATCACACACACACACACACACACACACACACACACACACACAAACACAAGATTAAGAACTGAATTAGAGGAACTGGCGACTAGAAAAGAGAAGACTTAATAAGAAAATATTAACTATCTTCTAAAATTTTAAGGGCTGGCTTATGGAAATAAATATTCATTTAAAGTGACAGACAAATATTATCTCTTTTGAACTTCAAAACAACCCTGAGAAGTGCTATTTTATCCCTGTTTCTCAGTTGAGGAAGCTGAGGCTGACAGAGGCCAAGTATCTGAGGCCAGATTGAAAGTATACAAGGGTATTAGGAAGTTTCATATATCTGTTTGTTTTTCATTTTTAAATGTTTCTTTCGGTCCCTGCCTACCCAGCACTTGCTGGAATGAGTTGGAAGATAGCAAAAGTCCCATGTCTTTAAGAAGAATGGAGTGAACTAAACAATTCCTAAGATGCCTTTTAATTCAGAAATTCTATGGTCCCATGTCTCATAGGGGAAGGCAATGCAGACAGAGTAGCTAAAGAGTTGGCCTTGGAGCCAGAAAGACCCAGCTTCTGGTACAAACCAGGACCTCGGACAGATCGCTTAACCATTTGGCTTCTCAGGCAACCCTTTAAGACAGCTCCACACAGTCTACATTAGTGGAGGGCATTTCCAAAACAATAAAATCATGAATGCAGGCTGGCAGAGGGAGAAGAGGGAATGAGAAATTAGTAGGATGATGGTGATGTCAAGGGTAACATTCACGGGGAGGGGAAGAGATTGGGAGGCTGGAAGAATAGCTCTGTTTTGGACACATTCATTGAGTTTGACTTACTGGTGGAAGGAATATCCAGATGGAGATAGTCAACCTGATAGAAGATGAGATATATGGGCCTGGAGCTCAGGGGAGAAGGCAAGGTTGAAGATATAGATTTAGGAGTCATCTGCATGAAGGTGATGATGGAGAAGATATCACCAAAGAGGAAAAATATATACCAAAGCAATAGAGAGAGCTAATGGTAGCACTCTGAAAGAAAAGCTATTAACAGATGGTCTTTCTTAGTTGTATTGTAATAGAAAAGAAGGGCAGCTGGATGGCACAGTGGATAAAGTGCCAGGCCTGGAGTCAGAAAGACCTAAGTTCAAATCTGACTTCAGACATTTACTAACTGTGTGACCCTGAGCAAGTCACTTAACCTTGTTTGCCTCAGTTTCCTCATCTGTAAAATTGTAGACGGAAATGGCAACCCACTCCAGTATCTTTGTCAAGGAAACACCAAATGGGGTCACAAAGAGTCAGACATGACTGAAACAACTGAATGACAATAGAAAAAAAATATTGCCTTTGGAACATTAGTGAAAGGAAATTTGTGGTGGGGAGGAAATGAGAGCTTAATAAGATGCCACTTAGGAAAAATGAAGAGTATCACATTGCATCCAACCAGCCGGGGTGTGCTGGAGCTGGTGCATATGGACTCTCTAGATCTGATTGTTAAATTTTTTAGGGTGAGCATGCATACCTTGGAAATTAGAAAATGCTATAAATCAGGGCTTGATTTATTGTTTTGTTGACTGTCTAGAGCCACCACGGGTAGAGAAACAGTCATCGAGGCCACGTGTGCCCCCCCAGGTCCCCAAGTGGGGTCCTTTGATTGATTCAGTCAAAATTCAAGTTCCCCACCCCTGAGTCTTAAAAAAACAATAGAGAAAATGTGAATAATGAAGATTAAATTTAAAAGTATGTTGGGAGAGGAGCCGCTAGGTGGCATAGTGGATAAAATACCAGCCCTGGAATCAGAAGAACCTGAGTTCAAATTTGACCTCACACCCTGAGCAAGTCATTTATCCTAGATTTCTTCAAAAACAAAAAAAGCGTGTTGAGAGTATACTTTTCCCCCCAGAGAGTTGGCCATTAAGTATTTATTAGCACATCACTGGACCCAATTCAAACAGAAGCCCTTTAGGGTTCTCTCATTCTCTAGCTAAATTGTTAGAGAGGCATCCTGGCATACTGGAAAACAAGTGGATCTGACCCATAATCAATGACCCTGGGTTTGAATCCTTCCTCTGTTACTCCCTAGCCATGTGACATTAACTGTGTCTCTCAATCTTTCTGGGCTTCATTTTCCTCACCCATCAAATGAAGGGGTGTCCCAGGGGATACAGCTCCATGACTCCCACATTGAGCATGTGGTTAAAGTAATAGGGATGGTCATTCACTTCAGGTGAAATGTTCCCCTTCCTAATTTGACAAGACATGTCATTTAGTTGACGCTTGTCTGGTTCAGATTCTCAGGATCAGCAGAACCCTCTCTAAGGTAGTGTAACAACTGACCTGGCTATCTGTCAGCCGCTGGCATATCAATATCCATCCCATGGCTCAGCAATGCCAATGACCCAACTGGGCTTCTGATGGGTGGGATTCTTAGCCTGGAGAGCAATCCTGGTGAGAGATTCAGCAGGATGTGTGTGGTCGGAGAACCTGGAAAGAGGATTTTTTTAAACAAAACTATCTCCTTTCCCCAGGTGCATTTTTCACCCATTAATTCTAGCACTGGCCTAAATCTCTTTGTTACCTGAAAATAAAATCATCTATTCAACTCAACTTTCAAATGAAATAGTGCTTTAAAATTTGCAAAGTTCTGTACATGTATTATATTATTTGATCATTCCAACAACCCTGGGAGGTAGGCATTATTATCATAATAGTTATTATTAGCCTCATTTTACAGATGGGCAAACTGTAAACTATATTATATTATTATAGCTATTATGATACCCATTTTACAGTGAGCAAACTGAGGCAGACAGGTTAAATGATTTGGCAAAGGGGTATATAGTTTGTATCAGAAGCAGGATTCAAACCTAGGTTATCCTGCCTCCAGGAAGGAACAAGAATTTATTTGTTTTTGTTGAATCGTTTTCAGTCATGTCTGACTCTTCATGACCCCATTTGGAGTTTTCTTGGCAGAGATGCTGGAGTGGCTTGCCATTTTCTTCTCCAGCTCATTCAACAGATGAGGAAACTGAGGCAAATAGGGTGAAGTGACTTGTTCAGGGTCACATAGCTAGTAAGTGTCTGAGGCCAGATTTGAACTAAGGAAGATGAGTCTTCCTGACTCCAGAACTGGCACTCTCTCCACTGTACCACCTAGCTGCCCAAGAATTTATTAAGCACCTACTATGTTCTAAGAGTTTTATAAGCGGTATCTCATTTAATCCAGGAACAGCACTTGCCAAGACACCACATTGTCTCTCATATATGTATGCAGCACCAGAGCCCAGGAGAGAGGTCACCATCGAGCCCCAATGAGGGGATTTGGATACTGGTGAGCTGACCCCCAAACAGCAAAGCAAGCTAACTTAGGGCTTCTCATCTTGCAAGAAAACAACAGGTGTTTGTACCCAGAGACCTTTAAAGGCAAAGGGCTCATTTCACAATGATGAGCCACTTGGGCCCTACCAAAGCGGGATAGAATTGCTGACCTTCCTTTTAGCTCCAAATCTACAATGCTATTAAAAAAATTAAAGGAAACCCGATTAAAATCATTTCTGACTTCCTAATTCTCCTTTCCCCATCTGCACTTTTCATCCACTAATTCTAACACTGGCCTAAATCTTCTTATTGCCTGAAAACAAAATAATCCACCCACTTCAGCTCTTAAATGAAATATGGCTTCTAAATGTCCATATTAAATGCCAAAGTGGATTGAGGAAGAAACCACCATTGTGCCATTAAAATGTGATTTGGCAGGGGACCTCTTGATAAACCAACTCCAGGTCTCTAAGTGATCGTTTTCATTTTCCTTCTACAAAAATGAACATTTCCGATTTACTTAAGTAGAACAACGTTAAGATATAAATAAAGAGCTGTTTCTAACTCGAATACTATCTTTTGATAGAACAAAATCAGCTTCCCGCAGTCATACAACTCTTCACCACTGGGTGGCGGAGCTAAATTCTAAAATGCAACCAGGCCAGTTCTTAGGTGGATTTGTTCAAAAGTTACTGATTGCAAACTTCAGCACATTATTTGCCAAATCCTTTTTTTTTTCTTTATGGGATATCTGGAAATATTTTATAGACTCCAGCAGAGACCAGTTAGTTGGAAAGTGACATTATGAATAGTATTATCTAATCCATCCAAATAGGTAAAGTTTAGTTGAGGCTGAGATTAAATTTTGGAAAGTGACCAAACAGATAGTTGACCTCGTTCCACCCACCTCATACATATATATGTCTGTATATGTATATGTGTATATGACAATACTAAAGAAAATCTAACTATTTTAACTAGATTGCAGTAGCCTTAGGAAGCTACAGTCAGATTCTTTCTAATAAGAGCTAACATTTCTATGGCCCTTTAGAATTAACAAAGCTTGGGCAGAACCAGGAGAACATCGTACACGGTAACAGCCATACTGTGAAATGACTGACCTCGATAGACTTAGCTCTTCTCAGGAATGCAAGATCTAAGACAGCTCCAGAAGACTCAGGATGGAAAATGCTATCCACATCCACAGAAAGAACTCTGGAGTCTGAATGCAGATGGAAGCATACCATTTGCTCTTTTTTGTTGTTTTTTTGTTTCTTCTTTCTCGTGAAGGAAACTCCCTTTACCATTGCAGGTTGGCACTTTCCCTACAACTAAGAAGCAGTGAGAGGTTCAGTGACTCACCCAGGAGTTCTAATTCTTCTTTACATCATGACTAATGTGAAAATACGTTTAATATGAATGTATAAGTACAGCCTATATCAGATTGCACACCATCTTGGCAAGGAGGGAGGAGAGGGTGGGAGAGAAAGTCCAAAACTCAAAATCTCATGAAAGTGAATGTTAAAAACTAAAAATAAATTAATTATAAAGTTAGCAAAGCACTTTACAAATATTAATTCATTTGATCCTTACAACAACCTTGCAAAGTAGGTGGTATTGTTATCCTTATTTTAAGAAAGAGGAGGGGGAAACTGCAGTAAACAGAATTTATTTGCCCAGGGTTACATGGTTACTAAGTGTGTAAAGGTGAATTTAAGCTCAGGTCTTCCTGATTCCAGGTCTAGCTTTCTAGCTATTACACCAACTAACCACCTGGTAGTTCCTACGTGGAACTCAAAATCTAGGTTACGGCCTCATACATTCTGGGCGCTTAATAAATACCTGTTGAATTGAATCGCACTCAATTCAGCTATCTGGCAACCTCACTACCAAGGAAGATAGCTGAGTACCAGGAAGTTGGGGGGAAAAGACCACTGAGCAACTAAAATGAATGACATAAAAGCCAATATATTTTATTTAGTTTTCACTCCAAACTTTTGACTCTTTGTATACACACAGCTCTAACAAGCTTAGTGACCTACAGTTATCCCTTCCACATCTCTGGGGTTAGGAGTGTAGAGACCTGGGATCTGGAAAATCCTCGTAAAATATTTTGGCCCTCCCTTCCTGCCAGAGAAGTCTGAATTTTTTCTTTTTCTTTTATGGAGTTTTTACAGTAGCTTATCGTAAAATTTACATATATATTTACATATAAAATATATATATTATGCATTACTAAGTTTCTAAACTTTTTGTGCCATCTGCGGCTTCCGCAAAACTCCCCAAAAACTCCCATTTAACTTCTTATGCCAACCCACAATATATCAAAACCATGATGAGGAAAGTCGTGATGTGAAGGGTTAACTGTAGTTTCTAAGCCCATAGCATGATGCAGTTAGCAAATCAGAAGAGAAAGTAGAGCTAGTATATCACTCATTTCCATTTTTCTTTGCTGTGAGTTCCAGCCTTGGGTAGTGGAAAGAGCCCTAGCATTCAGATATGATAGTGGTAAAATGTGCAGATGGCAACCTCGAGGCAAGGGAGGGAAGAGAGGGAAAAAATGATAAAAAGTAAACACAAGAACTTAACAAATATAGTAATCTAGGACTGTGGTAAATACTCCTCCACACCTCCTTGGGTGTGTTAGTGTTCAAAATCATCATCTTCAAGAAAATATTACATTAAGAACCAGCTATTTCTGTTTAGGCAGCTAGATGGTGCAATGGATAGAGAGCCGAGCCTGGAGTCAGGAAAACTCATCTAACTGAGTTCAATTCTGGCTTCAGACACTCACTAGCTGTGAGACCCTGGATGAGTCACTTGACCCTATCTGCCTCAGTTTCCTCATCTGTCAAATGACCTGAAGAAGGAAATGGCAAAGCACTCCAGTGTCTTTGTCAAGAAAATTCCAAATGGGGCCATGAAGAGTCAGACATGACTGAAACAACTGAACAACAAAAATTTCTATTGAAGAAAGTAGGGTGTACATGATATATTTCAGAAGAATTTCTTTCAATGTTTTTAAAGCTACCTAAAAAAACTTGCCCATCATCATCAACAACAACAAACATTTATTAAGCACTTGTTGTTGTTGTTTGGTCATGTCCGGCTCTTCGTGACCCTGGGGACCACACTGTCCATGGTGCTTTCTTGGCAAAGATACTAGAATTTGCCATTTCATTCTCCAGTGGATTACAGAAAACAGGTTAAGTGACTTGCCCAGGATCTCACAGCTAGTAAGTATCTGAGGTCTGATTTGAACTCAGATCTTCCTGACTCTAGGCTCAGCACTCTATGTACCACCTAACTTCCTCTTAAGCACCTACTATGTGGCAGGCACTGTGCTAAGCACTAGAGATACAAAGAAAGTAACTCACTGCACAAATATCATATGTCATATGAGAATGACTTATAGCCCAAAGGATTGATAGGATCACAAATGTAGAACTGGAAACAACCTTACAGGCCATCTAGTCTAAACCCCTCATTTTACAAATGAAGAAGCTGAAGCCACAAGCAGTAAAGTGACTTGGCTCTAAAGTCAGTCAGTCAGCCAACAAGCATTTAGTAAGCACCTACTATGTGCCAGGCACTGTGCTAAACTCTGGAGATATTTTAAAAGGCCCCTCAAAATAGTCACATGCTTCACAGTTGGCAGGCAGGATTTGAAACCAGTGCCTCTGCATCCTATCTTCCTTGGTTACCTTCAAGTTCCAGCTAAAATTTCACCTTCTACAAGAACCTTTGCCCGATCCCTCCTTAATTCTAGTGTCTTCCCTCTCTCTATTGGTTATTTCCAATTTCTCAGGCATTTATCTTGTTTGTATGATATGTTTTGCATGCTGTCTCCCCTATTTGACTGTAAGCTCCTTGAGGACAAGAACTGTTTTTTGCCTTAACTTTGTATCCCTAGTGCTTAGCACGGTGCCTAGCACATAGTAGGCTCTTAATAAATGTTTATTGACTGACCGAATAATGCTGTCTCCCCATTAGACTGTAAGCTCCTTGAGAGCAAGGCCTGTCTTTTGTCTTTCTTTGGATCCCTAGCATTCAGCACAACGCCTGGCTCATAGCAGACTCTTAATAAAATATTTATTGACTGCCTTCAAATCTAGAAGAATTCTTCTTTAAGGAAAAAAAACTATATTGAATACATGACAGATCCATCTTTATTCACAAAAAAAGGAAGGAAAACCAGAAGGAAGTTTAGTTGGCCAAATAAGGAAGTAAACAAAGTAATGATTCCAAACAAGGGAATGTTTAGAAATCAGAAAGTAGGGCAGGTGGCCAAGAATACAGAGAAGTCACAAGTTAAATCAGAAAAGCCAGTGAACAAAAGGAATGACAATTTGCAAAAGACATAAAGTTAAATAGAAAACAAAACCTTTCACTTTTATCAGATAAAGGACAATGAGCTAATAACAAAAAACAACAAAAATACTTGTTTTTAAAATAAACAGAACTGAGACCTAGGAACAGGCATGGGGCATCAGCCAAGGAGACCCAGCCTGGAGGGTTGGCAGTCCTTGGTTTCCCCTTCTTGTCCCCCGTAAGTGGCAGGCTGTCTCAGTTTAAGTCCCAGATTAGGTCTGTCGGCTTCTGCCAAAGCACAGGAAGTCATGCTCCCTCCCTGAAAAATAGGCAACTCAAAACAAAGGCAGGAAGAAGTAGACAAATTGCAAAGAAGTCAATTGCATCTGCAGACCTGAGGTCAGATTCAGCATCTCCCATAAGGCAGCATGGTGCATTTAATACAGAGCTGGCCCTAGAGTCCTGCCTCTGACTCAGACTGACCATGTGATCCTGGATGAGTCACTGAACTTCTCACTGCTTCTCAGTTGTAGGGAAGGTGCCAATCTGCGTTGGAAAAGGGAGTTTCCTTACCTGGGAGTTTCTACTATAAGTGAAATCACATGTCCAGTCCCTATCACCTATCATAAATTCTAACAATATTGGGTCACTTAATTATCTATAGCAAATGTTCTTAACCTATGACACATGGACTTTTAAATATTTTGATAAACCATATTTCAATATCATTAGTTTCTTTTGTCATCCTATGTATTTTATTTTATGCATTTAAAAACATGATTCAGAGAAAGGTTCTGTTAGCTTCACCAGACTTCCAAAAGGGCCCATTGCACAAAATAAAGATTAAGATCTATAGAAATAGTTGCTATTAAGTTGTTGCTTGGGATGAATAAGGCTTAAATGAATTAACATTGATTCATTTTTTTGTATCAACTCACATGGATAGGATCTGTTTTTCACGCCTTCTTGATGAAAACTGAATTTACAGCAATGGTATATTTGAAGAATTGGTTTTAGTTTCAAGGTCTCTCAGTGATTGTTTAAAGATTACATATGAAGAAAGATGGTATCTGTATCCAGAGAAAGAACTGATAAATATAAATATGTATAGAATAATTATATATTCTATACATGTGTGTATGTATATACATATATATATATACATATCTGTGTCTAATAGTAGCCATCTCTAGGGTGGAGTAGTGGGGAGAGAGAGGAGGAGAGAAGAAAAAAAAAGAAATTTACATGATAATTTTATTATATATTTAAAAGGAATACCAAGTTGTACATAACAGATTTCATGTACAATCATCTTTTTTATTATACTATGTTATGGATATGCTTGTTTTATTCCATAACTTAAAAATAAAATAAAAAATAATTCTAAAAAAAAAGATTATACTGCAAGAATATGCAGAGCACAAGGGATGAGCCAAGATGGCACTGGCTCTGAGCACAAAATAAAAAGTCAGATCTTTCTGTGATGGTGAGGAAACTGAGATCCAGGCCCTTGGCTTACTTGCCCAAAATCATTTAGAGGATATAGGAAATTCCTACTATGAGGACACTCACCAAATAAAGTCTCACCAAATCTGAATGACACATACCCTGCTACTGAACCATGGCCTCTACCAGAAGTTGGAAATTTATAGTCCCCAGAAATTCTCACAAAGCCAGAGATGACCAGATTTGATGGTGATGACTTCATTAAGTTCTTACAATCCATCTACCCTGACTTGCAAACAGAAACTAAGATTCAGTGCTGGCAAAAATCTCCAATGTCTGAGGGTCCATCTGAGTTCTGTCAATTATCCAACAACAGATTGGTGGTGAGTATGGTGGAGCTTAGTAAGCAGCAGATAGATAGAACCTTAAATTCACTTCGGGAACTACACCAAGCCAGGTCTAAGCTTCTGATTTCTATTACAGCAACAGCATTGAGCTGGCTATCTTGGAACTTTTAAAGTACCACCAGAGGGTGCTGAATATTGATACTGACACTCACTATAAAGATGATATGGAAGAGACTCTATACTACAGATCTGAACGCTATAGTTGCCATTTGTAAGGACAGAGTACAATTCCTCAGGAAGCGGCTAGGCAGGACATCGGGGCAGGCAAAGGTAAATATGTGATGGGATTACTAATGAGTCTCACAAAGTTGTCTTCGAGCTGGTAATATCCAAGGTGACGAGCCCCTTTAGCCAATAGTCTTGTCGGTGTGGTTCTGATTCCCCATCTGAGGACCAATTATGTTGTTTTAACCTGATCATCAAAGGTCACACCAATTATGTGGAGTTTGTTAAGAGCTTCAATCTACCTATCCTGACATGTCCACCATGTACTGGGGGCAGCTGGTTAATAGAGTGAATAATGAATAGACCACTGAGCCCAGAGTCATGATGAACTGAGTTCAAATCTGGGCTCAGACTCTTACTAGCTGTGTGACTATGGGCAAATCACTTAACCTCTGTTTGCCTCAGTTTCCCATCTGTAAAATGGGAGGGTAATAATGGCAACCTACTTTCCACTGTTGTTTTAAGGATCAAATGAGATAACATATATAAAGCGCTTTGCAAACTTTAAAGCACCATATAAATACTGGCTATCACCATCATCCTGACTGGAATAAAGCAATGGAAAGGTAGGCCTTTTTCAAAAGGAACAGAGTAGATAGATGGCACAGTAGAATAGTATTGAAATTTAAGACCAAGTATTCACATGAGGAAATCCAGGGCCTGAGAGGGGAATCACGATGGAAAGCATATTGAGGAGGAAGAAGGGAGAGACAGAAGCCATGTCATCACAGAAATATATAACAGGGTGTCCCAAAAGTCTTAGTGCAGTTTTAGTCTATTAAAGTCTAAAGCTGCATGAAACTTTATACAAACCACATGGACAGAAGGAGGAATCAGATAAGGAATTCATGAAATTCAGGAAACAGATCAAAAGCCTGGTCCTACCCAGAAGATTTCAAATATTGGTCATGAGCTGGAGCTCCCTCTCAAAAGCAAATTGCCTAAGAAATTCATGATTGGCCCTAATGATGCGCTCAGTTCTCCAAGTAACAAGGACATAATGGAGGAAGTAGCCAAGGGAACTGCTCTTCTGGGCTTAATTCTAACCATCAAGGAAGAACTAGTTACTAAGACAGATGTGATTGGGAACTTTAAGGACCATTCATCACTGTATCATACAAAGCATGTCAGAGAAGAAAGAAGCCAAGTATATTCATAATCAAATGTGTACCTGAGATTATGGGAGAATGAATCTCAAAAGATTCAGAGAAAGAATGGGTAGGATCCCATGGCCTAGAATTCTACGGGGGAAATTGGCTCAAGAGATCTCAAGGATGATATCCTGAAGACTCAAAAACAAACACTTCAAATGAGAAATAAAAAGGTGCAATTGTATAAAGAGATGCTGTTTGTCCTTCATTTTCAAAGGGGACCAATGACATTATGGGGTGATGTCTTTGTGCATAAATTGGATTTAAGTGAGGCAGAATTGCACAGAATTGTCAACCTAACTCTCTCTTCCACAATCACTGAAGTCCAGTGGCAAGACAAAAGTCAAGATGACTGGTAATGGCCTGGGATGCAGTGCGTTACCTTAGCGTCTTGCTATCTGACCAAGTTCTAAGCACTCCAGGGTGTGGCCACTGCCCAGGCTACAGCTTCTTGGAGCCACAGGTGAGGGTTGAGTACCAGGTAGACACCAAAGGTAGATAAGCAGCCCTGAAAAGGGCTCAGCAACCTTCACACCAGAGGTGCTACTCCTCCTTCTGTGTAAAAAGATAGACATACCAGGAATTCATTGACCAAATTACATCTTTAAAAGACATGCACAGAAGCAAGAGTAGGTAACAAATATAAAAGAATGACAGCATCATCAGAAGTGTGAAATCTCAAAATGAGACTTATTGCCATTTGACTGAATGGTGCTTTTTTTTCAACCACAGCCACTCTCAAAGATCATCTGAGTATACCCAGAATGAAGATGTAGGACCCTCATTTTCATGCTTTGAGCTAGTTTACACGCCCAATCCTATTCTCACACCGACAGGTATGAGTTCCTGGAGAGGCGCCACAAACACACAACTACTCCTTACTACTATTATCTCCCATAGCACTAAGAGCAAGCTTGATGAGAAAGAGATACATTCCTAGTACTTGACACTAAAGCTCCTGAGCCCCAACTGGTGTGCTTCCCATTTGCACAAAATAGGTCACCATGACACTATTAAATCTTAATCATTAAACATTTAATAATAAGGCATTAACATTAGGCACAATAACATTAAACAATAAGGCAGAAACAAAAATAATTATTACATTTATTCATTAGAAGTCAAACACAGAAATAAGTATGCCTTTTATTGAATAGAAAGCAAAAGTATGAATAATCAAAACATTACAATTTACTCATAAACTTGGGTCACCAATGCATACATGATCCATGAGGGAGAGTGGTCACACACTTATAGAAATCAAGCAGAGAAACACATAATTGTGAACACCCAGGTGCTCAAGGCAACTTGCAACTCTGAACTATAGGCATTGATGTCTTTGGTCCTTTCAGGAACAATCTGTACCATATGAAGCTGCTTCTCCACTAGCTGCTCCCCTTGTGGTCTTCATCATTCTCCTATTGGGCAAAGCCATTCCCCTTCTCATCTTGATCCAATAAAGCAGTGACAAGATCTTTCCACTCACAGATATCCTGAACAGAGTTCTGATAAAATATGTTATGCCCTTTCCCTTAAGCCAGAGAACTGCCATGCTTTTCAGATCTGCAAATAGCAGGGGATTCTGCTTTATACAATTGTATCCAATCCTCTTTTCACAGCAAAACACATATTACAACAAAATGGATGCAAAGCCTGCCTTTCCCCCTCTGTTTCTCTCTATGAAACCAGACAAGGCGGTACAAAAGAACAAAGCACCCCTGAGAAGGTTCCCCTTTTTCAGCTGTAGATGACACTGGGGGGTAATGACCCCAATAATTCTGCATAAAGCAGTAAGATTCAGCTTTCAGCCAGTGAGTTTCCAGAAGCTATTCAGGCCTTTCTCCATCCTAACAGCAAAGTTTATTCTCCTGTTTCTTCTTTCTATCTCTTCTTTAAGCTTCCTCTATGGCTTCTATTGGAACTTTCTGGTATTAAGTGACTCACCTTTACCTCATGAGATAAAACTCAAGAATCCATCATTCTATGAGATAGGAACCCAATAATTTTTATATATTCTTCCCAGAATTTCCAAACAGTTATTTGATTTATTTTTTCAATTATAAGCTTCAAAACTCTAAAAAAAACACTCCAATGCAAATTAACTGATGAACCAAAATGCTCTGTAGTTTTCATTACTTCAGTCATTACTCTCCCTTCTAGCAGGTCCTCTAAATATATTCATGTAAGAAGCAGTTTTCTATCCAGTTCTCAGGACAATAATTGTCTCTCCTCATAGTTTATCTGAGAGATTGTTTCTTCCCAAGTAGATTTTATCAGTTTCCCATACACAAATGTTCCTTTTTTGGCCCTCTCAGCAGTCAGACAGTTCATATATGAAAGGAGCAGTGCCTCATGTAAGTCATAAGGATTATGAGTTGCTCTTGGTGGAAAGAAAGTACTTAGAGCAAAGCTCCTCAGAGGACTGAGGTAAGCAGAAGCAGAGTGATTAGCAAATATTGGCTGAGGGAGTGTGATTCAGTGCATGTGAATGGAGGGAAAGAGGTAAGAAGTATGAAGGTAAATTTTGGTCCTCTGGATTCATATCCCTGGAGAGTCTTGGAACATGGAGAATAGGCAATGGGACTGAAAGAAGGCTGTCATACTCACCTGAAATTAAATATGTGCTAAGACCTCAAATCCTACCTTTTCAGGGACCCTTTCCCAATCCCTCCAAACTCCAGCTACTAATGTCACCCTCTCTCAAAGTGCCTTTCATTTTTTCTGTATTTATCTTGTATTTACCTATTATAGGGCATGGGTTCCCCATATAGGTTATGTGTATGTCCACCTGGGTTGGCTAAATGTGGTTTACAGGAATTTGTAAGTAAATAACTCTATAATCTCACCCCCAAAAATGCTAGTCTATGGGAAATGATTTTTCAGTCTAAAGCACTTTCCTATGGCTTAACAGGGAAGGAGTGCTCCAAGCTATTTTGGAAGACCTGACTCTCTTCCCACCGAATGCTAGTTACACAAAAACCATCACAAATAGTGAATACCAAATAACCGCACTTATAGCAAACAGAAATAAGAGAAGTTATACAGATCAGTATGTGCCAGACAGTACACAGAGTGAATAAGTTTTACCCCTGGGCACAAGATATCTCAGCTCAACCAAAAGAGAGGGCCCCCATCTCACCCAATGGTAAATTCCTATAAGTCTCTAGTATAGCAAACTGGAAATTGGGAATTTGTCAAGGTACTAACCCCTGTATGTTTATTTCTCCTCAAAGCTTCCTCTCCCTCCAACAGCCTCTCCATAAAGATATCCTGGAACACCATGTGTCCTCTCTCCTCCCCCAAACTCTCACCAACATAGGCATGGAGCATTAAGTAGCAGGTCTTTACGCAGAAGCTGTATGACCAATTGTGAGGCAAAGGATTCAACAAATACAGGTTGAACAATATGGTTTTTTCTTCCATCCCAGAGATTCCAATGTAACATCTTTCTATGGCAAAAAAAAAAAAAGTTAGAGGCCCAATGAAGTGAGTGATGGAATGCTGCAATTGTTTTTATCTCGACAAAGCTTTCAAGTTAGTAGTATTCATAGTAGGCAAGTGAAAGGTCTACAGTTCTTTGATATAAACAGGTGTACGTACATCTACTTGACTAAAGAGTCATAGCCTGGGGAGGTTATCGATGGATTAATGTCAAGTGGTTGGGCATCAAACAAGTGGTACTCTTGCAAAGGCTGGCTCTTTGCCCAGTGTGAAACAATCTCATTGAGAAGCTAGATGATGGAATAGAGTGCAGGCTGACTAAGATGCAACCAGCTGAACTATGAAAACAATGTAGACAAGAGATCAAAATCTGAGCAGGTAACTGAGGGTGAATGGGGGAGAAAAGAAATAAGAATGCCCTATGAGAATAGATTCAGGTGGGCTGAAAGCTGAGCATCAATACATTTGATAATAATAACGATTAACATAAAGGACCTACTGTGTGCTAAGCATTTTATACTTATTAACTCATTTTTGATCCTCACAACAACCCTGGGAGGTAGGTACTGCTATTATCTCCATTTTAGAGTTGAGGAAACTCAGGCAAGCAGAAGTCAAGTGAGTTGCCCGGGGTCACATAGCTAGTAAGTGTCTGAGGTTGGATTTGAACTCAGGTCTTCCTGACTTCAGGTGCTCTATCCATTGTGCCATCTACCTAAGTGCTACAAATGCTAAAGACAACATAAAGGGCTTTCTAAATTTTGTTAAAAGAAAGGACAAGATTAAAAAAAGGTTAGGTGTCCATGGAAACGTGATAAGAAAGCAGAGAAAGAAGACAGAATCTTATTTTGCTTGTTTTCTGTGCCAGGGATAGTGATCCACAGTGTAAAAAGTTTAGAACAAAGAATGATTAACTGAAAACTAGGTCCCGCAAAAAGTTAGGAGTTGATGAGAGCACCTTGATACCCTCAGCTAGCTCATATGTGGTTGAATTATATCCTAGCTTGATGAAAGAATTTTTAGCCTGGATTGTAGAACAACAATCCTTTGAGGAGTCATGATAACCAAAAGCACTATTGTATCAGAAATGACAACAATTTCAATTTTCTTTAATGAGATTAACCCTTCATTCCTGATAAAGTTATAGAATGCTTAGAGAAGGAGGAGAAGATGGAGGAGAGTCTAAGAATCAGCATGGGTTGGTTAAGAACAAGTTATACTAAACTAATCTCATTTATTTTTTTAGACAGCATTGCTAGGGTAGTAGGAAAGAGGGATACCTTGTACATAACACACATTTGATGAAGTCTCTCAGAGCAAATTCCTCATGAACAAGACAAAGAAATGTGACTTGTAGAATAGTATAGTTAGATTGGGTTAGCACTAAGTTATCTAACACAAGTCAAAGAGTATTGATTAATAGAACAGTGTTACCTAGGAATGAGTTCTCCTAAGAGTTTCTCAGGGATCTTTTTTTAGCCCTATTCTGTTCTACATAACTTAGATGAAAACATGGGCAACATGTGTTTCTCATATTCAGGTGGCACAAAGTTAGGAGGGAAAGCTGACTTCCTGAATAACAGAATTGGGATTGAAAAAAATCTCAACAGTCGAGAACAGTAGGCTGAAGAATATAAGATGAACTACAGTTTAATGAATAAATGTAAATTGTTCACTTGGGTTCAAAAAATCAACTGTATGGGTACAGGTTAAAGGAAACATGTCTAGAAAGCAGTTGGCGGGGAGAGGGGGGTGGAGAAGAACTAAGAGTAAACTGCAAGCTCAAAGTAAATCATCAGCATGATTTAGCTGCCCAAAAGTTAGGCTACATTAATGGAAATATTGTTGTTCATTCTTCATTTTTGAAAAGGACCAGTGACATCATGGGATCATGTCTTGCATGAACTGGATTTAAGAGAGGCAGGGTCGCAAAGTCATCAGCCTCTTTATCTTTTCCAGAGTCATTGAAATCCAGCGGCAGGACTAAAGTCAGGATCACTGGCAATGGCCTGGGTTGTAGTGAATGACCTTAGCATCTTTGATATCTTACCAACCTCTAAGTGCTCCACAGCATCTCCTTCAGCCACCTTCATAGCCATGGAAACAAATTGTTCTTAACTACCCATTCTGCCAGGAATGCATGTGTCAGACATTCCTTTAACTTACCAGTTTAAGGTCTATCAGTTACCCTCATCCTGGTTTAGCTCGTCTGCTGAGATGGTTTTACTGGGGTGTGAACACTGCACATGCTCCAGCTTCTTGTAGCCACAGGTGAGAGTTGAGTAACAGATGGACACCAAAGATGGACAAGCAGCCCTGAAAAGAGCTCAGCAAGCCTTCACACCAGAGGTGCTGGTTCTCCCTGAACACCCAGATGGAGGTATAATGTTGAGAATAAGAAAGGTGACAGCCCTCTTGTATTCAGACCTAGTCAGAGCACATCTGGAGGACCATGCACACAATTCTGGGTGCCACATTTCAGAAAGAACATTTATGAGACAAACATCTAAAAGAGGTTGACAAAGATGGTGAAGGAACCAAAAACCACACCATATGAAAATCACTTGAAGGAAGTGAGGATGTTTCACCTAGAAAAAGAGAGCACATGGGAGCCTTAAACTATTTTAAGATTTGAAATGCAGTAGAATTACACTGCTTTACCCCAAAAGACAGAATTAGAACCAACTGGTGGATGCTATAGGGAAGAAGATTTGAACTTAGAATAAGGAAAAACTTTTTAACAATTTGAAATGTCCCAAGATGGAAGCAGCTGCCTCTTAGGATTGTGAGTTGCTCATCATACAGAATGTCAAGTAGCATCTGGATAATCATTTGTTGAGAGTATGTTAGAAGGGATTCACAAAATCTTCTATAAACTCACCCAAAGTAAAGTCAGCAGAGCCAGGAAAACAACTTGGGAGAGAACAACCACCACAAAACAATTGGAGATCTATGTTGTTTGGCCCCAAGGAAAAGATATAAGAAGATGAGAGGTGGGATAGAGGAAGGTGGGAAAGTCCGCAGCTGTGGATAATTGCATAGAACATCAGATTTTTTCAATGTATTGATCAGTTTTGAGGATTTTTTTCCTCTTTTTTCTCTCTAAAGATTCTTTATTATAAGGGATGGCTCTTTGGAAGGGAGAGGTGGTAAAATACAGAGGGAAATATAGATAACATAAAAATAAAATATATCAATATGACTATTAAAATTTTATTGTAAAAAAAATAAAGGATTCATGATTTGGCTAGGGATTGAAAGAACCGACCTAATTCTATATGCTACTATAGTAACAGGATGACAAACTGTTTTCCATTTCCACTGAGGGCAGAGTCAGTGATGCACCCTTGCCCCCAAAGCAGATGGCAAATCCAATATTATTCATTCAACAAAAACCATTCTTCACACATAAGGATGAACAATAGAAGGAGCTTTCAAACACACTTGGACCAACAAATGGAAAAAAAATGGATGGAGGATGGAAAAATAATAATAATGGGAAATTATTTAGTGCTTTATAATTTATAAAACACTACATAAAATCTTATTTAATTCTTACAACAACCCTATGAAGTGGGTACTACAGGTATTATGATACCCATTGTCAGTCAATAAGCATTTATTAAGTACCTCTATATGCCAGGTGCTGTGCTAATTGCTAAAGATACAGGAAGAGACAAAAGACAGTCCCTACCTTCAAGGTAGAGTGCATCTAGGCGGTGCAGTGGATAGAGTACCGTAGGGCCTGGAGTCAGGAAAACCTGAGTTCAAATTCAGCCTCAGATACTTGGTTGCTATGTGACCCTGGGCAAGTCACTTCACTCTGTTTACCTCAGTTTCCTCATCTGTAAAATGAGCTGGAGAAGGAAATGGCAAACTACTCCAGTATCTTTGCCAAAAAAACCCCAAATAAACAACTGAATGACAACACCTTCAAGGCACTCACAATCAAATGGATCTGGAAGCTGAAATTCAGAAAGTTTAAGGGACTTAGTCATAGAACAGAGTTACAAGTCAGTGTTTTCCAGATTGTTGTCAAGGACCCCTGGAGAGCCATGGAGTAGTTTCATTTATAAGGGGTGTTTGTTTATTTCATATGTTTGTTTTGAGGCTATTCTCCCTCTTTTGCCCAGACTGGAAGCATGGCAGCCAGTTACAGCTTGGCTGTAATCCCACTGCTGTTCGGCAGAGAAGCTTTAAACTTGCTCTGTTTTTCTGACCTGGGACATTTCTACCCTCCCTTGACAGCCTAGTGGTCTCCGGTTCCTAGGGGATTATCATATATTGCTGCTGGATTTAATGTGAACAGCTAAACAGCTTTAGATCTACTTCAGCACAAAACTCCGAAACTCAAGAAATCCTTCAGCCTCAACCTCCTCAGTAGCAAGGACTGACTACAGGTCTAATCTATCATCCCCATCCTGACCAGGGAGTTCTTATAAAAGGTCTAAGAATCCACATGTTCACCAAGCACTGTCATTTTGTTTTTATTTAGCACCAACATTCTATAGACTGAGGACATTTCTCACATGTACATGTATTTCCATTTTCAAATATATGTAGATGCTGTTGTGACTAATAAGATACAAATTAATTTTAAAGTGTCATTAAATTTATGTGTAGCCATCATCAACATATATTTTCTCAATGGTACTAACAGTACAACTCCTGTCATGCAGAGGTCCTCATAGAATCAGTTAAGTCAGTAGGCATTTATTAAGCAACTAGTACATGCCAGGCATTGTGCTAAGTGCTAGGGATACAAAAAGAGTCAAAAGACAGTCCTTGCCATAAGGTGCTCACAATCTAATGGGGGAGATGATAGGCAAACATAAAGGAAAAATACATAAAGGAAAAATAGGAAATAATTAGCAGTGGGAAGGCACTAGGATTAAGAAGAGTTGGGAAAGGCTTCCTGTAGAAGATGGGAATTTAGTTGGGACTTGAAGGAAGCCAGGGAAGCCAAGAGGTAGAAATGAGGAAGAAGAACTTTTCAGGCATGGGGGACAGTCATTAAAAATGCCTGGAGCCAAGAGATGAAGTGTCTTGTTTGTGGAACAGCAAGGAAGCCAAAGTCATGGGACTGAAGGTACATGGTGTGGAATGAGGTATAAGAACGTTGGACAGGTAAAAGGGTTCAGGTTACTAAGGACTTTGAATGCTAAACAGGGGGTTTTGTATTTGCTCCTGGAGGTGATAGGGGGCCACTGGAGTTGATTGAGTAGGGGCTATGGGTGACATGGCTGGACCTATACTTTAGGGAAATCACTTTGGCAGCTGAATGGAGAATGGACTGGAGTGGGGGGAGAATTGAGGCAAGGAGACCCACTAGCAGCTATTGCAGTGGTCTCAGAGTGTAATGATGAGTCAGAGGAGAGAAGAGGGAGTCTTCAGTAGATGTTACAAAAGTAGGATGAAGAGGAACAGGTAATAGATTGGATGGGGGTGTTGAGAAATAGTGAGGAATTGAGGGTGACACCAGGGTTACAAACTGGGGGATTAGGAAAATGGTAGTGCCCTTGACAGGAATAGGGAAGGTAAGATGGGGGAAGGGAGGAGAAGAGAAAAGGGAAGGGAGGGTTCAGGAGGAAAGATAAGGAGTTCTGTTTTGGATATGTTGAGTTTAAGATGTCTACTGGACATTCCGTTTGAGATATCTGAAAAACAGTTGGAGATGAAAGATTGGAAGCCAGCAAAGAGAGTGGGGCAAGGTAGTTAGATTTGAGAATCATCAGCATATATCCATAGAAGCTGATGAGATTACCAAGTGAAGTAGTATAGAGAAAATGAGAACATCAGTATCTTGAGAGTTAGGATAAATTCATTCTTCGCATTTGTATCTCCAGCCCCAGCACAGTGCCCAGCACATAGTAGGTACTTAATAAGAGCTTACTGATCTATTGAACCTCTGGTATAAACAGTTAATCCCATACACAGAGTGTGGATCTTCAGTTTATATACCTTTGATTATCTCTTGTCCAGGGGTACTGGGAGGCTCAAATGAGATAATGGATGTAAAGCAATTTGCAGACCTTAAGCACTATATAAATGCCAGTTACTATTATTACTGTCATTATTATTATTATTATTAGCCTATGGTCACCAGACTTCCTATCTGGTGATGACTTCGTTAGAGCAATATAGGGGTATGCTGGTAATTGTTTAACAACCAGCATCTCTGGAAAGAAAGAAAAAATTGTAGGCAAAAAACATTATAAGTTTAATCTGCATTATTAGCACTTTCTTAAGTCTAAACAATCAACAAACCAATAAAGGAAATCCAAATTTGTGGCAATCACCAATTTCTGAGGCGCAAATGTTCACACTGGAAATTCGATGTTCACCTGGCCCACCCAGCTGGAGATGGGTCAAGCATGCCCCTGTCCCTCTTTGTCCTAAGGATCTCCCTGCAGGCCACTATCTAGAGTGTTTGATTAGAGGAATGGCCTATGGGAAGGCAAGTGTTTTTAACCTTCTTCATGTTAGGGAACTCTTTGCAAAGCTGGGAAAACCAATGGACCCTTTCTCATTATAATGTTTTTAAATGTATAAAATACATAGGATTACAAAGGAAACCAATTATATTGAAATAAAGATACAATTTTCCCCATCCAAGTTTATGGATGCCCTGAAATCTATGCAGTACCCCTTGGGGGTCCATGGATCCCTTATTAAGAACCCCTGCTAAGAGTTGTGGTGGGGGGAGGAAGGTGAATAGAAGCAACTATTGAAAAGGATCTTTGCTTTTTTAAGCAGGAGTGGTTGACACAATCAGGTTGATGTGGGAGGGTAATCATTTGCTAACTTTGTAGAGTAAAAATTTTAATTTGATTTGGGAAATAATTGGCAGCTACTGTAGAATTCGAAGAAAGGGATTCAAAGATTCTAACAAACAAAAAAATCCCATTGCCCAAATCAGAAAAATGAATTCATTCTCCTATATTGGTCAGTTTCTTGGAATTTCTTCTTCCTCTTTCTTTTTTTCTAGCATCCCATGATTTGGGGTCTCACAGTGAGAGGTTAGCCAGAAAGCTAGGAAGGCCAGTCACCGGATTTACAGCTGGAAGGGGCATTAGAGACAATTCAATCCACTTCCTTGTTTGACTTGTAGGGAAGGAAGGAAGTGATGTTTTGCATTTGAAAGAATATAACACAAAAGCTAGAAAGATTTCTCTTGCCAACAGATATGCATATTAAAGGCTGGAATGTAGACCAAAAATCTCCAGTGTAATGACTTTGATTTCTTCACTTAACTTTCCTTCCTGTTCAACTCCATTTCCACACCAATCAGAGAAGATTTAGGGAGCAAAGTGGGCTCCAGGTTCCATTTAGCTCCTGTGGGTACTTTTGGGAGAGTTCCCAAAATGGATTTTGCAGGACGTAGGCTTCTCATAAGATGTTGATCATCAACCAAGAAACATTTTAATCACATAGTTAACTTGGATGAGAAACTTTGAATCAGCACCTGACACAAGCAGGTAAAAGAATATACAAAGTCTTAGCGTAGAGGCATTTGGGATGGTTTTTGTTCAGATGCCCTTAGCGAGGTGTGATGCCTCATAGGCTTCCTTATGGATTAAATAGAATGAGCCTGACCTTGTGGATAGAAACTTTAAAAGTCTCTGTACATAAGCAGATGGGAGCTGAGATGACAATCAGATGATCCTGAAGAGACAGAGCCCAGAAGCTGGTAGAAGAGAGAAACTCAACAACCAACCACAAGACCAACAAAACATCCTGAGAAAATCCTGAGACCAACTGAGGTGTGCTCAACTGCGACCCTGGGTCTAATAAAGTACAGACAGAAACACAACTTGAAGTTAGAAAATTCCTTTTAATTATTGGCAAACCTCTGATTTTCAATCTGCATTCCCTCGAAACTTTTTGGTGATTCCACCCAATAAAACTGCTGTGTGGGTCTAGGGCAACGGAGGCTTCCCTCAGCCCTTTTAAAGCTTTTAGTGACAAGAGAGAGAGGCCTCTGTCTTTGGTCCTTTGTTCTAAATTCATGCCATTATTATTCAAGCTGCCTGTGACAGAATCAATTTTTTTTTCTTTAACATTCTTGACAGTGATAAAACCTCCAAGCTTTCTCTACAAATGTCTCACAATCATACTGTCTCATTAGATTCAAAAGTTCTGCTAAAATAGAAGCAGAGATTGCAGCATTCACTGTATCTTCTGCTTTTTTGTGACACAGTTTTCTATTGATAATAGACTACCCTAAATTTGGACTATTAAGCTTAAATATTTTTTAAAACAAGTGCAGGGGCCTTAACCATAGATACGACTTTTTATAGTTGATGAAAAATAATGTGATGTTTTGATGTGTTCAATTAAGTCTAAAATTGGTTGGTCTTTGAATCATGAAATTTAGAACATAAATATACATACTTCTGAAAGTAAAATGAAAATTGGGTTTAGATAAAAGCAAGTTTCTAGCATTTCTAAATACGATGCAAATTTAAAAAATAAAAACTATCTCCACAAGAAAATAAAGCTACAAAGCACAAGACCCTAATACATTGGACATTTGACAAAAATTTGTTATTGATTTAAATTGGATTTTGTTTCTGTGGGCAACTCAATAATTCAATTTAGCAAATATTCATTAAGTGACTACTGTGGGCGAACCACTCCAGTATCTTTGGCATGAAGAGTCAGACATGATCAATCAACCAAATACTAACAACAACATCGTGTGAGGCACTGGGGTAAATAGTAAGGATATAAAGGTTAAAAATGGTAGCCAAGATGACTGAGCAGAAAGAATGTCAGGGGAATGGATTTTTCCCCAAATGCTTTTAACAATCATGAAATACCACTGAAATACCACCTTCCTCATCCCACCAAGAATGATGAGGGAAGAGGCCACAATAGAAAGACCAAGAAGCAAAAAAAAAAAAAAAAAAACCAGAGAGAAGGGGAAAGGTCTTAACTATAGCTGCCATGTGGTCTGCAGGCTAGCCTGGAAGCCTAGTGCTATGGGGTGGAACCTCAAAACTGGACTTCCTCACACTAAGGTTGGACCTAGATCTCAGGTATTGCTTCCTTGATCACCTTCATTCATTCCCTCCCATTGCTTAGCTAGATAAAAAGAAAGGGCATGAAAGGAAACTTTGCCCAGTCGGCCCCACCCTGGTCTGAGCTCTTCAGCCTAGGATGCCCAATGACTAGCCTCTGAAAAGCTCTATCTATGAAAGGCCAAAACAAAAATTCCTCACCAGGAGGACAGCTTTCTGGTGATGTGTCTCTCCATAGCTAGGTTGATACTTGGAAATGAGACTTAGTCTGTTTCCAAGGGCCATACCTGAAACCTTTCTAACATGGTAGAATCTTCATAGCTTACACTTCACTGACATAAACTTCAAGAACCCAAGGTCAACTTCACACCAATACACTTGGAACAATAACAAAAAAAATAGAAAAGTTTCATATCAATTTCAAAAGACAGAAGTTATTTATATTATATTTTTAGATAATAATGCAATAAAATTAGGAAAAAAATAATCCATCAGGGGATGGTAGAAATGGTATGTGCACAAATATAAAACAGGCAGATAATAATGGGGACAAAGTCAAGATGCAGATAAAGTGCACACAGAAAATTTAAGATCAAATGAGATAACAGGTATAGGTCTTAGCCATCCTTAAAGCACTATATAAATGCTATTATTACGGGAGAAAAATGAAGGCTATGCAAAGAAGGTAGCACCTGGACTAACCAGTACAGATAAGGATTCTGAAAGGCAAAGGAAGGAAGGAGTTTAGCACTAGGCATGGAATAAGTGCTTAATAAAAGCTTATGACTAATGTTTGCTTAGTTGGGCTGGGGAGAGTAGAAATTGGGTGTCCCTGGAACGGTACTAATGACAAAGTGATAACAAGAGGGGAAGAATTTGGAGCTTCTCCGAGGCCTCAAGGCAGTTTTTTATGAAGTTGGTACATAAAATGTATGAGCAAGAATGGAAAAGGATTAAAAAAAAATTTACCTGAAAACAGGAAAAATTGTGTAGTGACCAGTATAGGGTACACAACATTCATCTATATGCCACAGCCAAGTAGTTATTATTTAAGTTCAAATGTAGGCTGGGTACTTTAAAAGACAACATAAGCTACAAGAACATTTCATTGATCTCCCAGTTATCAGGGAGAATCAAATATGTCTCCTTTTTAACTGTAAAAGGACTTCACTATAAAAATGGGGAGGAGGAGGAGGAGGAGGAGGAGGAGGAGGAGGAGGAGGAGGAGGAGGAGGAGGAGAGGAGGAGGAGGAGGAGGAGAAGGAGAAGGAGAAGGAGAAGGAGAAGGAGAAGGAGAGAAGGAGAAGGAGAAGAGAAGAAGAAGAAGAAGAAGAAGAAGAAGAAGAAGAAGAAGAAGAAGAAGAAGAAGAAGAAGAAGAAGAAGAAGAAGAAGAAGAAGAAGAAGAAGAAGAAGAAGAAGAAGAAGAAGGAGGAGGAGGAGGAGGAGGAGGAGGAGGAAGGGGGGAGGGGGAGGAGGGGGAGGAGGATGAAAAGGACAAAGAGGATGAAGAGGATAATGAGGAGGAAAAAGAGGAGGAGTAGGAGGAAGTGGAAGAAAAAGAAAGGAAAGAAGAAGAAAGAAAGAAAGAAAGAAAGAAAGAAAGAAATAAAGAAAGAAAGAAATAAAGAAACAAAGAAACAAAGAAAGAAAGAAAGGAGGAAGGAAGGAAGGAGGGGAGGGAGGGAGGAAGAAAGGAAGGATTTCAATTTGTTTCAAGAGGTTGGAGAATATAAGAAGATCACACAGAAGAGAAAGGAAAGGAAAGTTGAGTATTTGTAGCTAAGTAATAGATATGAGTTTCTTCCCCAATAGAAGGAAACTGGATCCTTAGAGGAGGAAGCAACCCCCTGTCCTCCAAGGAATAATGAGGTAGATCCACAGTGCCATCATCTGAGGCATTATCCAGTAAGGGTCAGAGTAAGATGAGATAAGTAGTGATCATTGACTCCCTGATTTACAGATACTGAGGCTGTTATTGGCTGACCTGGTTAGAACACACCAGGAAATATTGTTTCCAGTTCTGTGTCCCACACTGTAAAAAAATAAAAATAAAAATAAAAGGACACTGATAAGCCAGAGAGAGCCCAAGGATACAATGAAGAGAGTAAAGGTCATACCATATTATGTATGTCTCAGAGTCCTATTGTGTTATCAGATGCTTGTAGATACTAGATACCATCTAGCCACTCCCAAGAGGTGATAATCAAAAGAACATCTTGGAGGGCTAAGCACTGAGTTCCTCCCAACACATTCCTTTTTTAGAGGGTAGCAACTAGACTTTTGGGGGACTCACTCCATTCTGCATCTGCTGCCCTGCCTGGTTGCAATTCCACGGAACAAGATACCACCTGATCTCCCCCATTCCCACCCCTCACTTGTATATTGTCTCCTCCCATTAAATTGTTAGCCCCTCGAGGGCAGTAACTGTTTTTCTTTTTATTAATTATATGCTCAGGGGCAGCAAAGTGCTACAGTAGACACATTACCAGTCCTGGAGTCAAGAGGACTTGTCTTCCTGAGTTCAAATATGGCCTCAGACACTTACTACCTGTGTGATCTTGGCCAAGTCACTTAACCTTTTTTGCCTCCATTCCTCATCTGTAAAATGAGCTGGAGAAGGATATGACAAACCACTCCAATATTGTTGCCAAGAAAACCCCAAATGGGGTCACAAAAGTTAGACATGACTGAAAAACAAGTGAACAGCATCCTCATTGTAGTGCCTAGCACATAGTCTGCATTTAATAAAGGTTTATTAGACTGGAACATCTGAGCTAGGATATGGGACAGGGTTTCTCCTATTGAGAGTAAGTAAATTAGACATGTCTCAGTTCTCTGCAACCACCAGGGGCCCAGACCCTAGTCCTCTTGGTAGTGATGACCTAGACCCAGACTAGCCACCCCCTGCCACTTGCTCAGGAGAGAAAATCAAACAAGCCTGCTGGAGTCACAGGCCCAGCTGCCTTTGCTACTGGAAAGGATGCCTTATGGTTAGCAAACTGTCTCCTTCTCATCTTTGAATCCCTGTGACTCAGAGTTGAGCGCTATCTAGGTGAAAGCTCCTATGTGCTTGGGAGCTCTTCTCCCAAGTCCGTATCCCATTCTATCCCTCCCCTCCCAGTGGGCTTCTATAACCCCTGGTCTTTTGTAAACAAACTGCCCTTTGGATTGGAGCTTCTCTTCTTGTAGGCCATCTTTTCATCTTGTAATCATAGAAACCTGGCTCCCTAAGAGTAAGACACGGCATCCCTGGGTCTCCTTTTCAGTACTGAATGTACCTTATTTCAAACACCCATACACACACAGGTGCAAACATGTGCCTGGAGGAGGCCTAGGAACATTCCTTGACCCTCCTGGCCACACCCTTCCTTTGTTGCCATCACTCAGCAACTTCACCTCCTTGAAGGTTCACTCCATCCAATATACCATCCTATCCAGAGAATAATCTATTGACCCCCAGGTTATTTCCCTTCCTTTCTCAAGGACATAAGTATGCAATTTGCATTCTTCTCCAACCCAATCCCAACCTTTAAAACTTTAGGACTTCAGTATAAATAATGATGCCACCTCAGAAATCCTGGCTTCCCATTTCATCAACTTCCTCAACTCCCATTCGGGTTTGGACCCAGTGTAGCACCCTGGTGTGTCATCCAATGTGGTACTCAAACTGGGACTGGCTCACTTTGTCCCAACTTGGCACCTACACTGGCAGTTCTGGGAGAGTTTTCCCAAAGGTGAGGGCCAGTCATTCTATAATTCACACTGAGGGTCTGTAGGGTTAATGGAATATGAAGGTCTTCCCTGTCCATTAATAGGCCCATGTGACCATACCCTACCAATCATGGACTTTTTTGACATCCTGTGCCGAGGCTACCCACGTGGGTTCTCATGCCTTTTCACAGTGTGCTTACGTGCCTCTCTGAGCCAATCAGGTACATGCACATGGGCTCTCATGCCTTTGTGTGTTTGGGCTCTAGCCAATCAGGTACCATGTAGAACTGTTTTTATAGAGAGCCAGCATTGGGAGAGCTGGCATTGAGAGAGCAGGCCTTAAAAGAACCAGAATTGAGAAGGTGAGCTGGCATTGTGAAGAAGAGGAAGAAGAAGGGAAGCCTGGGGTACTGAGCCTTGGGCTTTGAGAAGGCAGCAGCAGCAACAGGGGAAACTCGCTGAAGGGGTGGAGACTAGCCAAAGGGCAGGAACTCCCTGGAGGGAGACCCTGCCCACCGGAAGGATGATTAGCTTCAGACCTTCTTAAGAGCTGTCATCCAGGAGCCTCTCTCAGGGCTGTGAAAGTGAATTAAGATGAATTAAGAAATTGAATTAAGTTCTGGAGGGCTGGTAATCTGCGTAAATACTCTGGATGCCCCGTTAAGCTTTTTTGTCCGGTATCTTCATAATGATGTTTTATTTGGTCTTAGTGTACAAAGTAAATATTATACTGGTTCAGTTTTAAGTGAAGAGTACTTATTATACCTTATGATTAGATCCTTAAAATATATGTGTATATTCATAGCAGTTGCTCATATCCCATTGGCGATACAGGGTCCTAAGGATAACCCTGGTATTTGGGGATTGACGGATGGAGAAGATAGACTACTAACCCCTGTAGCTCCTGAGCCCCCACCAGTGTGTGTCCCATTGATATAACTCAGTCATATTGACACTATTGGTGGCTAAACATGACACATTTATCAAAAAAAAAAAAGACAAAACCGAGAATAATTATAAAGTTATTAGAAGATAGAAGCAAAAAAAATTTAAAAAGCAAAATATAATAGCCTACTCATAAACCTGAGTCACATCAGGGTCCCTAACTCAAGTTGAAAAACCTCAAATTAACCCTTTTATCAAGTGTAGCATGAACAATTATACAATTTTCCCATTGTCCCCAAATTGTGTTTTGATTCATAGTTTCTCAGCTATATCCTTCAAAACTCTGAAAATAGCTAGAATATGCAAATAAGTTGGTGAACGCTAATGCCAATAATGTGATGTAGCCATTCCCACCTTCAGGCAATGCCTCTGAGCTGCTTTCAAACAGGTCCTCTAAGTACATTTATCCGAAGAGCTCTTCTGTCAAGTCCTCAGAGCCATCCCAAGCTGCTTGGCTCATACGATAGCCTTTCCTGACCCTTTCAAAACTAAAATGTCCACATACAAAGACCATATCTTATGTATCCTAATCCCCTCATTATACTGATGGGAAACTAAGACCCAGAAAAATGAAACAACCCGCCCAAAGTCACATAGATAGTGAGGGTCAGAGCCAGGGTTCAAATCTAGTTTTGAAAACTGAGATTGAATATTGAATGTCACATCCCACCTTACATGTACAAGAAACCAAATTCAGGGAAGGCAGAACTACCCTCACAGTTCTCTTACAGTTACAGAAAGCACCTATGGCTATGCTTAATTATATACAAAATATCCTGCAAATGCTTGTCTGGAAAAGGAATGAAGTAGTAATTATTAATTATGACTTATGAATGTAATTAGAAATGAACAATTAGAAAAAGTTTAATAATAAAGGATCCATCTCAAAAGTGACACATAAGGGTACGAAAACAAGTCCTTAGTCCTTTATATGCCAATGATCCAAGTATTATGTTCCTACTAGTGAAAATTATTGCTCATAAAAGACAAAAGAATTAAAAGGTCAGACTGTGTTTATTGTTTCTTTAACATGACTATCATTTTTTAAAAACTTCATTGTAAAAATAGTTCCATGTTACATGGATTTGGCTATAACATGGGTCAAATTATGTTCCTCCAGCATATATTTGCCCAGTAGAAAGCAAATGCTAAACTTTTAAAATAAGAAACAAATAATCAACCAAGAGATCTTGTACTCTCTATGCTTTTTTTTACATTCTTTTTTTTTATTTGATCTTTTTTTTTCCTTTTCTTTTTTTTTTTTTGGAGGGGGGAAGGCAGGGCAATTGGGGTTAAGTGACTTGCCCAAGGTCACACAGCTAGGAAGTGTGTCAAGTATCTGAGGTCAGATTTGAACTCAGGTCCTCCTGACTCCAGGGCCGGTGCTCTACTCACTGCGCCACCTAGCTGCCCCCATTCTCTATGCTTTTTAGGCAATTGTGTGACTTATGAAGATGGGGTCTATTGAATAGCATTGATGAAACCCTTTTCATACTTTCATTAAGAATACCTTCAACAAGGGAATATGCATATATATATATGCATATATATATGTTTATGTATATATATAAGTGAATGTGTATGTATGCATGTATCTATGTGTATATGTATGTATGTGTATGTATGTGTATATATATATATATGTAAAAGAAAGAGAGCAGACACAGGGTGAGTTGAGGATGAAGGGAAGATAGCTAAAAGAAATAAAATGAAATTAAGGGATGAGAGAGTAACTTACTGAGAGAGGGAGATAGGGAGAGATAGAATGGGGTGGATTATCTCCCATAAAGGTGGCAAGAGGAAGCAGTTCTATGGGAGGAGGGGAGAGGGCAGGTGAGGGGGGAATGAGTGAACCTTGCTCTCATCAGATTTGGCCTGAGGGGGAATACCATACATACTCAGTTGGGTATCTTACCCCACAGGAAAGAAGAGGGAGGAAGATAAAAAAAAAAATAAAAGGCAGGGGGATGATGGAGTGGAGGGCAGATGGGGGTGGAGGTAATCAAAACAAACACTTTGGAAAGGGGACAGGGTAAAGGAAGAAAATTCAATAAAGCGGGATGGGTTGGGAAGGAGCAAAATGTAGTTAGCCTTTCACAACATGAATATTGTGGAAGGGTTATACATAATAATACATGTGTGGCCTAGGTTGAATTGCTCAACTTCTCAGGGAGGGTGGGTGGGAAGGGAAGAGGGAAAGGAATTTGGAACTCAAAGTTTTAAAATCAGATATTCAAAAACAAAAAAACTTTTTGTATGCAACTAAAAAATAAGATACACAGGCAATGGGGCGTAGAAATTTATCTTGCCCTACAAGAAAGGAAGGGAAAAGGGGATGAGAGGGGAGGGGGGTGATAGAGGGGAGGGCTGACTGGGGAACAGGGCAACCAGAATATACGCCATCTTGGAGTGGGGGGGGAGGGCAGAAATGGGGAGAAAATTTGTAATTCAAACTGTTGTGAAAATCAATGCTGAAAACCAAATATGTTAAATAAATAAATTGCATTAAAAAAAAAAAAGAATACCTTCAACATATTTGTAATTCATTTTCATAAAGCTTAGCTAAAGATAAGAAAATAGTCCATGGGTCAGATGCTATTGGTTTCTTCCCATCTACCTTTTCTGGAGAAATAATACTGTGTTGTTTTTTTCAATCATTTTGTATCTTGCTCTTATTTAGGTATCTTGAAAAATCCATCCTTCCATTTTTTTCTTCATAATTGCATTAAATGGAGGTCCTGTCCTACTGAGGAATTCTGTGACTGTCTGGTATATTCAATACAGATTTCTTCTGCATATGATTTATCTTGTCCTTTAGGTCTTTCTATCTCCATTTCCTTTGGTGCCATTTCCTCTTCCTCATATAACCACATTTTTGTCCATGTCTTTCTATAAATCCTCTATAGAAGAACATTCCACCTACTGGACGTCTTCTAGGTATTTTAGTATTTGCAGAGGCTGAAACAACACTCAGACTGCCTGCCTGTTATCTGTTGTTCGTGCTACACAACTGACCCATCTCTTTTTCTGGTCACACCTATTGCACAAACACATTTTTTAGGTTTCTTAAAGAGTTTCCCAATGTACAAATTATGAGACTTTTGTAAAGCTTCCAAGCCCACGTCTTTTTGTAGAAGGTGAAGAGAGTGGACAGACCAGTTCAAGGACAGAGCCCTGAGGCACTCCATTAAAGATAGGCATAGTTTCTACTTCGGGCCAGAGGTCAAATCAAAAACTAAAGTGTCCTGCCTATGGTTAGGAAGAGAGCAGGCTAGATTGTCTTTACCTTTAGGAAATTGCTAAGGCCTTTTAATAAGCCCACCTTTTTTTTTTTCTGAAACAAATCCCCATCTTTATAACACCAATATTTTACAGATGACATAGGTCCATGAGTATAGTCTCTGGAGAAATGAAAATGAGAATCACACAGAAGGCAATGAAGAGAGGCATGGAGAGAATAACTAGGCTATGATACATTATATGCAGAAATGGAGTAAAAAATGTTTTGATCAGACATTGGAGGTGGTTCCATGGTGAATGCAAAGTATAGCCATTCAATAGATAACCTATGTGTTATATTAGTATCCTCTCGACTTCATCAGAAAACAGGAAAGGGTCCTGGCATGTTGAGGGAAGTTCCTTTAGTGAGTTTATGGGAGGATATGGACAAGAGTCACACAGAATGAACAGGTCTAGATGCTGTGTGTTTCGCATGGCTGGAGGAAATAACCGTAGCAATGAAATCATAAATCCATTTGAGGATAGACCTCAATTTAGGCACATGTAAAATATCATATTATTCTAGCACTATCTGGATTAACGAGAAGTCCTTTCTAGTCCCATGGTTCTATGATTATCACAAATATCTATAAACAGTTTCTTAAATACAGTAAAATGAACCTTTTCACTAAGTTAAAATACCATAAAGGAGCAGCTAGGTGGCGCAGTGAGTAGAGCATTGGCCCCGGAGTCAGGAGGACCTGAGTTCAAATGCAAACACTTGACACACTGGCTGTGTGACCTTGGGCAAGTCGCTTGACCCCAATTGCCCTGCCTTCCCCCCCTCCAAAAAAAAAAAAAACCAAAGTACCATAAAAGTAAGAGAGAAAATGTGTTGAGCTGGACACATGTCAAGCTGGATTTTCTTTAAAGTCTAAACTGTGAAATATGATCTTCAGTCTGTATGTCTTGCTTCATCAAGTAGTTCAAGTAATTTCTAGCTATGGGAGAGGGGAGAGTGTCAGACAGAAAAGAGAATGATAGTGTATTGAATAAAGTATTTTGCCATCCACACATTATGCTATTTCCCATGATGATCCCATCAGCTTCATGGATTCAATTATCATGTCTAAACTGATTCTCTCTACTTATGCAGCCCTAACCTCTCTGATGATCCCCAGTCCTGCAGCTCCAACTGTCTA